>NC_133599.1:5825567-6194525 GCF_964106895.1 Numenius arquata | reverse complement strand
TCCTTCAGGACATCCATGGTGTTTGACTGAAAGCTCTAACCCTCTCTGATTTACCTTCTTCATAGAGAGAAGCAGACCAAAATGCTTGCCTCTGGTTTTGTCCCCTTGACCTTTACCTCTCAGCCCGGAGGCTCCTTACCCCTTGCTCGGCTGAGATTGGCGCTGATCGTCAGCCCCGTGGCTGCATGCGGATGGTGGGTGGGATGCGGGGATTCCCGGGCTGCCTCGGGCGGGGGCTGCAGCTCGGTGGGACCCCACGGCCACCGCTTGCTGGGACCGAAGTCTCCGTCAGCCCACCCCCTCGTCAGAGACCATGGTCTCAGTACGGAATGGTGGAAGTTGGCTGAATCTTCCTGGGATAAAAATAATGTGATAATTGTTATGTGGGATAGATTATGTGGCGCTCCTCCAGGATGAAGCAGCCTCCTTCTCCTCCTCCTCCTCCAGTTTGCACCGATGTTATTTGGGCGTCGTAGCACCGAGACAAGTGCATCGCATGGGAGGGAGGAGGAGGGGGCTCCCTCCTGGTGCTCAGCCGCTGCCTGCACTTACCCTGGTGTAAACTGGGCGGGTTTCCAGACTCTGCTCGGCGGGCTCTGGCCGGATTTACACCAGCATCACTGAGGTTGCAGCTTGTTTCCGCGCAGGTGAACATCCCAGAACTGATCAGTACATTCACGAGTAAGAGACCAACAGGTAAAAGGTCGATTTACCTTTATATCTTTTCCTGCTTTAGCAGTGAATAAAAACATCCAGGGGAGAAAGCTTTCCGTTTGTACCCACGTTAGTAACCCCTGATGATCAGGGGCATTTGTGTCCAAGAGAACTGGGGCAGAGGCTCTACCGGAGCACTGCAAACACTCCTCTGGGCCGGGGGCCCTGGAAAGGGGACACTCCGAGAGCTCTGACTGTGCTCGGGCTGTGTGGAGGAAGCTGAAGTGACTCTGAGAACACGGATAATATCAGGAAGGTGCTGGAGTTTATCACGTAGCATCTCTGTATTAAATGCAGACAAAGATCTGTTACATGGATGGCTTTTTTTCAGGGAAAAGAAGTCCCATCGTGCCAGGTCTGGGGCTCCCAGTGCTGAGTGGTTGCTCTCCAGACTGTGGGATCGAGTGTACCCTCAGCGAGTTTGCCAATGACACCAAGCTATGTGGCGTGGTGACACGCTGGAGGGAAGGGATGCCATCAAGAGGGACCTGGACAGGCCGGAGAGGTGGCCCTGAGCCAACCTCATGAGGTTCAACCAGACCAAGTGCAAGGTCCTGCACCTGGGTCAGGGCAATCCCCAGCACAAATCCGGGCTGGGTGGAGAATGGCTGGAGAGCAGCCCTGATGGGAAGGACTTGGGGGTGTTGGTGGGTGAGAAGCTCCACACACCCCAGCAACATGTGCTGGCAGCCCAGAAACCCCCTGCACCCTGGGCTGCATCCCCAGCAGCGTGGCCAGCAGGGCGAGGGGGGGATTTTACCCCTCTGCTCCACTCTGGGGAGACAACCCCCCAGTGCTGCCTCCAGCTCTGGGGCCACCAACACCAGAAGGACATGGACCTGTTGGAGCGGGACCAGAGGAGGCCATGGAGGTGCTGGGAGGGCTGGAGCCCCTCTGCTGGGAGGACAGGCTGAGAGAGTTGGGGGGGTTCAGCCTGGAGAAGAGAAGGCTCCGGGGAGACCTTGGAGCCCCTTCCAGTCCCTAAAGGGGCTCCGGGAAAGCTGGGGAGGGACTCTGGATCAGGGAGGGGAGCCATAGGAGGAGGGGGAAGGGTTTGACACTGGAAGAGGGGAGATTGAGCTGAGATGTGGGGAAGAACTTCTTTGCTGTGAGGGTGGTGAGAGCCTGGCCCAGGTTGCCCCGAGAAGCTGTGGCTGCCCCATCCCTGGAGGGGTTCAAGGCCAGGTTGGAGGGGGCTTGGAGCAACCTGCTCTGGTGGGAGGTGTCCCTGCCCAGGGCAGGGAGTGGAAGTAGATGATCTTTGAAGCACCTCAACGGGCTGAAACATGCCCAGAGCTTCACACTATACCGAGGTCACATCTTCCTTTACCCCTCCTATGTTCTATGGTGTTCAGTTGTTGGACCTTTCTCCAGAGAGGGTGTGGAGTCTCCTTCTCTGGAGAGATTCAACCCCACCTGGACGCATTCCTGTCCAACCTGCTCTGGGTGACCCTGCTCTGGCAGGGGGTTGGACTGGGTGATCTCCAGAGGTCCTTTCCAACCCCTACGATTCTGGGATTCTCCCCCTTTTAAGAACCTCTGTCTCCCCTGTCTTTCCTGCTCGGTGTGAATCCCCCTTGGACACAGGGTGTGATCCCCGGGAGCTGCAGCTCCCTGGGAGGGGGAAAACCTATCGGAAGGGTCTGAGCAGAAGCAGTGGGTGGAGGAGAGCTGCCGTGGTGGCCGTGCGGGGACTGCGCTGGTGCGATGGGTCCATCTGGTGGCTGGTGGCCCTCTGATCAGGACCGAGACATCAGCGATCACCAGTGGTGGGGGTCCTTGCTCCCAGCTCCCTGCGGCCCCGATCCTGGAGGGTGAGGGGTTTGGTGAGCAGCCCCCCGTGTCTGTCCCCAGGAACAGCTTGAAAATGGGACGGGAGAAGGAAAATCTGCAGGATCAGGAGTCGGTGGGTTAGAAATCTCAACTGGGGAGGGGGTGGTTGCAAAAAAATGCCCACTGCCTGGTTAATTATTTGGATTGTTAATTAGCTGATTAGCTTTGTCCTGTACACCATCCTCCCTGGGAGGAAATGTTTTCTGTGTCCCAGCATGAAGTTCCTGAGCCTCTGCTCCTCCTCCCACCCCCCTGGAGCCGCTCGCCCCCCAGGAGGGCACGGCCGGAGGGTCCTGCTCCATCGTCCCGCAGCAGCGCCTGCCATCCCTCCGGGACGGGCGCCAGCGGGAGACAATAATTTAACTCCTTATCAAAAAAGGGAGTGAGAAAAATAAAAGAACTCTCGGTACAAAGTCCAGCCACTTTGGCAACGCGCCGCGTCCCAGCTCAGCTGCCAGCTGTGGTCCAGATGTCGATGCTCTGGATGATGAGCCACTCGCTCTGGTCCCGGGTGACCCGGATCCTCACGCACTCCACGGGGCCAGGAAGGTCCTTCTCCAGCCCCCGCCGCTCCAAGGTCCCCTTCTCGAAGGTGCCCACGGTGGTGTAGGCAGAGCAGTCCCGGCCGTCAGCCCATCGCTGCCGGCCCAGCTCCAGCACCCCCGCGTGCAGGAAATCCTCCCGGCGCTCCTCGGAGCCCGTGCGCACCCGGACACGGGTGACCTGGGCCGGCTGCTGGAAGACGATGGAGAAGACGCTGCCGGCTGTGGGGTCTTTCCCCCAAAAATACCCCTGTGCTGCGCTATAAGCCTTGAGGGGCTCGTAGTTCTCGAAGACGGACATGCTGGTGAACAAGGCCGCTGGTGGGTTGTCGGGAAGGTCCAAGGCATCGGCCTGGAACTCATCGTCCTCCAGCCGGTTGATGGTGCCCTGGAAGGAGGAGTAGAGGCCCATGTGCTGGAAGAGGGAGGGCTTGAAGCGGATGACGTCCTTCTGGGTGAGCAGGAGGCGGAAGTGGGACAGCAGCCAGTCGCAGGGCATCTCCTGGTAGAAGAGGAGGAGGAAGCGAGCCAGGCGAGGAAGGTCGCTGGAGTGGTAGAGCTTACCGATGTAGCCCAGCTTGGAGAACTCAAGGGTGGCCCAGTTGGTGCCTTCCCGGGAAGCCAGTGCCTTGCGGATGGCCGTCAAGAAGGACTTGGCGGACCAGACATCATCCTCAATCATCAAGTAGTAGGAGGAGAGGTTGGCGGCAAAGGCGAAGAGGAAGGCGTAGTCCACGTTCTGCTTGGACCTGAACTTCACCCGCTCTTCTGGGTCGTTGTAGTTTCTCTTGAGGCCCTCGAGGGTAGGGTAAAACTCATGGGGAACATGGATAAGCAGGAGCCGGCCCAGGAGGATGTGGTGAGCAAACTTGCGGGCTATCTCGGTGGCCACACGCATGTTCCACATGGGGTCCCTGTCGGCCAAGTGCACCACCACCACCATCTCCTGCAGCTCTGCCTCCGTGGACTGCATGAAGAGGGACTGGAATGTCGCCGGAAGGTAGTAGCCACGCGGCCGCCGCACTGACGCCAGACCCACCGCCAGGAATTCTGCAAGGCAAAGGAAAGGCATTAGCTGGGATGTACCAGGGTGAGGCTTTTCCCTGCAAGCCACGAGGAGGGGGCTCCAAATAGCTCTCCCCATGGCCAGCCCATGTGGTTATGGCCCTGTGTCCAAGGCTGGCGGGTCCTTGCTGACGCTGAAGCCCTGAGCACCTCAGGAAGTGCCCAAAGGGCAGGTAGAGACCAGGATGAGAAGTCTTCCTCTGAAGAAGAAATATTTGGGAAAAACACCTTAAAAAAAGCAAAACTTGGGGAAGGAAGAGTGCAGAGACAATCTGCGGGGCAGGGACGGTTCCATGGCATGGCTGCACATCCTGAAGCATGCCCCAACCTACTCCAAACCTTGCGGAGACACAACCACACCGAGATGAATCCTCCTTCTGCTGCCCCCACAGCCCCGCTGTGGCTGCATTTGTTCAGCTTCACTGAAGCTTCTGCTCTGCGCAGCACCGGGCACCTACGGCACCTGGTTTCAGCATGGGCTCACATGGGGCTGCCCTGACCTCCTTCCATGGTGTTTGTGTGTGAACTGCTCTTCGTGAACCCATCCGAGAGCTTGACCCACATCTCTCACGCTCTGGGTTGTCCCAGTGGTCCGGCCCCATCATCTCCACCTTCCTAACTGGAGAGCAGGAAAGTCAGCCCCAGGAAGATGGATCTGTCCCAAGGTGCAGCAGAAGAATGGACCACGCTTGGAGCACGCTGACCTTCACCCCTCCATCTAATCCCAGCCCTGCCCAGTCCAGCGTCCCACAGCCACTCACTTTTGTGGGGTGACAGGGAGCCAGCGAGGAGGTGGTAGGAGACATTGTGGAGTGCAGAGAGGTCATCCGTGTCCTGGAGGACGTGCTGGGCTCCTTCCAGCTGCAGCATCTGCAGGGCTGTGTCTGGGGCCAAGCCCTTGAGCTCCACCTGGGTGGGAGCCGCAGAAAGCCAGGTCAGACCCGGAGCACCATGGCCACGGGGGAGCAAGGGGGAAGGACATAAGGGGGGGACCCAGAAACAAGGGGGGAGCTCCTGTCCTGACCTCCCAGCTCCTGGATTGGGACATTCCCAGGTGCAACCCCAGGGAGAAGGCAGAGCTGGGGTTTGGGGGTGACATGGGACAGAGAAGGGAGCAGAGCTGGGGCTGGGGTCCCTGTGGGGCAGGCAGGGATGGAGGATGTGCCAGTGGCCCCTCCAGTGGCGGACTCACCTCCAAGGCATCCTCTTCCTGCCGGCTGCCCCCATGGAGGAGGAAGAGGAGGAGGAGGAAGGAGGCTGCGAGCACAGCCGTGAGGGAGCGCTTCATGGAGCATCGCATGGCACCGGGCCGGCCTGCGGGAGGAAGGGGAGCGTCGGGTCAGGGCACAGCCCGGGGAAATCCCCCATCTCCTGGACAGGACAGTGGGGTGGCACCTGGATGCACCCCTGGGGATACCTCCTCTGCCCAGAGCACCCGGGGATGGCCATGGGGCATCAGGTGGCACCTGGGCACTGTCCCCTTTGGGCAGGCAGGGACAGGACACCCCAACCCAGCCAGGAAAAGAAAAAATAATCAGCCAGGTTCAAAACCCACCCCACCAGCCCTGGCAGCACCCCCGGTTGCCGGCAACACCACCCGAGCTGGAGGCAGGAGAAAGGCAGGTGACACACCTTGGGGAAGGCTTTTGGGTCAGGGTGGCACCTCAGGAACAGTCACCGAGACCTTGGGAGTTGGCACCAAGCCCTGGGAAACGCTCAGGTCTCAAGGGAGCCCGAGCTGCTCTTCCAGCGTTGCAAGGACGACGCGGGTCCCCCAGCCCCTCCTGCCTCCCTGCTCCCCGTCCGCCTCCGGGCAGCCCCATCGCTCCCCCCCCCAGCCACTTCCCTGGCTTGGTAGGACCAGAAAGCCGTCCCCAAGGTGGGGGAGAGTGTCACCTGCAAGGAATTCGTACTGCCCTGGAGATGTTTTGCCTTGTGGCGGAGGTGTGGCGGGAGGCTCAAAGGCTCCTGTGTTTGCCTGGGGTTTTTCCATTATAAATACGGCCGGAGCTGCCCCGGAGAAGGGGAACGCGGAGAGCAACCGAGCCCCCGGCCCAGCGGGGCAGAAACAGCCCCCTCCCAACTGCCCACAGCGCGTGGGCTCGGGTGGGTCAAAGCACCTTTGAATTCAAACACGCGGAGGAAATGCCCTCCTGAGCCATAAAATAAAAGGCAGAGAAAGCCGCCAGCGTTCCTGAGCGAAGGCTGGGCTTTACCCAGGACTTATCCTTAAATACGTCACGGCGTCTGCTGCCACGGAGCAGTGGGTGCTCCGGGCCCACCCGGGGTCCCCAAAAGGCAGAGACTGGTGCAGCACCTCGGTTGCCACCACTCCGGAGTGTGTGCTGGGCTTATTTTAAGGAGAAAACTCCTGTTTTCCTGCCCAAAAGTCCCTCAGGGACTTTGTTAGTATCTCTACGGGCCAGTGCACAGCAGGTCCGCCTGAGCGCCGTCCTTGCCGCGCCGACCTCACCCGGGAACATTGCTCGTTATCCTCAGGAACACTCATCAGAGATAAGGGATTAAGCCGAGCGAGCCGCTCTCTCGCGGGGAGCGCTGGGCTGAGCCGTGGCATCGGAGAGCCCCGTCCCGGCCGTGGAGAGCAGAGGAGCCGCTTCCCCCGAGCGGGACCCCGGCGGGTGATGGGGATGGGGATGCTGGAGGCTCAGCTCTGGTTGGTGCTGGGTCTTGGAAGCGCTCGGGAGTCAACGAGCTCCTGGAGCCGCTTAAAATCTCTGCCCAGGTCACAGCGGAGTGGGGAGAATTGAGGGTGCTCACGGCCATGGGTCAGCCCTATGGCCAGCTCTTCCCAAAGACCCCCCCCGGCCTCTCCTCGCCCCACAGCGATGGGGGCCCAGGCTGCTCGGGAGTGGCTTTAGGGACCCGTCCTGGCCCACCTGGAGGTGGATTCCCAGGTCTGGACCTCCATGACCTGAGGCCACGGGGTGAGCTGGGCACGGCGAGGCTTGGCGGCCGGCCACGCACCGGGCTGGGCATATTTATACTCTGGGTGGCCAAAGGTTTTTCTGGCAGCCGGGAGGGTGTCCGGCTGCCAACGGCCCGTCCTTGACGGAAAACAAGTGCTGCCCAGCACCCCCAGCTCCCACCGGCAGCGGTTCCATCCACGGAGAGGGAGCAGGGAGCTGTGGGGAACGGGGTGGGGGTTCTCACACAGCTCACCCCTCCAGCATCGCTCTGCATCGCAAGCTTAACAGAACAGAAGATAACGAACACAGCTCCGTAATTAGCCCCCTAATTGGGCTTTGGATTTTTGCGTCCATGTCGAAACAAAGCAGCCCAGCTGAATGGGCACAAGCTGGACCACGCCATTGTGGGCACATCACCAGGATGCAGCATCCTCCCAGCTCCTGCTCCAGCTGCCTCCACGGAGCATCCCCGTCTCCACTCCTGCCCCAGCACCTCCCCCACAGCTCAGCACCCCGCTGGGGATGGCCCCAAAAGCCACCTTTCTGTGCGGCCATCGGGCCGGTGGCCAGGAGCAGTTGGCTGCTAAAAGCTGCTCGCCCGGAGCCAGCCAAACTCCTCCGTTTCATTAGGAGACTCCTGGCCAGAAGGACTGCGTGACGCAGCAGCCGTGACTCAGTCGGGCAGTGGAGGGGAAGAAGAACCAGTAAATACATGCCTGGGTCCCGCAAGGCTGAGAGGAAGGGCCGGATGCTCCCTGCACACGGGCAGCTCCAGCTGTACCCCCCAGCCCCGGGGAGGCAGCCCGGGCTCAGCCTCCCACTGCCAGAACCACATTTCCATGCTGGGGGAAACTGAGGCACGGGAAGAGGCTGTGCATCACCCGGCGGCGTAAGCGCCCGGTCTCCTGCATCACGGAGATGGGGGTGGGGGCGTCCCCAGGATGGAGAGGGGCAGGTTCTAACCCAGCACCAGAAATCGCCGCTCACTCGTGGCAAATTTTTGCAGCACTATGTCCCTGATGGGCAAATCGCAGCCGTTCGGGGCTACGTGCGACAGGGTGCTCCTGGCCCCCCCCCCCGGGAGCCAGCCTGGGGTCTGTCCCATGCTCCGTGGGTGTCTCTGCTCCGTGCGTTGTCCCACAGGGAGGAAGGAGGGGAAAAGCTGAGTTTCGGTAGCGCAAGACTCTGGGAACCGAAGCTTTAGGTCAACCCAGGTCTCCTACAGCCCCACAGCACAGGGGGGGGCTCCGCAGGCAGCTTGGTAAGGGGACACTTGGGTCTGATGCTGTCCCCACAGCTGACAGCATGGGGACCCCCACCCCTCCATCCCTGCCCTCGCCCCCTCCCTGGGTCGGTCCCCGGGCGACCCTGGCTCAGGGCACCCCATTCCCGAGCAGCCCCGTCCCATGATGGGATGGCTCACGCCCAGCTCCGCTCCGGACGCGTCCACCGAGGCGGCAGAGACTTACGGGGTGCGGGGCAGCCCGGTGCGGGGGTGCACGGCGGCGGCAGCCTCGCCGTCTCGCCGGGGCGCTCGGCCTTGGCAGCTTCCCCAGCGCTGGCCGGATTCTGGTTTCTCACTCGGCAAAGCCCCACCCCGAGTCCTCGCCTGCCTTCTGCAGAGGAGGAGCGTCCACCAACAGCCTCTGCCCCGGGCCCAGGAGCGCTCGGTGAACCGGCCGGGCTGGTGGGGACCCTGGGGGGGATGGAGCGAAGGGTCCCCAGCCCCACTGCGGGGGTGAGGGCAGCCCCAGCCTTCCCCCCGGACCGGGCATCCCACGATGGCACCGGCTGTCTCCCACTCACCCGCCATCCCCCTTGGCAGCCCCAGTCCCCCAGGCGCTATCAGACCCCCCCCAAGGGCTCTCGCCAAGCCCCGAACTGCCGTGAAAACCCGGCACTTCGGTGGCACCAGGATGAGAACACACCATGTGCTGAGCTGGGGCCCTGGTGACACGGAGTCACCGTGTCTTTTCGCACCCATTTATTTCCCCATTTATTTTCTGCTGAGATGGCAGAAACCTCTGGGGCTGCTGATCCGGAACTGCCCCCCCCCCAGCAGCCTGGGCCAGGGCAGAGCTGGCTGCCAGGATCCCACCTGGAATGCAGCCCACAGGGGCACCACGGTGTCCCCACAAACCCCAGCTCCTCGCTGGAGCATTGGGCATCGCAGCCCTGGCCGGGGACACAGCCCCTTCCATCCCCCCCGAGCCAATGTGGGCTGCGTGGGGCCCTTCCCATGGCCCAGTTTGTCTCCAGCTCCTCCACCCCCCAACCTCATTTCTCCCCCACCGACTCCCTCCTCCAGACCCCCCGCAGGAACCCAGCCCCAGCAGCCCGGAGCACCCACCACGAGTCGCCCAACGGCATCGCTTGCACCCAGTTCAGATCCAGGCGCTCCTCACCATCTCCTCCGGACACGGCAACTCACCCATGGCACCCAAACGGACCCATCCCATCCTCCCCATTTATCCACATGAAACCGCGGGTTCCGTTTCCCTCCTCTCCTCGCTGGCCTGGACCTCTCCTACCTTTGGGA
Organism: Numenius arquata; assembly: GCF_964106895.1. Classification (NCBI taxonomy): domain Eukaryota; kingdom Metazoa; phylum Chordata; class Aves; order Charadriiformes; family Scolopacidae; genus Numenius; species Numenius arquata. The sequence goes on along the minus strand of NC_133599.1, from coordinate 6,184,905 downwards.
AGGCTCCGACGTCTCTTCCCAGGGTCTGTCTTCTCCAAATTCCCGCCAACACCTTCCAGCCCCGGCTGCTCACTGAGGGTTCAGATGGAACCGCCACCCTCAGTCGCATCTGCGAGAACGAGGGTGGCTGCGGAGAGATAAGGCAGGGCAGGAAGCAGGTGATGGCCCTGGGAAGGGGAGGAAGAGACGTCCGCAGGCTTCCGGATCTGCTGGCTTTTGTTTTTCCCATGCTGTATAATTTTTAAACCCTTAAATTCCCGCCATGGGATGCCAGTGGCTCTGTCCCCACGGGGTCCCGGGGAGCTCAGTGGGGATGCTCTGCCTGCATCGGCACAGGGGTGGTCTGGTATCTGCACCCGGGCAGGGCAGGGGCTGGAAGGTGCCGGGAGAGCCAAGGGAGCCAGGACGGTGCAACGCAGCAGAGATTTGCAGTTTAATTGCACAAGGGAAGGAAGGGATGTGGGGCTCGGTGGCTCACGTGGGATGTCGAAATGACCGGGAGCAGCCGCAGGAGGGGGAGGGCTTTTCTCACTGCAGGTGCCCCATGGCCCCCATCCCTGCGCAGGAAGGAACCGGGGCTTGGTCCTTCCTGCCCTGGCAGGAAGGAAGGGGAGGGTTAGGGGGCCCTTGGGGTCCCCAATGCTTGTGGGTGCAACAGGCAGCCCTACCACAGAAACAAACCTTTCGGGGAAAACCCAGCACTGCCATGGGGTGTTGCAGAGCCACCAGAACCCCCTTTTGGTCCCCACACACCACCTCAGGTGGTGCAGAGCTGGGGCAGGGTTTGACCCTCTCCAGGCACGTCCATGAGCCCCCCCTGGCGCAGGAAGGACAGGACACCCATGTGGACACCCACAGTGGCCACCGTGATGTGGTCCTGTGCCCTCTTGCCCTCCAAGCAAGTCCCGCAAGCCCAGCCTGAGCCAGCCCATCCCCTCACCCCCTCGCGCCGTGAGTCAAACACCAAATGCCAGTTGGGGGGCGGCTGGAAAAGGGCCCCCTCCACCCATCCCCCCCTGCGGCATCCACGGCACAGCCTCAGCCCCCAGGGACAACCGGGGCCCTGGCACCCAGAGCTGCTCACAACCCTGCCTCTGGCCCAAACTGGGTGCTCATCCTTTCTGCTTGCTGAAGAATTGTTATCATCATCATCATCATTGTTATTATTAATAATTTTGCCTGGGGAATAGAGAGCTGGCTTAAATGGGGCTAAAAGGCACATTTTTGTCCCTTCCAACTGAAATACTCTACTTTTGTTCGTTCTTTCAATAAACTGGAGAAGAGAGAGAAGCCCCAGGTGCAAAGGCTGTTTCGTGATGGGCACACAACTGTGCAGGCACAGCCCCAGCCCGGGGGGCCGGGGAGAACCAGTCCTCCCAGCTGGGGCTGGAGCTGAGCACTGGGGTGGGACAAGCCCCAAGACAAGGGGACCCACGGGTGGGACAGGCACAAGGGGACCCACGGCAGGTACTGGCTGCCCTCTCGGCAGTCCTTGCCCTGCCCCGGCTCAGCTCCGGACACCTGATCCCGGCCGGGAGCGGGGCAGGGAGAGGGCTGGGTGATGGCCAGGGCTCCATGGCTGCCCTGGGGAAACCGGAGAGCCCGGCCGGATCCGCTTACAGCCCGTCCATTATTCAGGAACCCGAGCAGGACAAAGCGGAGGTAGAGCAGGGCCCCACACAGCATCGGGGCTCCGGCCATCGCGATGCCGAGCTGGGGCTGCATTTCCACACCAGGGACCAGTTTGAGTGACATCCTATCAACGGGTCCAGCGGAGGGCCATGAAGATGATCAGAGGGAGGGAGCACCTCCCCTGTGAAGACAGGCTGAGAGAGCTGGGGTTGTTCAGCCTGGAGAAGACAAGGCTCCGGGGAGACCTCATAGCAGCCTTCCAATATCTGAAGGGAGCTACAGGAGAGCCGGAGAGGGACTCTTTGTCAGGAAGTGTAGTGACAGGAGAAGGGGTAATGGTTTTAAATTGGAAGAGGGGAGATTTAGATTAGATACCAGAAAGAAATTCTTTACCGTGAGGGTGGTGAGAGCCTGGCCCAGGTTGCCCCGAGAAGCTGTGGCTGCCCCATCCCTGGAGGGGTTCAAGGCCAGGTTGGAGGGGGCTTGGAGCAACCTGGTCTGGTGGGAGGTGTCCCTGCCCAGGGCAGGGGGGTTGGCACTCAATGATCTTTAAGGTCCCTTCCAACCCGAACCATCCTGTGATTCTATGATTCTGTGGCTGCTGATACCGGAGGGCAGTGGTGAGCACACTGGTGGGAGATGTGCCCAGGTAAAGGAACTCCTCCACTTGTTGACAGAGCTCAGAATCACAGAATCTTCATGGTTGGAAGGGACCTTTGAGATCATCGAGTCCAACCACAAAAAAACCAACCAAACAAACAAAAAAAAAACCCCAAAAACAAAAAACAAACCACCAAACAGACACAAACCAACAATCTCAGGCACCAGAGCATGCCCTGAAGTGCCACGTCTACACGTTTCTTAAACACCTCCAGGGATGGTGACTCCACCACCTCCCTGGGCAGGCTGTTCCAGGGCCTGACCACTCTCTCAGTAAAGTCATTCTTCCTAATATCTAATCTAAACCTCCCCTGCCCCAACTTCAGACCATTTCCTCTGCTCCTGTCATTATTCCCTTGGGAGAAGAGGCCAACACCCACCTCTCTACACCCTCCTTTCAGGGAGTTGTAGAGGGCAATGAGGTCCCCCCTCAGCCTCCTCTTCTCCAAACTCCAAAGCTCCAGGAGGAAGGGAGCAGCGTGAGGAGGATCAGGGGGGACAAGAGCGAGAGACCACTGGAATCGCACCCTCCCTTCCCTGGGACAAGCCCGACAGGATCCTCCCATGATACGGAAGATCCCCATCCTCTCTCTGCCTGGCTGGACATGGTGACTTAAGGGACAGGGGGCAATAGTGACAAATTCCTGCCTGGCGCAGTTAGTGTGTCTCCATCCCTGCTCCCCTCACATCATGGGCAGGAGGCTCTGCGAGTGGAACTGAACAACGGTGAGAAGGATGGTTCATCCAGCTTGGAGGTGTCACCAAGGTCAAGTCGTCCTACGTCCTGTGTCAATACCGCTTCCATAAAGAAAAAAAGATGGGTCGTTGTCATAGGATACTCCCACCTGAAGGGAACAGAAGGCCCGATGTGCAGACCAGACCCACCCCTTAGGGAAGTCGCTGCCTCTCTGAGGCTCGGGTTAAAGACACAAAGAGAAACCTTCCTTCCCTGGTACCACCCTCGGATGACTGTCCGTTACTGAGTTTTCAGGCAGGAAGCAATGAAGCTGCAATGAGAAGTCAGAGGGTGACCAAGAGAGGCTTCGGGGCCTTGGGACAACTGGTTGAAGGATCTGGAGCACAAGTCATGTTCTCCTCTGTCCTTGCAGGGAATGATGAGGGAAGAAACAAGAAGACCCAGCAGATCAGTACCTGGCTCCAAGCCTGGTGTCACCAGCAGAATTTTGGGCTGCTGGTGACAGATGGGGTACGCCTGTCTCCAAGGGTCAGGATCTTTACGCAGAAGTTGACAGGGCTCATCAAAAGAGCTTTAAACCAGATTTGAAGGGGTAAAACCAGGCTGGCTAGAGACAGGCCTGGGGGTGGCACGGCAATGTTTGAGGGACAGTGTGAGATCCTTCAGTCTGCTGACCCAGTGGAGGTGGGAGATGGAGATCCATGCGACAGTAAAGACGCAAGGGTTATTGATGTGTTAGAAACCACGGAAGCGCCTGAGAATGGTCGGGTAGGAATTAGGTGGTGGGATCAATAGCCCAACTGAAGTGCATCTACACCAATGCGGATGGGCAACAGACAGGAGGAGCCGGAAGCCATTGTGCATCCGGAAAACCATGACATAGTCACCATCATAGAAACATGGTGGGGTGACTCACACGACTGGAGTGGTGCAAGGGATGGCTACAAACTCTTCAGAAGGGATAGGCAAAGAAGGAGAGGCGGTGGGGTAGCCCTGGGTGTTGGGGGGGGAGGGGGTTTGATTGTCTATAGATTAATGATGGTGCCAATAAGGTTGAGTGTTTATGGGTAAGAACCAGGGGGAAGGCCAACAAGGCAGATATCATGGTGGGAGTCTGTCATAGACCACCCAACCAGGATGAAGAGGCAGATGAAACATTCTATAAGCAGCTGGGAGAAATCTCATGATCACTCTCCCTTGTTCTTGGGGGGGCTTTAACTTACCAGGCGTCTGCTGGAAATACAATAGCGGAGAGGAAACAGTCCAGGAGGTTCCTGGCGTGTGTTAAGGAGAACTTCCTGACACAGCTGGTGATGGAGCCAACTAGGGAAGGCGCCCCGCTGGACCTGCTGTTTATGAGCAAAGAAGGACTTGTGGGGCGTGCGATGGTTGGAGGCTGCATTGGGCAGAGCGATCACAAATGATAAGAGTTCGCAGTTCTTGGAGAAGGAGGAAAGTCAGCAGAACTCACCACCTTGGACCACTGGAGGGAGGACTTTGGCCTGCTCAGGAGCCTGGCTGTCAAAGTCCCTTGGGAGGCAGTTCTGAAGGGCAAAGGAGTCCAGGAAGGCTGGACCTTCATCAAGAGGGAAATCTTAAAGGCTCAGGAGCAGGCCGTCCCCATGTGCTTCTTCCCGCAGCCGGCGGGGAAGATCAGCCCGGCTGAACAGAGAGCTTTGGGTGAAATTCGGGAAAAAAAAAAAAGAGAGTTTATGACCTTTGGGAGAAGGGACGGGCCACTCAGGAGGACTAGAAGGATGTCGTGAGGTTACGCAGGGAGAAAATTAGAAGGAGCAAAGCCCAACTAGAACTTAATCTGGCTACTGCCGTAAAAGGCAATGAAAAATGTTCCTGTAACAAAAGGAGGGTTAAGGAGAATCTCCATCCTTTACTGGATGTGGGGGGAAACAGAGTGACCAAGGCTAAGGAAAAGGCCGAGGTACTTAATGCCTTCTTTCCCTCAGTCTTTAATAGTGAGACCAGTTGTTCTCGGGGTACCCAGCCCCCTGAGCCAGAAGACAGGGGTGGGAGCAGAATGAAGCCCCCATAACCCAAGGGGAAGTGGTGAGGGATCTGCTACAGCACTGAGACACACACAAGTCTACGGGGCCAGAGGGGACCCACCCAAAGGTACTGAGGGAGCTGGTGGAGGTGCTCACCAAGCCACTTGCCGTCATTCATCAGCAGTCCTGGCTCACCAGGGAGGTCCCAGGTGACTGGAGGGTAGCAAACATGACACCCACGTACAAGAAGGGGCCAGAAGGAGGATCTGGGGAACTCCAGGCCTGTCAGCCTGATCTCAGTGCCAGGGAAGGTTATGGAGCAGGTCACCTTGAGTGCCATCACGTGGCACATAGAGGACAACCAGGCAATCAGGCCCAGTCAGCCTGGGTTCATGAAAGGCAGGTCCTGCTTGACCAACCTGATCTCCTTCAGTGACAAAGTGACCTGCCTGGTGGACGAGGGAAAGGCTGTGAACATTGTTTACCTGGACTTCAGCAAAGCCTTTGACACCATTTCCCACAGTATCCTCCTGGAGAAACTGGCTGCCCATGGCTTGGACAGGAATGCTCTTCCTTGGGTGAAAAACTGGCTGGAGGCCAGGCCTGCAGAGCAGTGGTGAACGGAGGTAAATCCAGTTGGTGGCCAGTCACAAGTGGTGTCCCCCAGGGTGCAGTATTTGGGCTGGTTTCTGTTTAATGTCTTTATCAATGATCTGGACGAAGGCATTGAGTGCACTCTCAGCAAGTTCACAGAGGACACCAAGTTGGGGAGGAGTGTTGATCTGCTGGACGGTAGGAAGGCTCTACAGAGGGATCTGGACAGGCTGGATCGATGGGCTGAGGCCAATAGTCTGAGGTTCAACAAGGCAAAGTGCCGGGTCCTGGACCTGGGTCACAACCACCCCATGGATGCTCCAGGCTGGGGGAAAAAGACCTGGGGGTGCTGGTTGATAGCCGGCTGAATATGAACCAGCAGTGTGCCCAGGTGGCCAAGAAGCCACTGGCATCCTGGCCTGTATCAGCAACAGTGTGGCCAGCAGGACTCAGGAAGTGACCGTCCCCCCTGTACTGGACACTGGTGAGGCCCCACCTCGAGTGCTGGGTCCAGTTCTGGGCCCCTCACTCCAAGAAAAATATTGAGGGGCTGGAGCAGGTCCAGAGAAGGGCAACGGAGCTGGTGAGGGGTCTGGAGCTCAAGCCTTGTGAGGAGCGGCTGAGGGAGCTGGGGGTGTTCAGCCTGGAGAAAAGGAGGCTGAGGGGAGACCTTCTCACTCTCTCCAACTCCCTGAAAGGAGGGTGTAGCCGGGGGGGGGAGTCGGTCTCTTCTCCCAAGGAACAGGCCATGGGACAAGAGGAAATGGCCTCAAGTTGTGCCAGGGGAGGTTTAGGATGGATATTAGGAACAATTTTTACACAGAAAGAGTTATTAAGCCTTGGAACGGGCTGCCCAGGGAAGCGGTAGGGTCACCATCCCTGAAGGGATCTAAAAGACGTGTAGATGTGGCACTTAAACACATGGTTTCGTGGTGGACTTGGCAGTGCAGAATTAACGGTTGGACTTCAACGATCTTAAAGGTCTTTTCCAACCTAAACAATTCTATGATTCAGTGGTAGAGGCACCTCTTTGGGTTAGGGACATCTGTCCGTATTGAAATATCCTTATTTGAAACCAGCACGTCTGTTGGTAGCAGGAATCATCCCGTCCACCCGCCTGCACTGCCCGCTCCGGCCGCAGCACTCACCAACCCGCTGCCCGGGGAGTGACGGGGCTGAGAGCCGTTCGCCACTTGCAGCGGGTGCCCCAGGACATTAAACATATCCTGGACATGCCATATGCCAAATTAGAGCATATTTCTGCTTTCACAGATGTCAGAAACGCGCCGCTCTAAGATTTATTCTGTATTTCTTCACAGGAGCAATAGCATGGCCCAGGCTGCTGCCAGACTCCATCCTGCTCTATCCCGACTCCATCCTGCTCCATCCCGTCCTGCTGCCACCCAGCCCTCAGCCAGGAACCCAACATCTCTGTCCTCACCCCCCATCTCCGTATCCCCTGCCCAGCACAAGCAGCAATCATCAGGGAGATGGCGCTGCCATCATCCTGTAAAACAGAGGGGTTTTCAGGGTACACGGCGGAAAACAGCCTGAAAAACGCTCTTCAAAGTGCCTCGGATTCTGCAGAAAACAGGCTCTGATCAAATAAACACCAACCAAGGAGAGCATACACCAGCCCAGAGAGAATCCCCACTCACGATGACAGACAATTGCAAGCTGAGGATGTTTCACGTACTAAACTCCAGCGGAGAAACTCCACCATGTGGCGAGTGAGGGCTTCTCACCGAGTTCAGTGTATTTAACCCCATGGCAAAAAGAAGGCCGTATCATCCCTTGCGCTGGAGCAGCTCCCTCTGGGTTCAAGGCAAAGCGCCCGGCCGACCGCGGGGCCCGCAGCCTGACACAGCTCCAACGCGCTGCCCGTCCTCTCCTGCACCACGAAGGCATCACAGCTCCCACCAGGCGCCACCATCACGGGAAGCAGCTTCACTGCCACAGTGAGGGCACGTTTTTCTTGCCCTGTATCCCTACTCCGACTAATCTAGTTTCAAAACTAGATTGCCTGTTGGCATCAACAGCGGTGAAAAGGGGAACTGTGAGGCAGGAGTCTTCCCAAATATATTTGTCAACATCACAGAGCCTCTACCGCAGATCCACGTTTGGGGTGGGTGTCCTTGGTGGTGATTTACAGAGTGGCAGAGGCATCTGCAAGAAACTCTTCACAGGGGAATGGTGCGGTATTTACATTTTAAATTCAGGCTGAGATGGCAGAAGAGAATCCCTCTCCTTCCTGGAGCTTCACTAAACATTAGACATGGAAAAGTTCTGTTACTCCTGCTTATGACACGATCTGATGTGAAACCGGACTGAGGAACTAATCAACAGGTGGTAAAACCCAGCCCAGGGTGACTATTTCCAGTCGCTCACCCGCGCTCCAGGCCCTGCTCCGCTGCCACCTCTCCTCCGTGAGAGCCCCGACTCTCCGCTGCAAGATCTTCACCCGCTGAATTAAATCTCCAGCCCAATTCATCCTGGCCACGACAGACCGGCCCAGCCTCTCTCCCTTCTCAATCAACCCAGGGCCACAGGAAATTCTGGGGCTGCTTCTTCTTCCTCACAGAAATTAATTTTAGTCAGGAACCAGATCACCGGTTGCTTCTGGGCTTCCCCGGGTCACCAGGCCAGCGCTGCTCCCCTGCTCTCAGAAGAGACAAAGTCCTTCATCACTGCTTCGGTTAGTTTAGCTTATCCCCTCCATCTCCTCTCCCTCCGTTTATCTTCTCTAAAAAGCACCTTCTGCTTTTAGAGGTTTAGATCTTCTTTTCAAAGAGGAAACGTCAGTGTGAGAACTTGGGAGCTTCTTTACATTCAAGAAAGACTTTTGCCTTACAAATCCGCTTTGAAATAATTCCTTTGTTTGATCATTTATGCTTTTTTCTTTCCTTAAACTCCTGTCTGTTTGGACTGTGAACGAACATTATTGTTGGTCACTGCTGCTCAGACACTGACACATCACACTGGATGCAATCCCGCTGCAGTAAAACAAACATGGATTAGTTTTTCTTTTCGTAAATTGTTTCTGGTCATACTAAAGCTGGAAAACAAAACCTCCTGCTTCTTGCCAAACAGAAAACAGGACCACTTTCTTTAGCACCAAAAGGATTTTAAATGAACAGTTCCAGGGAGCTCCTTTCAAATCATAAAACGTGAATTTTACATAAAAGTGTGTTTACAAATAGTTTCTGCTTTACACTCAGCTCTGCCCATCACTGACCAGAAGTTATATACATACAGACTAGCCCAGTAGCTTCAACCACTTGCAAGGAGACTGCAGAATTTATTTAAGAAATAAAAATAGGATTTCCTGGCTCCTAGAAATTCTCTTCAGCCTGTCAGATTCAGTCACCTGCCGGCCCCTGCGGCCTCAGGAGGGCACTAAGCTTTGGGAGAGAAGGGGTACTGGGGGTGCCACCAATCCAGGAGCCGCACGCTGTGCACCGGGTCCAGCACCACCTGCACTCCCTGCTCCAGCCGAGGCTTCTTCCCATTGCGAACTGGGGCATCCTGGAACACCAGGCGCACGCGATGATGCCTCATGTCTGTGCTCACATTGATGGTGAACTGCAAGAAAAGAGACCAGGAGGGGCTTCAGAAAATCAAAGTGATGAATAAACAGAGTTCTTAAGAGTTCACTTTTAGATTTTGGTTTTTAAATTCCTCTAAATTGTACAAGTCTAAGGTATTCCAGGTGCTGAATCTACAGCACTGGATTCAAACTCCAGTTTCTCTCCAACTGGCAACCCCAAATAATAATGCCAGAAGTGACCCTGAAAGCAAGCAGCTGCCAGAGGAAGTCTGGACCTTGCTACCCTACTCTTAGGCGAGGCCAGACCAAAGCTCTCCTGGACACAGGTAACCTCTGAAACACTGACTGACACGTACAGCCGATGCACTACCCCACCCTTTGCCACTGCTCTTGCCTAAGCACACCCGGCTCTGCCGCTCTCTGGAATTTGGTTCAAAAGCTGCTCCTTCTCCCAGCAATCACCAGTCAGGGACCATATACACATTGAAAGAGTTTGCTCATATCGGTTTTTGCTCTCAGAATTTACTGCTGTAAGGCAAGGAGATATTTACCTGAGGAGGGAAGACCTCCTCTTCTCCTGGATCCCCACCTGCTGTACCCTGCTGGAGTACAGACACCTACTCTGCCCCAGACGCTGCACAGCCACAGCTCCCTGCAGATTTTCTACATCATCTGTTTTTGTGCACCAAATAGGGAAGCTGATGGAAACGCAGAAGCTGATCTGAGGAGATCCTCAGCATTTCCTCTGATCATTAACCTTAAAATTCCCGGAACTGGTTTGTCGAGGCAGCAGCGTGATTTACACACCACCAAAGGGGTGTCCTCTTCACCTCCCCACAGAAACCGCACACACGCTCTTTGACTTGAGCGTTTCTCAAGCTCTCACCAAGGTAAACGTCATGCCCATGACTATTGGCACGAATATGAAGTTGAAGGTGGTGATCTGCAGTAGACAGCAATCCTGATCCGGATTTGTATGGACTTCTTCATACTGAATCGGTGGCTGAAGAACTTTGCAACACTTGCTCTTGAATCTGGGAGACTTGAAAGAAAGAGAGACCTATTCAGCTAAGCAGGAACCCATGATGGGAGTTTGGCTGCTCCTCCCCAGTGCCAAGCAGGAGGTTCTCACCCCATAACCACACATTTGGGCAGAGTGTTACATGAACAACAAAAAGCCATCACTCGGGACAGGCGATTTGCAGGACTTTCCCTTCTTTAGAGGGGAAAGCTACAGAACTCCCCAGGTTGCCCAAAACTACGTGCTTCTCCTGAGACCCACTACTGGAGGTTTTCACTGGCAGTGTGGGCTTTCTTCGCTTCTCTGGGAAATCCTTCCAATGGTAAAACAAGTTCTTTCAGATTTTGGTCCACATTTTGACCACTACAGTCAAATAGTCTATTATTTGGTAGCAATCAGTAGCGATGACCCAAAGATTAGATTATTTGGGGTAACGAATGATCCACATATTACAGTGCAGAAAGGAAACCAGATGAGGAAATAAAAATGTAGGACTCTAAACATCTTGGTAATACAGCCTGAAAACTGAGTGCAGTTTCAGAACGCGCTTTAGTTTATCATGGGAGTCAGACCTTCTATTTAATATCTGAACTCATAAAGTTTTTTCTTTTGTACCACCCAGAAAAATAATCACTGCTTCAAAAAGAGTCACAGCCATTCTGCTTCTTCTTTCATACCTGCTTTTTGAACTTGAAGTTGAATTCCCACATTACTTCTTGTCTGTTCCCTTCAATCTTTTTGCACCAGAAAAGCAGACACTGAGGTGGAGAAAAAAAAGAAACACAAAATTATGAAACCCTTAAAGGCGCCACTTGAAATAAGTTTTAGTAGAGCATAAAGGCTTCCAATTACAAACACAATTACACAGGAGCAGTTAGGAATCATTTATTCAAATTAATTATGTTCAAAGAACACACTCAGCATTTAGGTCTCCCGGTGCCAAGTTGGCCAACTCATCATGCAACTGGATGATACAACTCGTAGCCACTGACGTGCTAAACAGAAAAATCCCTCTGCGTAATTTGTCCCTTTCATAAGGCAGAAACGAGCGGTCCAGATTCACCTGCTCCCCTCCACCCACCAAGAGCTCCCATTAAACTGGGCTCCAAACAAGACTAGAGTGAGTAACAACTAAAATGAGAATAAGGATCGAGGAGAGAATCCAGAGGGAAATGCAAAGACCATTATATGAGGTACGAGGTGTCAGATGAGGAAGTTCCTATGACACTTTGGTGTCAAAAGAAGACCTTGATATCACTAGGCACCGACTGTTGTACTTCAGAGCAGAAAAACACTGCCAGGATAGCACAGCCTGATCAACCTAGTGCCCCTTTGTAAAAGGTAGTGAGAACAGGGCCTACAGTAGAGGTAACCAGCACTGCCCTCCCACACAGACACACACCAGGAGTCCTCCAACTTCATCCTGTTAGCACTGCGTGGTCCATAGGACCCATTCCAGCATGCAGAACTCGTTCTAGCAGGAGTCCCAGCAGAACTCCTGTATTAAACTAAGTAGTAAATCCCCTGCCTACCAGTGAGTGGAAGCAGCTACCCTTTTACAGCTGGAAAAAGAATCTGGCAAGTCAGTCTCGCCATCACCAAGTGTTTCTACACCACAGATGCCAGCCCACCACAGCTGGTCTTATCTTCTAGCAATGTCAGCAGAAAAAGGAATAGTAATATGGGTAAGGATGACAACTCCTCAAGACCCATACAATCTCTCCCACACCAAGAGAAGGCCTGACTGGGCTGCGGGGTGAAGCACGCATTTAATTTCATTCCAGGACAGCGTGACCACAACTAAAACAAAGCCAGAGCCAGCCTCCACCATGGGGGCTCTGGAAGTAGAGACTACAGGTGATATGAGACCCTTTACTTCAACTCTGAATCATGTCCGTAAACTAGAGTCCTTAGAGGATCTTTATCTCGACAATCTTCACGAGGTGAACACCAAAGCGATGTGGAGTTGAGCTCAGAAACATGCGCCAAGTAACCTCAACCCGGCAGGAGGTGGTCCTCAGTTCTTTCCGATAAAAATGTTCTCCAGATCTTTTTTAACTCAGGTGAGCAGCAGATGCTGCTGAGTTTAACTCCATCATCAGTGGCATTTTTAGTTCACCTGCAGAGACAGCCTGGTCTAACAACTTGTTTGGTCATGGCAAGTAGTGAAGCACAAAATGGTCAGTACCTCCTAAGGGGCAGAGGATGTCGTCCACGGGTCAGCCGTCCTGCCCTTCAGACGCGCCGTATGGCCTGCCGCTCCACCAAAAATAATGGGGGTGTCTTTAAAGGGCAAACACTTCTGCTGACACCATAACGGCTCCAGTGTCCCACACAAGCTAGGCTAGGGAAAGAAAAAAGGAAATTAAAGAGGAAAAGCTAGATTTGATAACACCCGGGTCTGGGGTCTCCTCTTGCCACATGCAGTTTATGTAGGCGTTTGCCATTAGTTTCAATGACCCTTAAAGGTATAATCAAGCCCATGAAAGCAAGAACACGGGGAGGCAATGTCTGATCCTCCTCCGGACACACTGTGCCGAGGTATTTCAGTGCACAGAAACACAGGTGGAGCTCAGAGTCTCGCAATGCAGAAGTACAGCAAGACCAGACTCAGGATGGCTCATTTATGCTCCAAGGGGTTAGGTCAAACCTCTACTGCTCTAACAAAGCCTCGTCACCATTTAATTTCCTTTTTTAAAAACGGAATAATAAAAGACTGCACTTCAGGAATCTTCCTCAAACCGTTAGTACAGTAGAAGCACTAGCAGTGGGCACCAAAGCCGTTATGATGTCAACACGAATGCTTCCAAAATGCCGAGCCTGCCAGCATCACCTCCGGGTTTCCAGCTGTGAACAGCCCCGCTACCAGATCCGAGCAGTGGTAGGAAGTTAGACTCAGAAGGACTAAGGTTAACTTGAAATTTCCTAGAAATGTTTTGCTTTTTATTTTTTAAGAAAGACGATACCCCAACAGGGGATCTGGGAAGAGAACGAAGAGCTCTGGATGCAGAGATAAGACGACACACAGCACTGTGTGCTTTTCTCCTGCTCTGCAGCACCACCTGCTTGTGTTACTGCTGGATGCTCCCTAAGCCGTCTGACATTTTTCTCCAGTATCCACCCAGGGAGAGGAAGGAAGAAAGGAGGGATGTCACATACAGGTGAGGTTGTTCTATTTTACATGGAAAAGTAAGTACAACTGCTGAACCAAAACCACTTCAGTTTGGCTCCAAAAACCTCACTCAACAGGTTTTTGACTTTGGATTTGGAGGGTGGAGAATTCACACTGTTGCTTAAGCTGCTCACAGAGTATCAGCCAGTTGCAAGTTAAAACCAAACAAGAGACACAAAGGCATTTCAGAGTTAATGGTAAACAGCAATTAAAGAGAAATGGATATGCAAGTGCTCCAAGCTGGGATAGCAAAGGGAATTGCCTGCCCACACCAGAGACAAACCCTTCTCAGCCCAACACAACCGCAGCCCCAGGCCCAAAGCAGACAATCGCTCTGCACATGTGCCATGCTCATGACTGCGCTACCCTCTACCCTCCCTCGCCCAGACACCAGAGACGATGGATGACCTACAGGAATGCAGTGTGACATGACTCCCTTTCAGAGGCTATCAGTGTCACTGCTGATCTCTCCAGATGCCTGCTATAGAGAAAAGATGTATTCTGGCAGACAGGGTGAGAATAAAGCAGAAGATATAAAAAGCCGATCCTACTGCAACCTCCTTTCAGCAACTAATTTGCAACAGAGGAGGGGAGAGATGCAAATATCCCTACCAGTTCCGACATCCAGTGAAGCAAGTGCCTTTTTAGTGATTACAAAGCTGTTGTGGTGGGACTTGGGCAGAAGTTACTCAGAAGAGTAACTAGAATCCTCTGCAGTAGCAGCTGTGGGGATACAAGTAATCAGCATCCCTTTAAAAATCACTCTTCAGAGCTAGTAACCATCCTACACCCAAGCTTCACTTGCGACCATCTAAACATCATCTATTTTTCTACTAGGAAAAGAATAAAAAATTAGAAAGAGCAACATCTCAGAAATATCCAACTTCCTTAGTGATTCCACTTACTCTGGAATTTTTTAAAGTGCTGGGAGTACTGTCTGGAATAGCTGGATTCCTGGAGACTCGAGATGCGAAGGGCTCGTACATGTGGTAGAGCGACCGGATGACACACGCACGGAGACAGTGCAGCTTCTCCATGGACTCCGGCCGCAAGCGCAGAGGCAGGTACGCGTCCAGGCTGTAGTGCCTGAAAAGCCAACAACAAACCCAACACACGCTGAAGGGTCAGAATGCCAGAGACATGGGGAGAGGGCTATGAAAATATCAATGTTGAGAGAAAACCGAACATCTAATTGATCAGAGGACTCTTGTCAACTCTGAGAGCTTCAAGGGGTTTGTACTTCTGAAGTCTTAAAGACTTTACCCGCATCAGCCAGGTTTCCAGCACACACATAAGCAAAACATGCTAAAATTCCTCACTAACTCCTCGCAGAGAGTTTGCCTAGAGAGACCGGATGGTGTTTTAGCTGCAGGATGCACAATGCCCTGCAGATTCCTGCAGGTTCTCGAGGACTTGCTTTAGCTGAGTTCCATCACGTGCCTGCAGGCGGGCAGTCTGCACAGTCCGAGTGCCCACACTCACGGGTCATTCTTTGAGCAAATGCCAAAGGAGCCTTTGCTGGGGAACTTCACACTAAAAACCAGGGGTGAGGATGACAATGGCTGCTGTCTGATCTGCGCTCCTGTTGCTTGCGCCTCCTGGGCCACAGATAAAGAAATTTAAAGAAAATGTTCTGTCCTGAAGGAAAGTGGAAGTGACAGGCACCAGGACACAAGGATTTGTTTCAAGTTTTGACCAGCCCTTTGCTCTTCTCTTACTTTATTTATAACTTACTTCTGGCACTGCGACAGCTCCAAAATGCCATAGTTTCTCTCAGGTCACCCTGTAATTATACAGGAAGGTGGCCATCATCAAAGCTTGAGGCAGGGCAAGTTTCTATCGGTGACCTTTGCCTGTCTCTCAGTAAGGAAATGGCACTGACCCTACCATAAGCACTTTGAGTGCTTTACACACAAAACACACTGTTACAAACAGAAGCGTGCAGGCCACAGCAAGCAGAAAAGCACACAATAATCTCAGATTTTATACAGAGCATACGGGAATATGCCACACAGATCCATTTCCAGATGCAACAGACCACGACCTCTTGACAAATGAGGCCTGCGTCACCATCTCAATATGCAAACATCATAGGACCCCGGGCTAGAGGGAATTATTCCCTTATTTATAGCTCTTCAGAGAGCTGGTCATTGCCGAAACTTCCTACAAGTAGTATTAAAAATTATCTAGAGTCTCACCTTCTGTAGAGCCTGGTCCAGAAGGCGGCAGTGCAAGTAACAGTCCATGCTTTCTTGCAAATCAAAGAAAACCGGACAATGTCTTCAGGGCGAATGTAGGAGGCCAACAACAGCCAGATATCAATGGGGTATTCTTCTCCACCACCCCCATCAGGATCTTCTAAATGCAATGAAGGAATGTTAGTGTAGTAAATAACCTCTTTATCAAGGCACATCTAGAGGCGTGTGCTTTACCGCTGAGGTAGCTGCAATATGTATATACATACAGGCAGCTAAACAAGCCCTAGTTAATACAACTTAATTACTATCGGTTTTCAGCAGCGTGCGCTTACCCACCCGCACAACCATGACACCTCCCCTTTGCTGGATTCGTGCCATCATTTATCTCAGCTGCGCTGTCTGCACAAGTGCAAAGTGGCAGATTCAAAGAATAATTCAAGCTGAAAGGATTCTCTGGACGTCTCTAGTCCAAACAGCCCTGCTCAAAGCAGGCTGAATTACATCATTTTGTTCGGGATCTTGTCCAATCAAGTCCTGACTGTATTCAAGGACGGAAACCCCACAGCCTTTCCGGACCCTGTTTCCATGCTTGACCCTTTCACAGCAGAAAGATAACACTTAAGTGGAGGAATAAAAATTGGATGGCAAATACAGAGACAACTTTATGTGAAGGAGGGCAAAGCTCATGCTGCTCATTTAAAAGGTCATCAAAAAATGCTTTCCACTAGAAGTCCCTGAACATTAAGACATTGCCAAGCCTGTCAATTCTTTGTTCTAATGGTCACAATATTTTTGTAGGAGCTCTGCTAGGGAGGGCAAGCAATTCTCTTCTGCGACTGGCTAATCAGCTGCTTTTCTTAAACCTGTAATTTCATTAAAGCTTCTTGGATGGGAAACATTTAATGCAAATCACATGAACAGAATGGCCTGTTCTTCCCCTCAGAGGTGTCAGAACTGCTCAACCAGAACTGAAGGCTCAGAAACTCCTTTCATTCCTGAGGTGTTTGTAAGTTACCACCACACATTTTTCCACAGGCATCACTCCAACTTTTGGAGAAAAATACTTTTAAACAACATAAATAGCTAAACAATACCGAGCATTAGGAACATACAGAAAAAAAGAAAGAAACCATACAGCTTGTACAGTGCTAAGAGAAAAACCTGCCATGAGGTCTGTGAACAAGTGGCACAAAGGAGGTGTTTAAGAACTTGAGGGTGCCAGATCTAATCCTGAGACAGCAGGTTAATAACAAAGGACAGCACTTTATCCTCATGTGCTAATTACACAGAATCACGCAATTGTCAGAGTTGGAAGGGACCTCCAGAGATCATCTAGTCCAACTCCCCTGCTAAAGCAGGGCTGCCCAGAGCACATCATTCAGGACTGCATCCACGCAGGGCTTGAAGATCTCCAGAGAAGGGGACTCCACACCCTCCCTGGGCAGCCTGTTCCAGGGCTCTGGCACCCTCACAGGAAAGAAGTTCTTCCTCATATTTGAATGGAACTTCCCATGTTCCAGCTTGTGCCCGTTGCCCCTCGTCCTCTCACTGGGAACCACTGAAAAGAGTCCGGCTCCATCCTCCTTCAACCCACCCTTTAGATACTTGTAAGCATTAATAAGGTCTCCCCTCAGCCTTCTCTTCTCCAGGCTAAAGAGTCCCAGCTCTCTGAGAGCTGGGAGAGAGCAATTATTCTGGGAGCTCAGACTAATTGCTACATTCCTGGCCAAGGAGAGCCTTGGATGTGATCACTTCCCTGCACCACTCCAGATTTATGGCAGGCACACCCACAACCGGCTCTAACATCCACTTTGCTGCTTCAGCTCTGGCTCAAGAAGCCACCAAACTCCACAAGTGCTGAACCTCAGAGTGCAGCCAGAAGCACCGTTAGGCTATTACCATTTTTTCTTCCCTATACATGTAGCAGAAATAAGTAAGACAAGCTTGTGGTAGAACAGAATACTGTCTTTCCAGACTCATAACTCCGATAAGCGTAGCCACTCAGATTTTCTTATTTTCCCAGAATTCTGAAGGATGTCTAAATAAGAGATTAAATTCCTCTCTCAGAGGAGTGCTGTGCACCTACAGGCTGGGGTGGATGTTGATGTGTTACATAAATTAGTACCAGCATTAATAAAGTTTTTCTTAAGCTCAAGAAACCAAGTTAAAATTTCTTTCTCAACCTAAAAAGCAACCTGTTATTAGAAACTCCTGCAGGATTCCACAGCGCAGCAGAACCGTTTGTTGCTTACATTGTGTTGCAAATTGCTTTCTATAGAGTTGCACAAAGTGCAAATGCTGAAGGATGCGCTTCCCTGGAATTATCTTACTATGATGCCACTAGGGCCAAATTCACCCATTTGCTGGAAAAAAAAGAAAGCCCTCTATCCCCATTTGTAACCACAGCCTTGGAAACATCCTGAAAACAGAGCATTAGTTGGCAAAATCCACGCATTGTGGAAAGCAGCATTGTTTTTTCCCCAAAGCAAACCCTGCTTTCACCGACGTATGTTCAAGGAAGTAACACGTCCAGCGGCAAAGTTTCACAACTCTTTCGAAGAGCAGCATTCGTTTTCCAAGACTGAGAGAAGTTTACTGAAAGCCACCAGCTTTCAGGCTTTGATTTCATGCCCAAGGCTCTGCCTTTGTGAAAAGGCAACACCTCTGACCGAGTGCCAGCAAGTTGCCAGCGGGTTTAACAGTGATCGTGCACATACAGGTTAGAGAATGCCTCATGATTAGCCTGTAAATAGCAATCATTAACATCACATCCGCAGAAGACGCAGAAGCAGCCCACAGAGAGCCCCCCAGGAGTGGCTGGCGACCGTACCTTTGTGCCTTTTGCTCTTCTTTTTTCTAGATGCAGTTCGCCCGTTGATGCTTTCCTTCGTATCCATTTCATCGCTGCTGTCACAAGACTCTCCTGACACGGAGAGAACTTCCTCAGCAGGAACACAAGAAGCTTCCAAACCACAGAGGGATTTTACTAGAATGACAAACAACGACACAGTAAGTTTACCAGCAGAGAGGAAAAGGTGATCCAAGTTCAGGAGATACTTCAGTGGAACCACTGCCCCTGCTAAGAAACAAGGCACTAAAGCTTTCTGGAGAGTGACACAAGCGAGTAAATCCTGGGCCCCGGGATTACCTTGTCAGAGAAAGATTAGCAGGGGTGAGTGAATTGAAAACATAATTATTCAGCTTTTTATTTTAAAGAATGAACAATGAGGACAATTACCAGCACATTATGCAGATGATCCCATTGGTTTAGCTGAAGCTGTTTACAGTTCTGAATAAAACAACAGGCTCTTTCTCTCCAGTGCTAACTGGTTTCCCTGCATACCAGAGCTTCCCTTGCATGACCACCCTTCAGCCTGTCCAGAGCCAGCAACTACTCTGTAGCTGTTCTGGGAACACAGAGAAGATACACTCCCTTCTCAGCAGGATAAAGGGATCCCGGGGCTGATGACGCCCAATCCATCAGCGACACAACCAAGTGCCCAGCACACAGGAACTCTACATCCTAGAGTTTAGTGGAGGGAAAGACTCTGGCCTAATGAGGAAAACAAGTTCAATCAGTTGAGTTTGGGATTTTTGCTGCCTCTGGGGAGATGTTTAGACACATCCCTGTCAGGAAATACTATTTTTATAATTTGATCTGTAAATTGAGGGCTCATTAGGGCAGAAAAATCCACATATGAGGCAGTAGTTGAAAAAGAAAGGTGCGGTCCTACGTCACAGCTGCATGAGGCGCTGTCACAGACAGACCAGCATTGTAACAGCATTACAAATGTCTTGCAAATAGTCTATAAAAATCACTCAAGAAAAGTTGAATTTCAACCTAATGTGCTTGGATGAAGAAAACTACTTCTACCATGAGGCACCTGACCGTGCCAGAGGAGGATTGCACTGCTCAAACTATTCTATCCCAGAACAAACTAAAGCCCAGGAAGGTTTCAGACATCACAGTTACAGTCACTGGAGAGCAAGAAGTGCTATTTGAATTAAAGGGACAGAGTGACAGGGGGAAAAAAAAAAAACACATCAGGAACTAACCATAAATAAATTCCGGTGAGATGTTCTCATTTCTAACCACAGAACAAGGTTTTGAAACGGTAAGACAGCAGATGGAAAGACAGTCTTAAGTTAGATCTTGACTGTACCCACTGACTAGAGATACTTTCAGTGCTTTGTTAAACCAGTTCGACCTCACTTTGCACAGTTAACTTTGTAAACCGCACACATTCGTGACAGTGGTGTCCCTCACTGTCAAATGGTACTGCCCTCTCTACATTTCTCTTTTTGCCTTTTATAGGCAGAAAGAGAAATAGATGGCAACACAAATGGCAGAAAGTTATAACATCAAATACAGTCAGGCAAGAGAGCACAACAACTGATGGAGACTCAGAGAGGGGTTTAGAAAAAGAAACTGTCACACTCTGCAAAGGAAAGATCAACATCTGTCGACAACACATGTCCATTCACACACCGAATCACGCTGCACTGCAATCCTGCAGAGGCACCCTCTCTTCTGCTCACAGCAGCAATTCCCACCTCACCCCTGGGGGTTAGGACAGGGAGGGAAAAAGCTCAGGAAAACTCCACCTGGCCTTTGCTCCTCTCCCCGGGAAGCTCCCGCTCGCTGGCAGTCACACACCGTGCCATGTTTACTTGGAGCCAGGAGGCGAGCGAGGCCAAAGGCCAAAAGCTCCCTGGGCAGAGGCTGCTCTCAGCTGCCTGCTGTCCCCATGCCGTGGTGACATCGCACCAGATAACGCTGTGACAGGCGTTGTGACTGCACCAGATAAGGTGTAGCACAGCCCTGGGGCTGGGGAGGAGAGATCCCGAGGATCCCCGCATAAGGAGGGGGAAGCCCCAGTGACTCTGCAAAGACCCAAGAAAGGGGTGGGCAGGGAACTGCTGTGACCTGGAGTCACCCAGATAGCGTGGAGGTGAGCCAGAAACCCAGCAGGATTTTGGGAGAGGGCTTAAGCTGGACAAAGCAGGCAATGCTGGATGCAAGGACTCATTTGCATTTATTAAGTAAACAGAGTGTGTTAGTTCAGAATGCTCCCAGCAGCTAAAACCCAAGGAGGAAGTAGATAACAAAATATTGCAATACATTTCCAGGAAACTGCTTGTTTATACAGTTCACCAAAAAAGTAGCAACACCCTCAGCAGACCTCCTTGCCACACAGGGGGAACACATTTGCCAGAATTATCATAACCTTATTTTACCTGCTAATAAAGTTGTCTACAGTTTTATATCAGGTAATAAAGTAATAAAGACTCCTATCATGTTAATTTCTGCTTCAAGCAGGAGATAACACCCAATAGCTAATGGAAAGAGGCTTCCCATTTCAGGCACTAAGACTCAGCAATTCTCACTGGACTTTCAACAGACTTTCTACAAAATCTCCTAAAATCCTAAAAATCAGATTCTTCAGAAGAACACAGACTCATTTTCAGGCACCAAATGAAAGAGATTTTCTCAAGGCATGGAGGGAGAGTTTCCCACATCACGCACAGGCCAGCAAAACGGGCAGGCAGCCCAGGGCAGGCGGGTTCCCTAGTGTAGACTCACCTTCCTGCTGAACTGCATTGGCCACAGCTTTTTTCACCCGTCCAGATTTCACGACAGCTGGGTCTGAGTTAGCATAATCTGCCACCGTCACTGCAGGAGAGTCAGGAGACGGGGTGTCAGCGGGATTATGGATTACAGGGGAGGGGATACAAGGTCTAAGAGCTGCGATCCCTCAAGGGGACACTCCCCATAGGAACGGAGGCTCGAGCAGGACGTGCAGCAGCAGGAAAAGGAGCCCCAACAGAGAGGTGAGGGCCAGGAGCCCCTAGCAGGCCTCTAGCCCAAGCACATCTTGGGTCTGCTGGGCCTAAGGGATCCACCCCCTGCTCAGCCCAGGCCTCTCTCCACCTCAACCAACACCAAAGCCCACACCCCCCTCACAGACAGCCCAACTCTAGTCTGGCTGATCCTCTAGGCCTCGGCTCGGCCCTTCGCAGACCAAGACTCATTCCCCCACTCCCACACCAAGCCAGATACCCTCACCTCCAGCAGGAGCCAGCTCTCTCCCTCCACAATCCCGAATGCGGCCCGGCTCCCTTCCTCTCCCCGTCTCCCTTCATCCCGGCCAAACCCAGGCCCCTCAACCCCTCGGGCGAGGCCACGTCGTCCCTCAAACCCCAATCCAGGCCCAGCCCGTCCTCTCCGGCCGTCTTCCCCCGGCAGGGCTGGGCCCCAGCTCCCCTCAGGCCCCGCTCCAGGCCCGGCCAGGCCCCACTCCCCTCAGGCCCCGGCCCGCTCCTCACCGCGCTCGGAGCACACGTCGTCGGCCCGGAACTTGAGGCGTTTTCGGGCGCCCCTCTTGGGCATGGCGGCGGCGGCGGGGCGGCCGCGCGGGGCCATGTCCCGCCCGGGCCGCAGCGGGGCCGCGGGGACAGCGGGGACAGCACCGCCCCCGCCCGCCCCGCGCGAGACCGTGACGTCACCGCGACGCGACGCCGCCGGCGCGCCGCTCTGACGTCACGGCGGCGGGGGGAAGGGGCACCCCTCTCTGGGTGAGCCCCCCCTTCCTCCCCCAGTCCTCCCAGTAGCCCCAGTGCGGATCACCCCGGCCCTCACAGCACCGGGGCCTGCGGGCAACCGCCCTACCAGTCCTGCCAGTAACGAGGGCCCCTGGGGGGATTACCCCCAGTAACGAGGGTTTCTGAGGTAATTGCCCCCTCACAGGAATGAGGGTACTTGAGGGGATTCTTCCCCCCCACCCCCAGTCCAGTACCGAGGATCTCTGAGGTAATTGCCCCCCAGTCCTCCCAGTTACAAAGGCCACTAGGGTAGCTGTCTCCCTAGTGCTTCCAGTGACAGGGACCTCTGAGGTAATTGCCCCCCAGTCCTCCCAGTAAGGAGGGCCTCAGAGATAATTGCCCCCTCACAGTAATGAAGGCACTTGGGATTTCTGCCCCTGTTCCCCCCCGCCCAGTCCAGTAATGAGGGTCTCTGAGGTAATTGCTCCCCAGTCTTCCCAGTTACAAAGGCCTCTAGGGTAGCTGGCTCCCCAGTGCTCCAGTAATCAGGGCCTCTGAGGTGATTGGGTCCCCAGTCCTCCCAGTGGCAGGGACCTCTGAGACAATTACCCCCCAGTCCTCCCAGTAATGAGGGCCTCTGATGCAATTGCCCCCCCCTTACCCTCGCAGGTAAGGGCCTCTGAGGTAATTGTGCCCCCCTGCCAGTCCTCCCAGTAAGGAGGACCTCTGATGTACCACCCTCCAGTCCTCCCAGTATGGAGGGGCTCTGATGCAATTGCCCCTCCCAGTAACGACTCTCTAGCATCCGCAGCCCCCGAGCACCTCCCCAGCGCCAATGCCTGAGTGATCTCCCTCCTGCTGTCCCTTGAGGCCCGCACTCTGGCCATGTCCCCAACCCTGGGTGTCTGCCACCACCCTGGGGTGCCACAGCTGAGGCCCCCCCCTCCGCCACCCTGCAGGCGACCACTGAGCTGGGACTGGGAGCACAGCCTGCATCACCAGCCCCAGTGCCCACCCTGCGCCTTCATGGTGGGTGACACCTTGCCTGTGTGTGCGCTGATGGGTGGTCGTCTGCTGTAAACTGTATTTCTTATTTTTTTTAGGGCTAAATTGGATGCTCGGTGCATGTCAAAGAAGTGATGCCACCTCATGGGGGAGGAATCACTTAAAGAGGATCCGCAAAGGGACATAAGAGTGACATCCCAGAGTCTGGTGGAGATTTCAGGGTCTGTGTCCCCCTGAACGCTTGTGCCACGCTGAAATGGGAATTTGGGCACTGCCAACAGCAGATGCTGGTTGGGATTACCAATCATTCCTGGGGGCATCCATACTGGGAGGCTGGTGGGGTCCCGCTCCCCTCCTTTGGGATTTACACAACACAGAAGGGCACAAGCCTTGTCCCACTCTCTTTCCCTCAACAGGCACCGGACAGTCCCAATGTGCTGCATTTTCTGTCCACGTTCCTTTACTGCAAGACCAGAGGAGCTGGTTCGGCTCTCGGGAGGCCAGGGCCGCGGTGAGATGCTTTCAGGGCCGTGGCTTCAGCTCTTGTGCCTCCCTGGAGTGAGGTAACGCGCGGGGTATAGAGAAATCCAGATTTCTTCTGCTTTCCAGGCATGGCCAGGAGCTAACGGTCTCTATAACTTACTTCCTGACTGCATTTCTTTCTCTCAGCATTTCTTAAAATACATTAAGAGCATTTTATCAGCAAAAAGTGTATCTTTTGATCATCCCAGACAGGAAAGGTCGTTGCTTGACAGAAATGCTATTTCTAATTCATCTGGTTTTGAAACAATTAATATGAATTAAGGGGAATGGCAGTTAATACAACCAGATCCTGGCACTGGTGGCTTTACCCACCTCTCTGGTACTTGAAAATGTTTCCCTGGGACTATGCTATTTATTCATCACCGTTATCTGAGAACTGTATCACAATATTATTTTTAAAAAGTACAGGTTGTCTCAGCTTGGAAAACTTGGAAAACAGATGAAGTTTTACCAGAATGGAACAAAAGTAACATGAAGGTGGTTGTTTGCCAGTGGCGTTTGGATCCAGCATGGTCGCTCCTCCAGTGGGTTGGGGACACCTATCTGAGATGTTCCCAAACTCCTTCAGCAAAAATACTGAGGAATGAGCTGGATGTCCCTGATGAAGCCCGGTGGGATGAAGGACCCGGTGCTGCTCTCTGGTGATGCCAGTGACTCTGCTCGACCCCTGCTGCATCGCTGAGAAGGCCTCCTCGGTGACGGCCTGGGTGAGGGATGCCTGGGGATGCTGATGGCTGTGCGAGGGTAGGAGCAGCATCTTATGGTTTCAGGGGCCCCAAATTAATTGCTTATCTACTAACGACCCCTCCCTGTGCTGGGCAGGGGGCTGGGGCAGGTAAGCCCTTTGGCTGCTCCCAATGCAGTTCTCTGTCTCAAATCCTATTTTAGGGTGCGAGAGACTCCCTGGGGAGGGAGCTGAGGGCAATGGTTCAGCCACACACACCGACCACTGCCTAAATCAGGAGGGGTGACACACCCTGTCCCCCCACGGGCCTCGTCAGAGCGAGGAGGGGGCCATGGGGAGAGTATGGGGCTCCACAACCAGCCCCATCTTTGCTCCTCATGCGGCTGGGTGGGAAAAGGACACCTGGGGCTCGGTGGCCCCGCAGCCCACATCTGCTCCTGCCTCTAGGGCTGGATGAGACCCCTGGGGGTGTTTTCTGCCCTCCTCCCTCGGGGGTTCCTGCCCCCCAAGGAGCTTCCTACCTCCCAAGGGATTTTCCTGCCCCCCCAGGAGGTTTCTGTCTGCCGAGGGGGGTTCCTGTCCCCAAGGGATCTTCCTGCCCCCCCAGGAGGTTTCTGTCCCCCGATGGGGGTTCCTGTCCCCAAGGGATCTTCCTGCCCCCCCAAGGAGGTTTCTGTCCCCCGAGGGGGGTTCCTGTCCCCAAGGGATCTTCCTGCCCCCCCAGGAGGTTTCTGTCCCCCGATGGGGGTTCCTGTCCCCAAGGGATCTTCCTGCCCCCCCAAGGAGGTTTCTGTCCCCCGAGGGGGGTTCCTGTCCCCAAGGGATCTTCCTGCCCCCCCAGGAGGTTTCTGTCCCCCGACGGGGGTTCCTGTCCCCAAGGGATCTTCCTGCCCCCCCAGGAGGTTTCTGTCCCCCGACGGGGGTTCCTGTCCCCAAGGGATCTTCCTGCCCCCCCGAGGAGGTTTCTGTCCCCCGAGGGGTGCTCCTGCCCCTCCTGGGGGGACTCTGCCCCCAAAGGACGGCGTTTCCCCCCAGGGAGGTGTCTGTCCCCCAGGAAGACCCTTGTACCCTATACCCTGCCCCGCACCCCCGACCCCCATCCCAACCCAGCGGGGCGTGGCCCGTCGGGGGCGTGGCCATCGGGGCGTGGCCAGGCGGGGACGGTGACGCAGTGGGCGGGGCGGGGCGGGCAGCGGGAGGCAGCGGCGGCGGCGGCGGCGGCTTCCAGCGACTTCGGCGGTCGGTGAGTGCGGGCGGGGCCGGGCGGCCCCAGGCTGCCCACTGGGGATGCTTCACCCCCCGCGGGGCCGGGAGGAGGATGCTCTGCCCGTGCGGCCCCTCGGCGGGGCCGGGCAGGGGATGCTCAACCCCCCTTTTGCCCCTCTGGTGGGGCTGGACTCGGGAGGCTCTGTCGCTTTTGCCCCCCCCCCCCAAGGGATGCTCTCCTACCCCCGGGGATACTCTGCTGCCCCTGTGGGGTTGGTTCGGTGGGGCTTTGCTCCCCGTTGCCCCCCGGGTGGGGCTGGTCTGGGGATGCTCCGTCCTGCCGTGCCCCGTGGGGATGCTCTGTCCCCCGGGAGGGGCTGCCTCAGCCCGGGGGTGCTTTGTTTCCCACCCCGTTGCACCTTGGAGGGGGTGTCGGAGTCAGAGAGTGTGCTGAGCTCCCCCGTTTCCCTTGGGTTGAGTCTGGGCTGGCGGGGATGTCATCCTCACCCCCGAGATGTGTCGTGGGGGGACTTGCTGTCCCCCAGCATTACCCCCAGGCTGGGCCTCTGAGCCAAGGGGTTGCTGTGCCCCCCGCACCACTGGCCCCAGACCGGGGGGCTGAGCCAGGCAGATGTGCTGCCCTATCCCCGCTGGGGGTGCAGGCAGGAGGGGTAAAGGGGTGGGCACATCCACCCCCCCGGAGGCTGCATGGTATGGGGGGGGGGTCAGTGATTCCTATAACCCAGGAGTGAGGAGAGGGGTTCTTTGATGTTCAGCTGCTCTCTGCCCCTGGCAGCCCCGCAGTATGGTCCCAAGCTGTCCCTTTGCACCCCGTGCTTCCACCTTACGCTGAGGGGGAGGGCAGGCATCCTGGTGAGGCTGGCCTTACCCTGGCCTTCTCCTGGTCCTCTGATTTCCCAGCGCTGTTCCTCCCACCTCCCTCAGCACTGTCTCCAGCCCTCGAGCATCCGCCCTGCGAGCATCCACCCGGTGCCAAGCTCAGGGCTGAATCAACCCCGTGAGCATCCGCCCTGCGAGTATCCCCCCAGCACCAAGCTCTGGGCTCTATCAGCCCCAGCGAGCATCTGCCTGGCGCTGAGCTCCAGGCTGGACCAGTTCATGAGGATGCTCGCTAGATAGATGCTAGTGGGGCCGATTCCGGAGCTCGGTACCAGATAAATGTCCTCTAAGCTGGGCCAGCTCAGAACGGGGCAGATGCTCACCAAGCTGGTCCAGCCTGGACGTTGGCACTGGGTGGATGCTCGCTGTGCTCGGGGCTGGACCAGCCCAGTGAGCATCCAGCCAGCCTGGCTAGCTCCAGCTGTGCTCACGCTGGTTCCCATCCTCTGTCAGCTGGTGCCGTCTTATCACAGCCGTGGCAAGCTGCCTCCAGACACCATGATTTTCTCTTGAATAACACCAGCCTTTAAGGGCTTGTTTATCCCCTAAATTGCATCATTATAACAGCAATTGGCGTAGGAAGCTGGGTTTTGTTAAAGCTGTGCAAAACCTTCTGGGGACACCCTGGTTTTGGCCAAGTCAGGGTTGGCAAAGTATTCATTTAAGCTCATTTGCCACCATCTGCTCGTACACTGGAATGAGGTTCTCCTGGTGGGTTTGACACCACCACAGCACTTCGTGAGCGGGTACAGAGGCAAGGCGTGAGCTGGAGTTTGGTACCTGGGTGAATGTTCCTGCGTGGTTCAGGAGTTTCTTGGTTATGGTGCTGCCTGGGCATTAGAGGAGATGGGAAGTTGGTGTCTTTGTAGCTCTGATGGTCCAGGAGTCTCAGGTGTCTGTGCTCTCGAGGGCGCTACGATGTCTCTGCATGTCTGGACAGTGCTGGTTGGGAAACAGGACTGATCTCTGAGGACTTCCCTAGAGATTTGTCAGGGAGCCACCAGCACAGGTCACTGGTGCTGTCACCCTGGCACCCAGAGGTGCTCAGGTGCACGGATGACTTCCCGGCTTTGGTGCTTGCTCGTGCCGCATCTCTTTTCCAGGAGATAGACCACAAGGTTGTCCGGGACCTGTATCACCTGCTGGAGGGTCGAGAAGACCCCCCCCCTCCGCCAAACTGGGATGTTCCTGAGACACCAGTGGTGGGACTGATGGACAAATCTGGCTTTCCAGGGTGGCCAACTCAGCTGTGGCTTGGCAGATGTGGGATTAAATGACTCATCCATCTCTGTGCAGCTTTCTGGCCTCACAGTGAGGGTGAACGAGTCTTGCTCTGCACCAGTGCCTCGGTCCAGCTGTGCCTCGGCACTCGCCAGCAGTTGAAGTGCAGATGCTGGGGGATTGAACTGGCTGGAGATTTGGGTTCCTGCCTGTCTTAATTGTCTCACAAGGTGCCAGGAATAAAAACCACCCTTAAAACCTCCTTGTCTGTATCCTTTGAGGGCCCTTTTTGTAAGCCTTGCCCTTTCAGGAAGCTCCCAATGGGATGCAGGGAGTTTGGGACAGGGATGAGGACGGTGGTGTGAGGAAGAGGGGGCTGGGTGGGTGATGGGGTAGTGGTGTGGAGGGTGGGGAGATCATGGCTGTGAGTCAGTGCTGGGAAAGAGCCTGGCACCGTGTTGGAGGTGGGACTTCACACTGAAGCAGTGGGAGGCAGCCCTGAAGCCTCGCAGGGTGCTGAACCCAAACTGGGACCCAGCTGGAAGTGCTTCTGGAGGTCTCCCTTCTCTGGGGACAGGGAATGACTTTGGCATGAGTCTGTCCACTGCCTGGGCAGTGCCATTTCATGTTTTCCAGCAAAGCAGAAAGATACTGGATTCTTTAGCAAACCTTGAAATGTTATTTTACAATTAATTTCCTCCTAGAGAATGCTTTAGTGAGCCTGAGGTTTCCCAGACAGCTCCCAAAAGTGATCTGGGAGGTCTCCAGGTTATTAACTGGAGGGGAAGGATGTTGGATCCATTGCCCGGCTTTCTTCCCGGAGAGGTGTTAAATGCAATAACAACATCCCACTTTACAGATGCTTTCTGTGAAATGCCAAGTGTGGAGGTGATGGTCCTGACCGAGGGTGAGGGCTCTGGCGTGGGCTCCGCAGGTGGGTCTAAGCCCTGGCCAGGCTCCTGAGGGACGCGGGTGGGAATTACTAGTGCTTCAAGGGCTCCTCTGTGAGCAAACGATGCCAAAAAGCTTGGAGGTGGGTGCACGTGTGGGTGTGCTCACACAAGTTGGCATTTGGGAGGGAGGAAGGGAAAATATCACATGAAACAACTGCAGCGTTGGGGGACAGGTCTGCATTTGGGCCCATCTGGAGCAGAAGTAGCGAAAAATGATTCAAAGCTTTTTGCTAAAAAAAAGTTGCGCTGATATAATTGGATTTTGCTTCTGTTTGTGCTGTGGTCAAGCAGGTTAAAATCCTTGTGGGGACACCGCGAAGCCCTCTTGTTTAATTTGCACGGTGAGGATGCCTAAAGGAATGAAGTGGGTGTTCATCTCCCTCTCTCATTTTTGTGCAAAGCTGAGCGTGGAGCAGCCCTGCCTGCCCGGTGCAGCCATTTCCATCCCACAACGGGGAGGTGGAGGGACCTTAGAGCCCGGTGCCAAACCTCCTCCAAAAGACAGGGCTAAAAGTCACTGGCCAGGAGGCGACTCACCCTTGTGTCCTCCAAGTTGCCTTTCCTGAATCTCCACCCTGGTGTTTTAAATCAGCTCCTGGGTTGCTTCCTCCAGCGCTGTAATCCTGCAGGACTGACAAGGCTGGAATTTATCTGAAATGCAGGTTGGTTTTTTTTTTTTTTTTTCCCAGCTTTTTTCAGCTCCCGGTTTTCAGTTTCTGCCACGCTTGTCTTAGCAAGCGCGAGGAGGTACCGGCTGGGTGGCTGCCTTTAATTGCATCAGGAAAAAAAAAAAAAAAAAGGGAAGAAAACAAGTGGCAGATGAGAGCTCATTTCCCCCATCCTCCTGTCCGTTGCGGCCGATTTCCAGGAGAAGGCAGTTCCCAGGGTGTTTTGCTGCGTGATGCCTCTCTCTCCTGCAGCCTCCAAACCAGCACCCGTTGTGCCGAGCCCCTGCTGCTGTGTGCCGGTGGGTCGCGGAGGCAGTGCCGTGCCAGGGAACGCCAGGGCACGGGCCTGGCTCCTCCGCGGAGAGGTGAGATGTTGACAGAGCGTGGCCGATTTCTTTAAATAGCGAGCGCTGTTCTGTGAGGATGTGCGGCAGGGAAGGATGCTCTTCCTGCCTGGACTCTCCATCCATCCTCTCAGAGAGGAGACAATCCATCGCCAGGGCAGGATGGCACAGCAGGGCAAGGGACCTCCTCCCAAAATTGCTGCCCGTCCTCCAGGTGCATTGATTTAAAGCTCCCGTTTCCACCCTTTCCTGGCAGAAATGAATTTTCTCCATGATTACAGACAGGTTTTACCTTCCTGGCTAGCATCACTTCTGTGCTGGGACAGAAGAAACGTGCTGCTGCAGGGCTGGTGGCCGTGCGGTGCCCTGGGGGGGTTTGATAGCCAGGAGGTAGGAAGCTGGGCTGCACATCGGATGGATGGAACCTGGGGAAAGGGGGGTGTTTAGCCGCGCTTCCAGCCCAATGCTCACCTTTCAGGGAGTCTCATGAGTGCAGTGCATCCTCAAATGGATCCTCTCCTGCCAAAGCCTGGCCTTTCTGGCTTCCAGAACCGGGAAGGGTGTTTATAGCCTTGTTGTGGCATTAACATAGGTGTCATAAACATGATCTCAAGCTCTTAATCATGAATAAAATAAGCTCAGTGGTGCTGCCTACTACTGTTCCCTATCCAGAAATTCATGGTGCCAGGGGCTGCAGACAGTGAGGGGAAAGATGGGTTTGTACAAAGTTTACAGCCTCAATAATCCCGTTAATCTGCCCTCTAATTCAGTGCCTGGCAGCTGTACTAACTAGATCTTGGCCTCTTTCTAGCTTCCCCCCCCCCCCAAGCTGTTTTGCAGGAAGGAGTCAAAAAAGGTCCAGAGGTTATTTTTGGCTGTGGCTGATTTATTCACACGCTGATCAGCCAGGAGGGGAAGTTATTCTGGTCCCAAAGTGTCCCACATAACGCGCAAGTACCTTGTGCGAGTGTGATTTCTCTGGGCGAGGTTGCGAGATGACGTTCTCCTTTGAGGGAGCGAGTTCTCATAACGCACCTTGATGGCTCGCTGTCCTGCGAGCTCAAATCAGGCCAGAGCCCCACAGCCAGCAGAAACGGGCTCTTGCGCCCTCCTGTCCTTCGTCCTCGGGGGACAGACCTGAGCCCTGTGTCCCTGGGGTGGTGCCTTGAAATTCCGGCTCCATCCAAGGGAGCTCCCAGCTGGGTTGTGGGTGTCCCTGGGTGAGACCAGGGTTTGGAGAGCGTAGGGCAGCGTTTCAAGGCTCGTTTGGGCACGGCAGCGTTTCGAGGCTCAGGAAGCGCCGCGGTGTCTTGGCCAGTTTCTCTGCAGGATGAGGTACCTGTGGTGCTGCTGAATATATTCTCCCTTGTGCCTGCTTTCCCGGGTGTGCTGCGAAGCTGAGCTCCCTGCTCTCGGGAAGGTGGGGTGGGAATGAAGCGTGAGGGTGGCATGGCTAGATCCTGCTTTTCTCCTCGTTCTGCACAAGAGATTGTTTCTGTGGGGCTTCCCAGTGTCACCACAGCTGGTTTCTGGCCAGGGCTAGTGGGGGTCAGGCACGGTGGGCATCGCTGGGACGTGCTCTGGTGCCTTTGCCATCCTGTTGTGTCAGTAATGTGTTTCCCACCCCAGCTGAGGATGTGTCCTGTCCCCGTGCCACCCTCATAGCGTTAGCAGTGGCGGTGTCCGATGGATGCGCCGCTGGCATGGGCTTGGGGAGACCTGATCCCCACATCTCCTGCAACGAGGAGGAAGGCAGGGCCCCCAGTCTGCGTGGTGAAAGGGAGCCTGGCGTTTGGGCTGAGGCAGGATCACAGGAGGCTTTGGGGACAGAGGAGCTGCGAACCCAAGCCCCTGAAGGACCCATGGAGGTGCTGAGTGAACCAAATGCTGGCTGCTGCTCTGCTGCTTGGAAACCCTGGCTGTGCTAGAGAGCAGATTAGTGGAATTCCTGGAGATTCCCATCTGCCTGCTACGAGCTGCTGTCCTTGCTCCTCGCCACCATTGCAGCACCTGGAGGCAGGTGCTCGCCAGCTTCGTTGGGACACAGGGGATGGAGTGAGGTCTCCAAGGTCACTGCCAGCATCTCTGGCATCTCCTGGGAACCCTCCCTGAACCCTTCCTGGGCTTGGGCTCTCCAGTCACCATGTGTGGAATAACACGGCTTAACTCATTTCAACCCATTAAGTGTTTAATTGGAGCCAGAAGGCTCATCTCTCCTCATCTGAGCTGTTTTTCCTTTGAGCCCGGATCCAGAAAGGGTTTGCTTCGCTGCTGGTACCTGTCTGATATCCAGATGTGCCACCCAGAGAGCAGCTGGTGTTTGATGGAGAGAGAAGACTTCCCTTTGCTCCTCCCCAGCATCAAAGCCTGGATGATAATCACTCAATTATTGCCAACACTTTGGGGCTGCCATATAAAAAGAGAGCATTTTTTTCCCCTTTTGATCGTCTGCTTCTAGTTAATTTAGTTACGAGACTTTTGCAGTGGCCATTTTCGGAGATGGCAATCAGAGCATCTCTGCAATCAGAAATGGCTTTTGTTCTGCGTGCCCTTTGTGTTTACACCTCTGTTAAAGAAATTTTGTCCCTTAAAATGAAGCTGAAATAAGGCCCAGCATTGCTGATTGCTGCATGGCTCTTCGTAAGCACTGGTGTCGCTTTCAAATCACACGTCGTCAATAAATCTAATTCTAACTGCCCTGCAGCAAATGGCATCAGCCTGCACTTTGAGATCTCTCCCACACGTACTCCCGCTGCCTAAAAATACCAGTGCTTTAATTCTCAAATGACTTGGCTATTGTACAGCCACCATTTTTTTATTTAAATATTGCTGCGTGGCTCGGTGCAGGACATCTGTTACGCTACAAAGGGTGAAATTCTGCTCTGGAGATCTGGTCTTTAAGTAACGCAGCGACTCTTGTCGATCTTTGGGGTAAATGACCGTTTATCACCTTTACTCCCCGTGCTGTGAGGTGTGTTAATCAGGGGGGCAGCGGCGTTCAGGGAAGCAGGATCCAGGAGGGGAAACTCATCCCTGATATGGCACTGAGGGAAATACCCCCCAAAACTCATCCTTTCACCAAAGAGATGGACCCTCATTTTCTGCCAAAGAAAATGCCATCGTTGCTGGTGACCTTCCCGGGGAAGGGCTGGCCAAGCGTGCTGGCAGAGGCCAGCGAGGGCTGTTCCCATCTCAGGACAGGACATGGAAAAGGCACTTCCAAAATCCCTTCCAGCCTGTCACCGGAGCCCTCCAAGCCCCTCATCTGTCCCCGCAGCGAGGAGAGCGGAGGTGAATGGGCCCATCTGGCCAGGGTTACCCACGAGGATGCTCTTGCGTCCCAGTACCTGTATGCTTTAGAGCTGCTGGAAATGCAGTGTGCTGCGCTTCATCCCTTTAACCCTCCCTGTGTGTCCCCCAGGTGTCTAGCCCATCCTCTTTGCAGTAAATATATAATTTACATTTGCACGTCTGGCTTTGAGATGTGGAATACAGGGAAGGGGACCGACTGCTTTGGTTTGAGCAGCTGGGTCTCTCTTTAATGGGTGAATGCAGAGGGCATGCTGGTGTTTTGAGTTCATACAGGGCAGTGGGTAGAGTGGTGTGTAACCAAGCAAGCAGGCTTTTTTCTCCAGCAGATTTCAGCCTCTTGACCTTCCTGGCTTGCTGGCACGGCAGGGAGAACTCATCAGTCGGTCTACGAATGAAGCCAAGGGCAAATGTCACATGCTGTGATCTTGGGGTGAAGCGGCAAACTGGCTTTGTGGCATTGACTGGGGGATTCTGGAGCAGTGCTGGATGCGGTGGATGTGAAAACTGAAATTCAACGTAGCTGGGAGGTGCTGAGGCTATAAAACGTGAGCGATGCTCTAAATGGATGTGTTTCTGCAGGAGAGTTTGGATTGAAGGTATTTTGGATTTTCCTCTCTCCGTCTCCATGCGATGAACCCTCTCACTGCTGGGGGAGTTCCTTTCTGGGCTCTAAGTGCAGCCTGGAGCAGAGGGTGAGCACAGGCTCGAGGCACACGCAGCTCACGGGCTTGGCCGGCGGGTAGGAGTCCTACACCCTGCTGTGATATTGTGTCCAGCAATGGACACAAGCATTGCTAATTCCCCCAGTCTTGCAAAAAAAACCAAAAAACCAACAAAAAAAAAAACAGTAAAAAATGTATATTTTGGAGGCTGAAAAGTTGAGGAAACCAGCCACCAGCCCCACGGAGCAAACAGATACTGACGGCTTGGTTTCCTCCTCTCTCCACTGCCAGGAGGAGGAAATCCAACCGCTGGAGATGGCAAGGAGGTGCCACCACTGCCCAAGGGTGGGGACAAGGGTAGTGACCCACCAGGAAGAGCCACCCTGGTCTATCAAACCAAGATGTGGCAGGTCCTCCATCACTCAGTGCCCGGACTTTCTCCTTCCAAGGACTCTGGGCTCCACATGGACTGATGTGGTGTCCCTCGAAATCCCAAAAACCTGTTGCAGAGAAGGAAGCAGAAGGATCTTCCCGTGCTGCTGCCTTCACCCTGAGCTCTTTTCTCCCTCTATTCCTCCAGTGCAGGTGTGAGAGCAACCGTGGGTCAGCTCCTGCGTAGTCGCTGGTGAGCTGGAGGTTTGCCTGAGCCTTTGCTCCCAAAAACATGTGATTTTGCAGGACTTACCCCCAAATGATGGGGAGCTGCTTATCAGCACCCAAGTTAACCAGTCTCTGGGGCAGCTGGGACTTCCATGGTCTCCTTTTGTCCCTCTCCATCCCCATTGGCTTGGATTGAGGCTGATCCGCTCTGAGGCAGCTGCCAAGGGCACTTGGTGGTACCCAAAGCTTTCGTAAATCCGTGAGGACTCACGGGCGGAGGACGGGTGCCAGTAACACCAGTAACCAGAGCAGTCTGGGGAGAGCTGGTCCAGATTGGTGGTGGTAGGAGGATGCTGCTAAGGAGAAGGCGATGGTGGCCGCTCTGGTGGCTTTATTGCCTCCAAATCTTCCTCCGAAGATGATGGTCTGGGTTTGAAAGAGTCCGGCCTCTGTGCAGCCGCAGCTCCCGGCTCCCCACCGGCCTCGGCCTTGCTCCGGCAGGGAGATGGGTGCAGTTTGGCTCCCGCTTCTTCTTGTTTTCCAAAAAAGCAAATATTGTCAGATTCAGAGCAACTCCGGCCGTTTTGTGTGCGTATTAATGCGGAGCCAGAGCAGGGCTCGGCACGCGTGTGTCTGCCTCGGCGGGTAGCCGGGCTGGGAGCTGGGTTTGTCATGCCGGGGTCTCTGCTGGGGGGGCTCGGGGGGATGTTATCTGCGAATGCAGCTCACGGACGGCTGGGGAAGCGGCGGAGAGAAATGCCAAGAGGGGGAGGCCGCTGCAGGGAATCTGAGTCGCTCCTGCCTGCAAAGCCCTTCGTGCCGCTGCTTGTGAGATGCCGGAGTGGCAGATCGGTGGGGACGGCCAGCTCGTCTCTGTGCCGGCGGCGGGGAAGGGGCTTTGTGGCAGCTCTGGAAGAGCAAGAGCAGCGTGAATTCGGCTCAGCCTCCCGGGCTGGGCTGGAGCTGCCTTTGCTGGGGAGCGGGAGGCAGCGAGCCCGCAATGCTGCGTGACACTGACACAGCCCAGACACTCCTCTCCCCGCCGTGACCGCAGCAGCCTGAAAAAGCCGGGGCTGTGCGAGGCCACGCTGCCCAACGTGGGCACCGGCTACTACTGGCGGCTGTGGATGCCCCGGCTCTGCTCCTCTGAAGGTGGGATGGTCCCTGGGGGTGTCGGAGGTGTGGGTGTCCCCTCGCAGGGTGATGCTCGCGGGGATGCCGGAGGGACTGCTCAATTTGCTTTTCCACTCAAGATGCTGGCCGGTTCCCGGCCGCGCTGATGGCGCTGCAAATACCCTGAGACAGCAGGAATCCACGCTCCTGTCCTCAAGCAGTGAGAGCAGGGACCCTGCGACGTGGTGCAGCGGCAACGTGGCCCCAGGGGTGGCAGGAGAGCAGGATGAGGCCTCTGGAAAGGATCCTTCAAAATATGGAGGCATTTAACCAGGCTCCTTGGGGACCTGCTGGTCTGGGGTGGGGTGAGGGTAGCCTGGGGCTGCTGTCAACCTCCTCACCGGCACGGCCTCTCAGCACCCCAAATTTCTCACAGATCACCCCAGGTTCACCCCCAGAAGTCAGCCCACCCCTGTAGTCACCAGGGCGGTTTTCAGGGGCGAGCAGAGCCATTCTCAGGTGCTTGCTCCCCATCCCGCTTTTCTCCAGCTGCTCAGCTTCCCCCGTCATATCCCTGTTCTCATCAGTCATTATTTCTCTCTAGGTGAAGGCTTTTTAATAACATCTGACATTTCAGCCATTTTTGAGTCATTTCCTTTCTTCTACTCCAATTTTCATCCTCTTCATAACCAGGAAGCCTTTCTTTGTCCGCAGCCAGAGGGCAGGTGTCTGTTATTGCCTCTGTTATCATATTCCAGGAGGTTTGATCGGGTTAATGAAAATCCTTCTCTCTTTCTCTTGTGCGTCGCTTCCACTCCCATCTTCTTTTACCCTGGTTTCTTAAGGAAATGAAACTAAAGGGCTTATGTTGTCACGGCCTTTTCTCTCCCTCCGTTTGTTCGCTCTTGAACGTGTTGGTCCCTCTTAGCAAATCTGACGGGGTGGAGAGCTCAAAACGCTTGGGGGCTTGCGATGGCTGGCGGGGA
The DNA here is from genome assembly GCF_964106895.1 of Numenius arquata. Classification (NCBI taxonomy): domain Eukaryota; kingdom Metazoa; phylum Chordata; class Aves; order Charadriiformes; family Scolopacidae; genus Numenius; species Numenius arquata. Next base: position 6,148,640 of record NC_133599.1, on the reverse strand, counting down.
GGACAGAGCCAGGCGATGCCTCACAAGGGCACGGCACAAACGGCCAGTGGTGGTCCAGCGGGCTGGGGCTCATGGTCCAGAGAACAGGGCTGTGAATCCCCCTGGGAACAATAGGGATTGTATCCCCAAGCCCGTTAGCTGGGATAACAGGCTGCATCGCCTGGGGTTTTTTGCTGCCCAGCTGCTTTTCTTGCGTTGAGGAAGGGAACCAGAGGAGCAGAGTCGCTCTGGCCTCGCAGACGGGGTGTTAATCTGGGTTTGGAGGGACCTGGGCTGTGTTCGCAGCCGCAGACGCGCGCGTGGCTGCGCTCGAGGGCTCTTCCTGCAGCAGCAGGAGCTGCAGCTGGTTTGAGCTAATCTGTTGGAGTGTGAACTGCAGTGACAGAGGAGCCGGCGGAGATTTTCCGCTGCTGTCCGTGCTACAGCAGGGAGAGGCAGTAGAGCTTTTCCAGTGGCTGCTGCAAAATCTGATTCCCTGGTAGTAACATGGAGATTCCTGGTGAGGGAAATCTTGGGGGTCCTGGGAGAAGCACAACGTGCAGTTGGTAGTTCAAGTCCATCAGTGGAAAAGGACCAAAGTGCTTCTTGGTGTCCTTGGAGCTCATTGCCCTTTCCAACAAGGTATGGGGTACCTCAGGAGCGTGTCCCCTCCTTTCCCAGCCTACCCTGGGGAGGGGGATCATGCCAGGCTGGGGAGGAGGGTTTGCTAAAGCCCTGCAGCATAGAGATGCTCTGCCCAGGTCTCACAGTGGGGAAGCGACCCGTCTGCTTGGCAATTTATCCAGGGACTTGGCTTTTCTGCGGGTAAGTTACTGCTTGTTGGCACCAAGTCATGTTGTAGAGCTCCACTGGGAAGATTTCACCCTCGCTCTGCTGTGTCCTTCTCTTTGCATGTGGCATTTCTTTTGGGCAGTACATCTGGTATTTCTTTTGGGCAACCTGGTCTGCTGTTCTTTCTTCAGCCTTCATCCCTCAGGCCTGGAGCCTTGCTGGAGCTCAGCATGGCCCCCGCCTCGTCCCACTGCTAGAGGAGGAGATGGCTTGCTGTCAGGAGCCATGCCTCGTCCTCTGCCTGGTCCCACCAGGCACCTGCTTCTTCCTCTCCCTTGAGGTCCTTCCCAATCTGGGGGGCTTGCTGGGTGGCACCAGCCCTGCAGAGAGTACTTGGGCACTTACAGCCTAGCAATGGGTCCACACCAGGTCCCCATGGGCTCCCTTCTCCTAGGAGATCCCCAAACATGCAGTCCCACTAGGGGGGACGCACAACAATGACTCTGTGTCCCAGAACATGGTGCATCTCTTTGACCTTGCTTGGCCTCTTCACCTACTTGTGGTCTGCTGGGTGAGAAGGCTTGACGGTGGGAAGACAAGACCAGCCCTGATGCCACCATGATCAGGCGTGATGCAGATGTTTGGGATGTGTTTCAGAGCCAGGTTTCTTAACCAACTGTGAGCCATGGATAACAGTAGGAGAAGGGCTTGGCCATGGCCCCTGCCCAGGAGCTGGGTGTTTGGATGGTTTCTCTTTCCAGGAAGGGTTTTGGTTTTCCTTTGCTCTCTCCAGCCTCTCTTTTGATGGCGGTGAGATGGGTTCTGTAATTGAGGAGATCCCAGATGAATAATCCACTGAGGAAGCTGCTAATTTGAAGACATGTCTGTAATAATTAAATCATTATCTGGAGGGAAGTAGAGAACAGATACCAAAACGGGGCTAATTAAAATCCAAACCCAGGATGACTTGGGCCCTGGGCCAGAGCACAGCATAGTCTGTTGGGGATGTCTTCATGTGTAATTGCTTTTCAGAACATCAGTCCCACCAGAAAACCCATCTGTTCCCTCTCATGAGACCAAGATTGACCCAGAAACCCTCTTGTCTTCTCCTGTCCTGTGTTCCCCAGACCAGACACAGATAGAGAATGGCCATATGCTTCACAAAGGGCAGGAGGGGTGATGAGACCCAATTGGTATTGGTATGAGTGTATTTGGTTCTTTGGCCTCAGGAACTAGATTCTTCCATACCTCTGGAAGATTTTGTCCTTATCTTTCAGCCCTCAGGTTTGACTGATGCTCCTTGGAAATACCTTGAGACCTAGAAGCAGGATGGGCTTGTTTCTATGCCTGTTCCATGCATGGAAGGATTTGGACCTGCAAAGGTGCCACAAGACCCAGTGCCTGGGACGAAGGTGGCTTTGGCTGTAGGGAGAGATGAGTGCTGTTCAGATTGACTTCCTGTCGGGTGTGGGAGCACCTTGGGAGAGGTTTTTTTGTGCTGCATCAGCTCTAAGGATGCAGTGCATTGCTGGATATGAGCCTGGCCCTTGAGTTATCCTCAGGTGTCAGCTCTGAACAGGCCCAAGTAGGTGGAGGTGGCTCTGCCACCTGTAGTGGCCGGCAGGTGTGGTCGTGATGTCGGAGGTGAGAAAGGGTCCTTGGACAGCACTTCGTGCTGTGCCATGATGATGGCAGATCTACAGGGTGGGTGTTAATGTGCATAGCCAGAGGTGCCATGAATGCTTTGCCTGAGACTAATCAAGCTTGAAGCCCACCGTGTCCCTCAGCAGGGCCAAGCTCTTTGCAAAGGACAGTGCTTAAAAATCCCACCTCCCATGTTCAGGATTCTGGGTCTGGGGTAAATTCAATCCTCTTGAGCTCTTGCGCTGGGTGTATTTCTGTGTCAGGGAGGTGTTGCTGCTCTGTCTGCATAGACTGAAGGTCCTCAGGTGGTGGTGGCAAGGTGAACCCCAGCAGCAAGCATCGCTTCAGACGAGCTGGCCTTGAATCACTTGAACCAGGCCCATTCCAAAACTGGTTAAGATAGATCGGGGCTTTTACCCAGTGGAGACAAGGTGAGGGAGCTCTGTCTATCAGGTCCACGCATCCCGAGCATCGCTCAGCGGATGTCACTGTATCGTCACGGCAGGTAAAGGTCATGTCAGGTGAGAGGGACCGAGTGTATCCTCAGCAAGTTTGCTGATGATACCAAACTGGGAGGGGTGGCTGACACCCCGGAGGGCCGTGCTGCCATCCAGCGAGACCTGGACAGGCTGGAGAGCTGGGCAAGGAAGAACCTCATGAGGTTCAACAGGGAAAAGTGTAGGGTCCTGCACCTGGGGAAGAAGAATGTCAGGCACCAACATAGGTTAGGTGTGGACCTGCTGGAGACAAGTTCTGAAGAGAAAGATCTGGGGGTCCTGGTAGACAGCAAAATGACAATGAGCAAGCAGTGTGCTCTTGTGGCCGGGAAGGCCAATGGAATCCTGGGCTGCATAGGGAAGAGTGTGGCCAGTAGGTCGAGGGAAGTCATTCTCCCCCTCTACTCTGCACTGGTGAGGCCACAACTGGAATACCGCATCCAGTTCTGGGCTCCCCAATTCAAGAGGGACAGGGAACTACTGGAAAGAGTCCAACGAAGGGCAACGAAGATGATTCAAGGATTGGAGCATCTCCCTTATGAAGAAAGGCTGAGAGAGCTGGGACTCTTTAGCCTGGAGAAGAGAAGGCTGAGGGGAGACCTTATCAATGCTTCCAAGTATCTGAAGGGTGGGTTGAAGGAGGAGGGAGCCAGACTCTTTTCAGTGGTTGCCAGTGAGAGGACGAGGGGCAACGGGCACAAGCTGGAACATAGGAGGTTCCACTCAAATATGAGAAGAAACTTCTTCCCGGTGAGGGTGCCAGAGCCCTGGAACAGGCTGCCCAGGGAGGTTGTGGAGTCCCCTTCTCTGGAGATTTTCAAGACCCGCCTGGATGCAGCCCTGAGTAACATGCTCTGACACGCTCTGGGCAATCCTGCTTTGGCAGGGGAGTTGGACTAGATGATCTCTATGGTCCCTTCCAACTCTAAAAATTCAGTGAAATTCAGTGAAATTCAGGTGGGCTGGTGGCTGCAGGCAGCATCTGGGCTTGGGAAGGTGAGAGGAGGGCATGGCACAGGAGGCCAGGCAGGGAGCCACTTCTGCTCGGGTGAACATCCCACCAACCCCTGACACATGGTATTTTTTCTCCCCTACGTTGCCCTGGAGGGACTGCAGCACTGCAGCAGCACGGCGCTGGCACTGCGACGGTGACGTGGTGGGTCTCGGGGATGGGCTGCTTTGGGCTGAATCATCCCTAAGCCAGCTGTGGTGGAGCTGGGTTCTGCTTGGTCTAACATCTGCAGGAACAGGGCACTGTGGGATGCCCAGGGTCCAAAATCGAAGCCAGAAATTTAAAGCTGCCTGCAAAAATGGTCGCTAAACCTTCTGGAAAATGTTGGCTCAGCTTCCGTGCTTGAGTTGTGCGTGGAGAGGGACTCCCGACCCTGTGTGCATCCTGTCGGCTTGTGAGCTGTGATACGCTGCTTGCTTTTATTAGAGAGAGCACACGACATTGTCATCTCAGGCAGCAGATGTGTTGCCAACGCATTGGGTTCATCTCCTTCCCTTCATCCCCCTTCCAGGGATTTTACGGTTTCCTGGCCACCACGTCTTTGAGTGCCCCCAGGAGCACTGGGGGACCGGGATGGAAACCACTGCTCTTGCGTCTCTTCCAGCCAGCGGTGCACCCATATAATTACCTACATTTAATTTCTTTAAAAGCCTGCTGAGCTGCAAACATGGTTCCCCCCTCCCCTGGTGATGTCTCACAGAGGTTGGCCAAATCCTGCTCTCACCTCCTCCTGGGGCAGTTTGGGGGATCATCCCTGCCACCGGTCACTTGCTGTGACTCCGTGTGTGCGGGAGCCCCTCGGAGTTGCTGGGGAGGGGACACTGCAAAGTGCTGTGTCGAGGGGCTTTGTGCCGACGGGAAGAGGATGCTTCTCGGACACCCTTTGGGGTCAATGGACAGAAACATGGGCCAGGCTCGATGATGGCATGGTTGGGGCCTCCACCTTTGCAATCTTCTTGGGTGAGCTGGACGTGGCTGTGGGACCTCGCGGGAAGCTCGGTGGGGACAAGGGCACAAGCTCCCGGGGCTCTCGGTGCTGGGCTGTGCCCGAGGTGCAGTGGGTGCCGCCGGCAAGGACGCGGAGCTCACTGCATTAGCTTAGCTCCACGGAGATGACATTTTAAGAGGGAATGAGTTGGAAATTGAGCTGAACTAATGCCCGGTGCTGCTTTTTGTGACAATAAATGCTCGGATGAGAGCTCTGCCAGCAGAGAGGAGAGCTGCCACCCTGCTGCAAACCACGACACTCCCCATGCTTTCTGGAGCAATTCCCTGTTAGTTCCCTCAGTTTGAGACTTGCACTGCTTTTTGAATCCCCTGAACCAGAGGAGCAGCACTGGGTCACCACAGTTCTTCTGGCCAGTCTCTGCTCATCCGGCCCGGTGCTGAGCATCCCTAGACCGGGTGCAATGGAACAAGGACAAAGGCAGGGATGGGTGTGCACTGCTGGGACCATGGCAAGCAGGATGGGTGCCAGGATCACTGAACTGGGACCGTGGCAAGCAGGTTGGGTGCCAGGACCACTGAACTGGGACCGTGGCAAGCAGGATAGGTGCCAGGACCACTGAACTGGGACCGTGGCAAGCAGGTTGAGTACCAGGATCACTGAACTGGGACCGTGGCAAGCAGGATGGGTACCAGGATCACTGAACTGGGACCGTGGCAAGCAGGTTGAGTACCAGGATCACTGAACTGGGACCGTGGCAAGCAGGTTGGGTGCCAGGATCACTGAACTGGGACCGTGGCAAGCAGGTTGGGTTCCAGGACCACTGAACTGGGACCGTGGCAAGCAGGATGGGTGCCAGGATCACTGAACTGGGACCGTGGCAAGCAGGTTGGGTTCCAGGACCACTGAACTGGGACCGTGGCAAGCAGGATGGGTGCCAGGATCACTGAACTGGGACCGTGGCAAGCAGGTTGGGTTCCAGGATCACTGAACTGGGACCGTGGCAAGCAGGTTGAGTACCAGGATCACTGAACTGGGACCGTGGCAAGCAGGTTGGGTGCCAGGATCACTGAACGGACATGGTGATAGCATGGGCTGGAGCATGCTCACTTATGCCCAGATGCCCAGGTAGAGCCAGCACCTTTGCTGACCTCTTTGGGGACATCTCAAGGAGCCATTTACCCTGTGGTACCCCCATCCCTCCCCACTGATGTACCCAGACCCCCAGCTGGGATGGGAACCCTGTCTCCACTGGGACCACACTGGGTAAGGAGCTGGCTGGTGTCCGTGGAAGCTCTGCCTTCCAGGCCACCTGGTTCTGCTCTGCTTGCCTGAGCTGTAGGAGGTGGCCTTTCAGCCCCACAAGCCACGGGGGTCATGAGCTGGGGTAGAGGGGGTGCCAGTTAATGAAGAGAGAGGTGGAACTGTGTGAAGCCCTTGGGGGCTCTGCTCAAATTTCCCTGCTGGGTCTAACGCTGCTTGTGACATTCACAAAAAGCTTGATTTATTCTTCCTGATCTTCTCTGGTACTTGGGATCTCTGGAGGGAACTGGACTTACATATCCCGTGTATCTTCCTTGTGGAAGATATACGGTATATATATCTAGAGGAAGATTCCTTTAGGAGGAGTGAGCTCCAGGTGGAGCTTTTTCCATGGCAGGGTACTCTTGAGATGCTTTCTGTGGTTTCTTTGATGGCTAATAAGGGTTGAGCTAATTGCAACATTCTCCTAAAGGGGAACGGCTTGGATTTTCCTTCTCAACTCAGCTCTCAAGGCGCAGCATCTTCCAGATCTCCACGTCGCTGGCACAGTGAGCTGGGAACACGGTCCTCTGCTTCACGGTGTCTGGGGCAGAGTCACCACCAAAAACTCCTTCTTGCAAGAAACAAGGCTTAAAATGCAGGACAAAAGCAGGAGCAGCCGTCCTGCAGCGCTGGGGCCGGCAGTTGGCGCTTTCCTGCTGCTGTGGCTGGGGGCTCCGTGCCTGGGGAGCTCCAGCTGTGGGATAATTCCGTGTAACGAAGAGTGTGGGTTGAGGATGTGGACTTGCTCGATGCGGGTTAGACAGAAGCAGACAGAGCTCTAGTGTCTGTGCCTTGCCCCCGGCCACCTTTTAAATGTCACTGTCCTCGGATGTCCCCGCGCGGCTGCTTCTGCCATGCCATGCCATGTCCTGTCACTTGCCATGAACCGCAGGGATGAGACGCCGGGAGCTGACACCCGGCTGCCTGTGGCACGAGCACCGCGGGAGCAGCAGAGGGTTATTCCAGCCTGGGCTGGGGGCAGATGGGGGCCGTGCTGCAGTTTGTCTCCATCTCTGCCTGCTCCTTACTGGGACCAGTCCTGCCTTCTGTCCCCTTCTGCCGGCTTCATCCACCCCTTCCAAACCACATAGAGGGACAGCCAAGATGCCAAAGGACCACGACTTGGCCAGGGAAGGTTGTGGTTATCCCCGGCGTGAGGATGCTTGGGAGGAAGAGCAGGTTTCAACCAGGTGGGGATTTAATGCCGCGATCCTGCCTTGCCCTACACGGATCTGAGCAACCACAGCTCTGACATCCCACCCACCCACGTGTCCCAAGAGGGGTGGAGGTGCATGGGGTATGTCTGGGGTTTGGGTGTTGCAGAGCTGTCCTGGTACTGGGTCTGGTCCGATCATTCTCAGAGCTTGACTGCAGAGAGCCAAGAGTCACACTGGTGTCCTGCTCCCCACCGAGCCATGGCTTTTGCCACTAGGCAAAAGCTGTTTAGTAATTAGCTGCGCCATCAGCAAAAGGATTAAATTACTTGCTAAAGTTGCTTAGCACAAGGAAGGGAAAGCAGAAGGCAGGAATACAAAGGGGAAACCCCCCCACATCTCTTAAGTTACCAAAACCATCCAAATTCCCTCTGTTTGGAGTCATCCAGTGCCCAACCAAGATGTCACTGTGCTGCTTGAATAGGAAGGACTAAAACCTCCTGTGTTTTGGGAGGAAGGAGGAAAGCGATGTCCTGATGCTCTGGGGAGCCCCAGAATTGTCTGGAAGTGGGACAGGGAGCACGGGGTGCAGGTCTCAGCACCGATATCTCTGCTTGTGTGCTAAAGTCAGTGGTGAATTGTTGAGCTCTGGAGGCCTCCCCATGGCGTGGGTCGTGCTCCAGGACTATTGCTTCTCCCTCTCAGGTTGTGTTGGCCACAAAGCCTCCCCGAGTGTGATGCAGGGACGTGATCCTGACTCTGCTCTGGTCCAAACTGGAGCCAGCAGGACTAGGCATTTCCCCAGTCTGTGCTCAGTGGCTCTGAACACCCTCTCATACTTCCCAAATTTCACATTGCGAGCCCAGCCTGTCTCTGCCTCTCCAAATTCCCTCCCTGGGCTCTTCCTCAACACCTCTCCAAATTTGTGGCCTGGTGGGAGGACAGTGGCAAATTGCTCCAGACCTGCCCCAGGAGTGGGGTGCTGCTCACTGAGCCGCTTTCCCTTTCCGCCGTTCACGGAGCTGATGGGCAGATTTTATGATGGAAAATCATAGGGAAATCTAGGGAACTACTGGAAAGAGTCCAGCGAAGGGCAACAAGGATGATTCAAGGATTGGAGCATCTCCCTTCTGAGGAAAGGCTGAGAGAGCTGGGACTCTTTAGCCTGGAGAAGAGAAGGCTGAGGGGAGACCTTATCAATGCTTATAAGTATCTGAAGGGTGGGTTGAAGGAGGATGGAGCCGGACTCTTTTCAGTGGTTGCCAGTGACAGGACGAGGGGCAACGGGCACAAGTTGGAACATAAGAGGTTCCACTCGAATATGAGAAGAAACTTCTTCCCGGTGAGGGTGCCAGAGCCCTGGAACAGGCTGCCCAGGGAGGGTGTGGAGTCCCCTTCTCTGGAGATTTTCAAGACCCGCCTGGATGCAGTCCTGAGTAGCATTCTCTAAGCAATCCTGCTTCGGCAGGGGAGTTGGACTGGATGATCTATACGGTCCCTTCCAACTCTAAAAAAAATTCAGTGAAATTCAGTGAAAAATGGGCAAATGTGCAGCGGATGCGTGGGAGCCATTATTAGTGGCTGAGGCTCGTTGCGTGGAGGGTTGCGCTTAGGGTGCGGGTGATGCTCCTGGGTGTGGAAATGATGCCAGCGAGCGAGACAACACGGTGGAAACCCTGGCTCTTGGGCAGCCAAGGTGTGCAAGCTGCTCGGGGCGAGCGTCCGCTGTCTCGGGACGCCCACGGTGTTTGCCGTGGGGTTTCTTTACAAGCAGCAGCCTCCTGTGTCCCCCCGGGCTGGGGACAGAAGCCCCAGTGCCCGCTGTCATGTGGGGGTAAAGAGGCACCTCTGCATCTTTTCACGGGGCTCGGGTGCACCCGCGGCACAGATTTCAACAGCCCCCCCCCCCCCCCCCTTCGTGCTGGTGACTCTTCCCCCGTCGCTGAATAAATTAGCACCAGCGAGTGCTCATGGCGTGTGACTAAAGCAGGGCAGGGGCTGGTTTGGCAGCGAGGAGGAGAGGGCCCCCGGCTCTGGGGCGTCAGGCTCCCAGATGAAATAACTCCTCGTCAGAAGTGCCACGGGGGTGGGAGGGATGTACCCGTGGTAAAACCTCAAGTGAAATCATGGAAAATCACCAGCCATCCCTCTGAGTCTCAGCGATGGCTGAAGTTGTGCCCTGCTAGTGGGGAAACTGAGGCACAGAGCCTCGCTTTCCCAAAGGTGAGGGGACCTTTGCAGTGATGCCGCCCCCGTGACAAGCAGATGATTTTCTCCCCGTGGTTGTAGCCTGCTTCCCCCTGTCCTGTTCCTTCTCAAATGAGCCTGCATCCACCTTGGGCTGGAAACCAGCCCAACTGCTGGGGTCCCAGTGCTCGCCTTCGCTTGCAGATTCATCCAGGGGGCTGGTTCACCCCGACGTGCTGTTTCTAGAAGGGCCGTGGCGATTCCCGTTTCCCTCTATTACTTGTTTAAACTCACCTTGAATGAAGCCAAAGTCAAAGGCTTTCTCCTAACAGAGGAAAAAGACGTAGGGTTTGGTTGCAAAGTTATAGAAAAAAAGGATGAAACTGCCACGTGGTGGAAACTGCAGCCGCGGGGACGGTGAGGGGAGCAGTGATTGAGAAAGGAAATGATTGTAACCAACGTTGTGGCTTTTGACGTCGGGTCGGTCGCCGTTAATACCCCTCCGTGTCTCTGGGGATGGGTCTGAGCGCAGCCCACATCCCGGAAGAGGGATGAGCTCGGTGTCGTGCATCAGGCACATCCTTCTCCTCCCTTCCCGGGAGCCCGGCTCATGGCACAAAGCGGTTTCCCAACCGCTCGCCCGTGGAAGGAATCGGTATTTCTCCAGCAGTCCCGTCGTCTCGGCGATGCTGCCAGGTCTTCGTTAGAACTTCGGGGGTTCTAATTGACAAGCGGCTGAATATGAGCCGGCAGTGTGCCCAGGTGGCCAAGAAAGCCAACGGCATCCTGGCTTGTATTAGAAATAGCGTGACCAGCAGAAGTAGGGAGGTGATTGTGCCCCTGTACTCAGCACTGGTGAGGCCACACCTGGAGTATTGTGTCCAGTTTTGGGCACCTCAATCCAAGAGAGATATCGAGGTGCTGGAGCGAGTGCAGAGGAGGGCAACGAAGCTGGTGAAGGGCCTGGAAGACAAATCCTATGAAGAGCGGTTGAAGGAGCTGGGACTGTTTAGTCTGAGGAAGAGGAGGGTGAAGGGAGACCTCATTACTCTCTACAACTACTTGAAAGGACACTGTAGAGAGGTTGGCGCTGGTCTCTTCGCACAGGTAATTAATGACAGAACGAGAGGGAACGGCTTCAAGCTCCAACAGGGTAGGTTTAGACTGAACATTAGGAAAGAATTTTTCACAGAAAGAGTGGTCGGGCATTGGAACAGGCTGCCCAGGGAGGGGGTTGAGTCACCATCCCTGGATGTGTTTAAGAGCCGTTTAGATGTGGTGTTGGGGGATATGGTGTAGGGGAGAACTTTGTAGTGTAGGGTAGATGGTTGGACTCGATGATCCCAAGGGTCTCTTCCAACCTGGATGATTCTATGATTCGTGAAAATCCACTACAAAACGTTATCAGTGCAAGTGACCAGAGTGGGATCGTGGTGACAGGATTTTGGGGTTTGGTTTGTGTTTCTAATGGTTTGGGGTAATCCCTTCTGGCTGCTGGGGCAGGTCTGCAGCTGGGGGAAATTCAGCCCATGGGCTCGTTCGGGTGCCCCCATGCCGTTGCTTCACCAGCACACTTTCTGAGCTCCTCACATGAGCTCCTCACCACACTGGGATCCTCACGGCTTTAGGAGCAACTTCAGACCTGTCATCCTCTCCCCCCTCGGTTGTGGTTTTGGCTCTTGCAAGACCAGAGATGAAGTATCTAAAGGGTGGGTTGAAGGCTGCTTCGGCAGGGGAGTTGGACTAGATGATCTTTATGGTCCCTTCCAACTCTAAAAATTCAGTGAAATTCAGTGAAGGCTGAAGGTGAGCCTGGGCTCGCTGAGTCTGATGGCCAGGCATTGGGTTCCCGCTTGTCAGAGGGATCATCCACTTTGGAGCCCCTCCAAGGCTCATTCCCGTCTGTCATCTCACCCCAAAGTGCAAAGGCAGGAGGTTTGCGTGTTGGCGTGTCTTTACCCCAGGCTTTATTCCTCCTTGCAATAGACTGAGATTGCACCTTTCTCTGGGGTCTGTTGAGGACACGTAGCCCATTTTGGAAACAGGGAAACTGAGTCAGGAACCATAACACGACCGATACAACACTCTCCAAGGGGTGACACAGCCTGTAAACTGGCGTACGTGACCGAGTGTAGGTGCCAGCCCCTGTTGGGGGTGTTCACCATCCTCTGCACCGTGCGCCCCGTGTCTGTGCCCGAGGACCCGGCAGAGATTTCGGCTCATCGTCTGACGAGCTTTTTGTTGCGGAACAATTGTGTTTCTGCACAATGGTGAGGAGCAGGTGGCTTTCTGAAAATACCCACTGGAAGTTGTGTGTAATGCCTCCCCTCCCACTGGGAACTATAAATATCAGTCGAATACTTACACTTACTTCTCCCTGCAAAGAAACAGCCCGATCTGGACATTTTTTCTCCTGTTTCTCCTCTGGCTTAGCGGCTTGGAGCGAGCAAGGATTGAGGATGGGACCTGCTTTTTGGTTTTGGAGCAAGCCTTTTGGGGCAGAAGCGTGGCCATTAAGGTAAGATATTGGGAGTAGCTGTCTTTTATTGCTTGCAGTGCCCTCTGTCCCCATGCTTTAGGGGCACCCACTGCTTCCCTGCCACCTCTGAGACAGGTACAAAACCTGAAGATGCCACCCAAATGTCCTGTCTTGCCAGGGCTGCATCTTCAGCAGGGACATGTTGGGCACTGTTCCCTGGGGAGCGAGGGACACATTGCTGCAGGTGTGGGGACTCCAGGTGACTCCCCAGGCCTGGACAGGAGAGGAGGCACTGCTACATCTTTTCTGAGGTCTCAATCACATCCATAGTGCACAGCTCCACAGCGGTGACTCACAGAATCACAGAATGCTATGGGGTGTGAAGGGACCTCTAGAGATCATCTAGTCCAACCCCCTGCCAAAGCAGGTCCACCCAGAGCAGGTCGCACAGGAACGTGTCCAGGGGGGTTTGGAATGTCTCCAGAGAAGGAGACTCCACCACCTCTCTGGGCAGCCTCTTCCAGGGCTCTGCCACCCTCACAGGAAAGAAGTTCCTCCTCATGTTGAGATGGAACTTCTTATGTTCAAGTTTGTGCCCGTTCCCTCTTGTCCTGTCCCTGGGCACCACTGAAAAAAGACTGGCCCCATCCTCTTGACACCCTCCCTTTAAGTATTTATAGGTGTTGATCAGATCCCCCCTCAGCCTTCTCTTCTCCAGACTAAAAAGACCCAAGTCCCTCAGCCTTTCCTCCTAAGAGAGATGCTCGAGGCCCCTCATCATCTCCGTAGCCCTCTGCTGTCCCCTCTCCAGCAGTTCCCTGTTCGCAGGCTCTCCCTCTGCGAATCCATCTTGCCCTGGAGCATGTGGATCTAATCCATCGCCACTAAAACTTGGCACCTTTTTTCTAGCCAGAATGCCTCATTTCCCTTATTATCCCTGGGTGTCCTGGCCACGGGCTGTCCCTGGCACCAGCTGGGTACCATCTGCACGGTACCCTGCCGTCGGCAGGGCTGCGCTAGGGAATGTGGAGGCACCATCACCATATGGGCCTCATGGTAAATTGGATCTTCCTTGTCCTTCTCAGGGGACTGGAGGTCCCCAGAGGCCACAGTGCATCCCGGGAGTCAATGTAAGGACTCAGGAGAGATGCTGGGATGAGGCTGTATCTGCCAATTGGTTTTCTTATTCAAATGCAGCTTTTTCCCTGTGGATCACCCAGGGTGGAGAAGCCAGGGTGCTTGAGCTTGCAGAGAGGTCCAGGCTCATAAAACTGTAAGAAACCTGTATATAAATAGGGGTCTGTGCCCAAGCACGGGGATAGAGAGAGGGAAGGAAGGGTGAGGAGGGACCAACGAGGTCTGTGGGGCTGCAGAGAGGGATGTGAGGAGCTCCTGGCATACGTGGAGCTCAGCTGGCTGTCTCTGATGCAGACAAGCCCCATCCGGACACCGTGGCACGAGCAGCAGCTCTGCTGCAGTCTCAGGGCAGAAACACTTTAGGAGATGAAATCTCAGCTCATGTCCCACAAGAGCATGTGGCCAAAGGCATCTCCGAGTCTTGCCACGGATGAAGATTTCCATTTCTAGGCTCTGCAATTTCTGCTGTCGAGCCAGGGCGCTTCAGCATCCTCTTTGTCCTCTGTGCAGGAATAATCTCCATTTTCTCAGCCTCTAATTATCACGTCTCCCACCCAGGGTAAAATGGAAAGCGGGCTCTGTGCGTTGGTGGAGATGAGGCTGTTCCTGCTCTGCCATCTGCAAGCCGTCCCACGGCTCGGTGGGTCAGGAGTGACCTTCCCCAGGACAGATCGGTGGCGATCGGTGGCTCGACGTGTCCTGGCTGCTCCAAAGTGGTGTCTGACTTCAAGGAAGGGGGACAGGACTTGCACCGGGACATGGCTCCACCTGCGGGGACAGCGATTGGGACGAGCTTGCTGGAAATGTCAGGATACGGCCCTTTTTGCAGCCCGTCCGTGTAATCACGCTTAGGGCAGCATCACAAGGCAAAGGTGAAAAAAGAAGCCCTGCAAGGAAAAACCAACAGCAAAAAAGCCTCACCCTCCTTCTTTCTCCCAGGTCTGGAGAGGGGGCAGGGCAGGGTGCTGGGACCCCGTCCTCAGCCGGGTCAGCGGAGGGGAAGCCGTCCTGGCGCCGGTGAGCCGCAAGGAAGAGCCGCTGGTGTGGGCTCTGCCGCCCCGACGGCGCTGCTCTTTTGAGGCCAGGTTGGGCGGCTGAGGAGGATTTTCTAGGAGCGGAAAAGATCAAACTGACGTTTTTATGGGATGATCAATCTCTGCGAGCTTGTTGCCTCCGAGGTGCGCGTTAAACCCTCTTTGCCAGCTGCCTGCTGGGGTGATGATCTCGCTGACAGAGCCACGGAGGTTTCTTTCTTTCTCTTGTCAGGGCTGAGATGAGAGTGAAGCTGTTCGGAGAAAAAACACAAGCCTGTCTCTGCCTCGGTTGCACAGGCTGGTGTGTGTGGGGATAGATGCTGGGTGCGCTCCTCACCCTGGTGGAAGAGGGAAAGCCAGGGTGCTCCCTGGCACCGAGCATCCCTCCGGCAGCTTGACGTGCTACGGAGTCGTGCCGAGCGAATAATCAGCTCAAGGGCAAAAAAAACCCACCCCTCTGCTCCGCATCTGGGCACCGTCATTGCAAACCGGCCCCTCCGAGCGGGCAGCGCGTGACTCTGCTGTTTTCCATCCCAAAGAGTGGGGAAATCATCGTTTGGGGGGGGGGGGGATAGTAAAGCGAGCACGTTTTCACTGGCAACAAACCTGCTTCCAGCAAGTCTGTGCCTGGCAGCCCCGCGGGACTAAAAATACCCAGCAAAGGGCTAGAGCTGCGCAGTGTCTGTTTTCTCAGCTCACCAGCTGTCTCCTCGCATCCTCGCTCCTCTACCCAATGATTATCCCATCAGTTAAGGCCCTTTAAACCCAGGCAGTAGCATTTACGTAGTTTTACCGGATACAGTTGAAAGGTTGCGATTCACAGGCAGCTAATTGCGAGCGAGCTCGGACCCCTCCGACATCCAGCGCCGAAGGGTTGCCCTCGCTGCCGCTAAAATCACCGGCAAAGTGTGTGATGCGTTTGGGCCGTCATCCACACTGACGTCCCCAAGGTCCTTAAAAGTGACCGGTTGGATGCGGGTCTGCCTGAAAAACGCTGAGCTTCGTTTTTCGAAGGGGAGGGACAGCATCTTGCCTTTGCAGCCGCCAGCTGGGCTCCCGGGGGAAGAGGGGTGTGGGAATGGGTGATTTCACTGAATTTCACTGAATTTTTAGAGTTGGAAGGGACCATAAAGATCACCTAGTCCAACTCCCCTGCCAAAGCAGGATTGCCCAGAGCATGTCAGAGCATGCTACTCAGGACTGCATCCAGGCGGGTCTTGAAGATCTCCAAAGAAGGGGACTCCACACCCTCCCTGGGCAGCCTGTTCCAGGGCTCTGGCACCCTCACCGGGAAGAAGTTTTTTCTCATATTTGAGTGGAACCTCCTACGTTCCAGCTTGTGCCCGTTGCCCCTCGTCCTCTCACTGGCAACCACTGAAAAGAGTCTGGCTCCCTCCTCCTTCAACCCACCCTTCAGATACTTATAAGCATTGATAAGGTCTCCCCTCAGCCTTCTCTTCTCCAGGCTAAAGAGTCCCAGCTCTCTCAGCCTTTCTTCATAAGGGAGATGCTCCAATCCTTGAATCATCTTCGTTGCCCTTCGCTGGACTCTTTCCAGTAGTTCCCTGTCCCTCTTGAATTGGGGAGCCCAGAACTGGATGCAGTATTCCAGTTGTGGCCTCACCAGTGCAGAGTAGAGGGGGAGAATGACTTCCCTCGACCTACTGGCCACACTCTTCCCTGTGCAGCCCAGGATTCCATTGGCCTTCCTGACCACAAGGGCACACTGCTTGCTCATTGTCATTTTGCTGTCTACCAGGACCCCCAGATCTTTCTCTTCAGAACTTGACTCCAGCAGGTCCACACCTAACCTGTGTTGGTGCCTGACATTCTTTGGCTTTTGGGGATTCTTTGGGATTTTCTGTGGCTTTTGGGGAACGGAGAGAATCCCCAGGTTTGAGGTGGTACAGAAATGAGGGGATGTTGGTGTCGAGGGGAGCTGACTCTAGGCAGGAGCTTCCTGCACACACGTGTCCCTGCAGCCGTGCGCTTCCCTGCACATCCCTACTGGTGTGCCCGTCCCTGCATGCATGGGTGCGTGTGTGTACATCCCTGCGTGCGCGCACACCCCTGCGCACTCACCCCTGCCTTGCTTTTCAAGGCCCGGGATGGTGTTCCGGGCGGTGGCATGGGGCACAGGGTATGTTTCCAGCCATCCAGTGGTTGCTTCCACCATTGTGAGCACATGGCGCTTGCCTTGACGGGTTTGTGAGAGTGTAATATAACCGATCTGCCAGGCCTCCCCATATTTATATTTCACCCATCATCCTCCATACCAAAGAGGCTTTAATTGCTTGGCTTGCTTGATTGCAGTGAGAAGAGGAGGCTGAGGGGAGACCTCATTGCCCTCTACGGCTCCCTGAAAGGAGGGTGTAGAGAGGTGGGTGTTGGCCTCTTCTCCCAAGGGAATAATGACAGGAGCAGAGGAAATGGTCTGAAGTTGGGGCAGGGGAGGTTTAGATTAGATATTGGGAAGAATGACTTTCCTGAGAGGGTGGTCAGGCCCTGGAACAGCCTGCCCAGGGAGGTGGTGGAGTCGCCATCCCTGGAGGTATTTAAGAAACGTGTAGACGTGGCACTTCAGGGCATGCTCTGGTGCCCGAGATTGTTGGGGTTTTTTTTTGTGTGTGTATGGTTGGACTCGATGATCTCAAAGGTCCCTTCCAACCATGAAGATTCTGTGATTCTGTGCCTGTTGCTTGCCAAACACGCTTCCCGCTCCAAAAGGCTTGAAGGCAGCAGGTTCCAAACCCAGCCTGGTCCTGCCTTCCTCACTTGGCATCACCAATAAAACCTTTGCAGCCACCTTGACCCCGGATGATGGTCCTTGCCATTAACTGGGTGATGCCTGGGCTCGTGGTTTTGCTGTTGCTCTGGTTTTGCAGTAAAAGCAGCAGTGGTTGAATACATAAATCACTCCCAGGTCCATGGGGTAGGAGAATTGCCCAGTGGTTGTTGGTGGGATGGCTCTGTGACGGGGACACTAGAGGCAGCTCGGTGTCTATCCGTGGCGGTTATGGATGTGGACGGTTCCTCCACTGTGCAGAAAATGTTTCCCATCCTTAGGGTCTGCTGTGGATTCAGCCAGGAGATGGGGACATGTGGCTGAATTGTCTCCAGAGCCATGCTCCGAGGTGGCAGAGCATCAGCCTGGTTTTACCTGCCGGGGACCCACGGGCAGAGGGATGCTCTGTGTCGTGGGGAGTACAGAGAGCCCTGAAAGCCCTAGCCCACCACCTCTCTGGGGGCTTCAGGCCAGGGCAAGGGGGACTTCGGCTGCTCCTTCTGGTGGTAGGAAGTCTCATCCCTGCTTGTAGTGCTTCTCCAGCTGCAGAGGATTGTAGCAGCTCTCCTTGCCTTACGCCACAGCGTGTATCCTCCATACTACCCATGCCTGGTGGCCTGGGGCGTGAGGGGAGAACATGACCACCCTCCAGTGAAGACATTCCCCAGGCCATGGTCATGGAGGAGCTCTGGGTCCCTAGGAGACAAGCGCTGCCTGTCACGGGAGGACGGTTCTATGCTGCATCACCCCTTTGCTGAGCGTGCTCAGGAGGGCAGAGCACAGATGCTTTTGGGGACCAGCAAGATGGGATGAGTCTGTCTTGGACCAGCATGGGTGCTGTGCGAGGTCCCCATAATCCTGTTATCACCCTCCCTGGCATGAGGTGTCCAGGCTGTGCTTATCCTCCCCAGCCTCCCTTCCCGAGCATGGTGGATGTAATGGGATATAACTGTGTAGAGGAGCAGGTTGCAGTGAAGCAAAGTAGCTCATGGGCTTACCCAACCCCCCCCCAACCACCCATGCGTGGGGGCAGCAAAAAGAAAATGGGCTTTTGGGTGATGCGTGGAGTAAATCTGTGCTGACTCCTGCATCATGTGGGTCCAGCTCCACCTCCACAGGGTGTGGGGAGACGCTATAGCCCCACTGGGAGCAGCGTCTGCAGCATCTCCTCATGGTAAGTGAGTCTCTCCTTTGCAGCTGGGATAAATTTCCATCCCATCATCGCTCCCATCAGATTTATGTCTAGGTTATTCCCTGCAGCATTTCCCCTCCTTGAGTGCCTGCAGGGCTTTTCCCTCCGTGCCTTGATTGATATCTCTTAAATCACCTGCTAATTCATTCATTCAATTCCTCAGCAGCAGTGAGATGGGGATGTGGCCACGCGGTTGATTTTGCCATTCACGTTGTGCTCGGGGGGAGGGAGGCGTCTGGGTTTGCACAGCCTGGAGCTGCTTTCTCCGTGCTCACCCCACAAGCAGAGGCGCAGCAGTGAGATGGGGCACGAAAGCCGCTTCGTTTGGCTTTTGCACCCAAATTAATAGGACTTTGCCATGGGGTAAGGCTGATTTCTGCTCTTCTTGGCCCCAAGTCTCCCTAGAGCCTGGGTCATCCGCCCTCCAGGAGGGCTGGCAGTGTGGCCGTGCTCGTGTGTGGGTACTGTTGGGGCTGCTAATTAGGGGAAGAAGGATTGGAAAGCACTTCACCCACTTAATTACAGGGATGGGATTCATGTCTGACACCCCAAGGAGAGCAGGGGGCTGGAGTGGTCCATGCCTTTTCCTCCACCAGCCTCCTCTCTGCAGGGATGCTGCGGGGACGGGGTATCAGTCACAGTTATCCCGTTATCCGTGTCCCAACAGCCAGGGAGGAGAGTGAACAAGCCTCAAAGGTTCAGGACAGCGTTACGTGCCTGTAACAGGTTATATCCCACTTGAGGAATGCAACTTAAATGTGTAAAGGGGGAGGAGGTGGGACAGACACCCTGTCCCCAGCGTGCAGGAGCTGGCTTTCAGCGTAACGTGCTGGATGCACATTGAGGAGCTGGTGGTTTTGCCAGAGCTTCTCTATTTTTAGAGGGTTTTTTGTGTCAAACTTCCCATCAGCTGATGAGCCAATGTCATCCCAAGAACGGAGCTGCGGTTCCCCCGGCCCCGGCAGTGTGTGTCTACGCATCTGGGGGCGCACAAAAGCATCTCCTTACGCAGGCGCCTTTGAAGGGGGGAGCAGTGCCCCGCTGTGCCCCCCAGCTCTTCCAGACACGGGCTTTTATTCCAGTCCAAAGGGCCAGAACGGGCTGACCTGGCCCATGGCTGTGTGCAGGTCCTTTTTTTGTCCGCGTGCCTATGTTGGTTTGAAAGGCGGGTGAAATAAGGATATTCAGACCAAGCCTCAAGCATTGTATCTGTTGTCAAGATTTAAAAATTCAAGGGGGACTACCCTATAACCGGTGTTGGACCAGCAGCCCTTGCCCCAAGCTTGCCACATCGTGTTCAGCTGCTCGGCTCAAGAACTGCCCGTGGTTTATCCCGTTGCAGACAAAGCCTGGCAAAGACGGTGATAAGGGGTGGGCAGGTCCCCAGGGTGGCTGGGGGTGACAGCAGTACACCGTCCCTCACTGCTGGGGACCCTCGTCCAGCTGTAGTGGGCTGAAGCTCACCCAAAGGGCTGCGTCAGTAGAAATCCCTGTTTGGCACCTTGCTCATGGCAGGGAAGGGCGACATCCCAGCCTCTTGTCCGGGTGGTTTTGGTGGAAGTGATGCTGCAGGTACCAGCATCGCCCCTGGGGTCAAGTCCCTGGGTCCACCCATGCTTTAATCCAGCCTAAATCCAGGCTGCTGCCCAAATTGGCAGCTCTGCCTCTGCTCTCCTGCCTCTGCTCTCCTGCCTTTTATCCCTGGCACCAGCAGACAACAGTTCTTGTGCTAGGGCAGTAATTCGGGAATGCTGCTGCCTCTGTGCTCTGGGCAGAGGTTTGACGGGCGGAGGATGCGTTCGGTTAACAATGAACGGCCAGTCCCACTGCATCTGTCCCCGTTGACACCACAGGGTGAGGTCAGGTTTGGGCCAAACTCAGCTTTGAGCCTGATTTTCTGCAAACGGAGAGTTTCTATGGCTGGAGGACACTTGACCCATAGGGTCCCTCGGCAGCCGGGCACCCCATGGAGGGGACAGGATCCTGACCCAGGATATGTGAATGCCAGGGACTGTTGCAGGGTGTTGGGTCCTGGGATGCTGTTCCCTGCAGCTGGGTACAGTACTGGATGCAGTATAGTGCCTTCATGGGCGCAGGGTGGTAGAACCTGACACAGCCCATTCCTGTGGGTGCTGAGCCTGCCTGGTGCAGCCCAACAGGGTTTTATGGGGGGAAAGGGTGCTGGGCAGATGCTCTGGGCATTTTGGGTGCAGCAGGAGGGATCTGATCTCTGTCTCCTCTCTTGTAGGTCACCACTGTGTGTTTGAAGAGCTGTGATGTGAAACGGAGACACGTTTGTGGACCAGCGGTGACCATCTCATCCAGCCTTGGGGACAACAGCTCACCACCACCAGACTCCTCCTCAGCATGTCCGGGCAGCCCAAATACACCCCAGACCCTCCCTCTGCTGCTGCCAGCTTGGGCTCCCCAGCAGGACGAGTCCTCAAGGGTTGCTTTGTCCCCCTCTGAACATCCCCATGGCTCATTGATGCTCCAGCCCCTCTGAAAGGCATCAGAGAGGTGACACAAGTGACCCTGGCGGTGACAAGCAGCTGAGTGGGAGCTTAAGACTGCGAGGGCCTTGTTGGTGCTAAGGACATCCCTCCATCCCCACCGGATTGATGCCAGCTTCTGCTTAGCACCCAAGAAGAAGGGATGGGGATCCCTCCACCTTCACCACCCCATCACCCCTTCCAGCGCTGCCTCCCCTGACTTGCAGGAGCCCGTAGCGATGTGATCGGGGCCCTGCAGCTCAACAACACCCACCACCCGCCCCACCGGGCACCTCCAGGACCCTTGTTTGCCTGTCGCACCCCGCCATGATGTGCGAGGTGATGCCCACCATCAGCGAGGGGGACCCTCTGGGTCCCCCCCAGGGCTCTGAGGCGGATGCCGACTTTGAGCAGCTGATGGTGAACATGCTGGATGAGAGGGACAAGCTGCTGGACACCCTGCGGGAGACCCGCGAGACGCTCTCTGTCACCCAGAGCCGCTTGCAGGAGACCCTACGGGAGCGTGACCAGCTCCAGAGGCAGCTCAACTCAGCCCTCCCACAGGTAAGGCCGTGGCCCTGCGATGAGCAGCAGCTTTCACTGCGGCATACGAGGGCGATCAGCCGCTCAGATGTGGTTTTTAGCTCATGCCTTTAGGATGGTGCTAAGTGGTGGTGCTAAAAGGCAGTGATGCTGCCGGGTGTGTTCCACCTCGTGCCAACAGTAAAGCCCATAGGTTCTCCCAGGCCAAGCCACAACCAGCTGGACACATCTCCCCTTCTCCTCTGTACCCCTCATTGGTCTGTGAGTCCGTGCGGGGAGGTGTGGGTTTGTAATCGCCCCTCGTGTGCAGGGGAACGGGTATGAAGAAGAAGCAAAACCTTCCCGAGGACACCCCAGGGCGATGGGGAGGCAGATCCGGGGCCCGCACTCGCTCATTGGCACCAAAGAACGCTTAGGGAGCAGACAACACATTTTGGGTAGCAGATCTGACTTGCTGCCTCCAGCCAGCTCCTTGGGACCTCATGCAGTCCTCGGTTCCACGCGTCCCCACTGGCACTTAGAGAGTTCCCGAATGGGGACATTAACCACATTCCTTCCCCACTGCTGGAGGGGAGCCTCTGCTCCCTGCCCCTTCCCTTGCTGGGAAGGACCCATTTTCAGCCCCATTTCCCCCCATTCAGGGGACCAATCAGCCCCATTGCCCAGTGGAACGATGGTGGGCAATGGGACTATCTTTGTTTTGAGCTTGGTCCTGAGAGGGGATGCTGGAGGCAGAACTGGGTGCAGAGTGGGGATCGGGGCGGCGCGGTGGGTCCATTTGTTCCACAGTGGCCGGGCAGCGGGCAGGGAGGCTGATGGAGGTCTGTGCTGAGCAAGCAGCTCAGGGCATGGGGAAATCGGGGCTTGCCATGACTCCGCTGGAGTTTCTGGCTCTGCTGAGGGCCTGGTGTTGCTCTGCTCCTGGCTCCTCCACCTGCAGGACCCGCTCCAGGTACTCCAGAGACCTGGACTTGAGCTTGGCCACCACAAAGATGCTCAGGTCGGAAGAGAGTGGGGTGGATCAGTGTCGCAGGGCTGTGCAGGGTGGAAACAAGCTGCCCACCTTCCCTGTGGGGTCTTACGGGGCAGCACTCAGCATCCCAGACTGGGGGGAACCAGGATATGGGGGGACTTTTTCATCGCTCTGTTGTTGAGATGTACAAAGAGCCAGTGAAGAGCCCAGCAGCCAGGGGAAGCAGGAGGCTTCGAACGCTTATGTCCGTGTCGACTGTGCCGGTGCTGAGACCTTGGATCTTCCTGCCTTACCTGGGTGCTGGGGTTTGGGGCACCCCAGGGAGATGGCAAATAACCAGTGGATCAAAACTGGTGGCACGTGCCAGGACAGGGCTTGTGCTGGTGGCTGGCCAGCTCTCGGCATCCCTTCTCCGCTTTGAGTAGGGGAAAGCGGTGCAGGGGGAAGGCAGCCCATGTCCCATCCACGGCTCTGGCCTTGGCTCTGCCCAAGCCAAACACCTGGCAGAGCTTCCCCAGGAGCTCCTGGGGTCCCCGTGGATGAGCTGCTCCCTTCCCCTAGAGATGCACTGAGATGTGCCCAAGCCAAACACCTGGCAGAGCTTCCCCAGGAGCTCCTGGGGTCCCCGTGGATGAGCTGCTCCCTTCCCCTAGAGATGCACTGAGATGTGCCCAAGCCTTGGGTGCAGGCAGGGCCACCACCACATCCTGTGTGCCGGGGGCTCGCGTCCCCTCTGCTCCCCGCTCCCCAGCCGGTACACGCTGCAGAGAGCAAGCCAGGTCACCCTGAGCGCGCTGCCCGCCCCGCTGCAGCCGCCTCGGATTAAGGGACCGCACGGATTTAGTCTCCGCTCCTGCTCCAATAAAGGGTCTCCAGTGCCTCGGCACGGGCGGCGTGCGGACGGAGCAAACTGGGTCACCGCAGAGGGACTCGGTGGCAGCGCCTGCACCCACGAGCCCACTGGGTGCCCCGCTCCAGCCGGGGCTCCTGCCCCGCGGGGAGGGATGTGACCAGGGTGGGCAGCAGATGGGGAATCTCCCTGAGCTCCCGCTGCCTCCCGCTGCCCTGACTGTCACCGTACGGGCAGGGGGACTCTGCAACCGGGCACGGTGGCCCCCGGTGCTGCTCGCCCTCGGGGCTGCACAGGCTGCCCTGGTGGGAGATGAGGGCTCGGCATGAACGCGGGGAGCAAACCCAAAGACGTTCACCTGCCCAATGGGATTAATCCCAGCATGTGCATGTACCAGGTAAGCAGGACGCGGCGGGTCTCTTCCCCGGGGGCTTTCCATGGGCCTGTCCCATCCTCTTCCTCCTTCTCTGCGAGCCCTTTTGCCCAGCAGCTGATTGCAACGTGTCAGACCCCACTGGGACGAGGTTCAAGCTGGATTGCTTGAAGAAACTCTTTTTTTGGGGGCAGGGTTGGGCCCCCACGAGACTGACAGCCCTTCCCTGGTGTCACCGAAGAGCCAAGCCCTGGCTGTGTGGAGGACGTGGGAGGGTTGGGTGGCTGGTGGCTGGGGGACGTGGCACTTGGCATCCTTTCAGGGCACAGTGGCAGCTGGATGCTGCTGTGTCGGCATGGGATCCAGTGCCGGCAGAACCACCAATGGAGCAGGCAGGGGATGTGTCGGGGGCAGACCCACGCGTGGGGCAGGCAGGGGATGTGCTTGGCCGGGGCAGGCATTGATGCTCCAGGGACTCTCCTGCCTGTAGCTCCCGTTCCCCCTTGCCCGTGCAGGGCTTCGTTGCCCCACGTGGCCAGACCATCTCTCCCTCTAATCCATGGGGGATCCCTCAGCCCCCAAAAGGCAGAACTCTAGGGCGATTTCCCGGGGAGACTAAGCTGCCTTAATGCTTCTTACATGATTTATTTATTCATGTGGGAGCGCTGAACGCGACTTAATCGGGCTGAAAGCTCTCGGCTCCAATCCCCCTGCCCTCCCTGCCTGTGCAGGGGGCGTGTGGGCGAGGACCAAGCCCTGGCTGGGGTCCGGGTGCTCTCAGCAGCCCCCTGGGGCCCTGGCATGGCTACCAGCTCCCTCCTGCCTGGCCACTCGGCTCGGCCTCCCCCCTGCTCTCCTGGTGTAGGTGCCACCCGGGGATGTGACATGCAAGTCTCCAGGTGTATCCAGATGTGTTCCCAGAGCAGGGTCCTGCGTGGGATGGCACTTCTCCCTGCCCTGCCAGGGCAGGAGTCAGAGTCCCCAGCTGTGTCAGGGGGAGGACGGGCTCCCAAATTTCACAGGGGCTGCTGTGCTGAAGGCTACCAATAGCTGTGGAAACCTCCTGCAGTTCTTCCTTGCAGACCCCGCTCTGCTGTGCCTTCGCTGCCTCTTGGGGCTGCCCGGGGAGCTGAGAGCTGGGCTTTTTGGGGTGGGCAGACCCCCTAAGACTCCTTCAGCCCCCTGGAGGTGCCCCAGGAGCTGGGGAGGGTCTTGACATCAAACGATCACCCCAAATTCCTCCCATTTAACTTCAAAATGTATCTAGAGTTAATGGTTGCAAAAAGCAGCGTGAAAACAGGAACCGCAGCAGCTGCAAGCCGGGGGAAAACACCCACTGGGTGAGACCTTTAAAGTGTCTCAAGATTTTGGGGAAGGTTGGAGGGATCTGGTAGCTCAACATTGAACCCTTGGAACTGGCCACCACTCAACAAGACCAAGGTGCTGAGGCGTTGGATTCCTGCTTGCACGATGCTCCTCCCCGAGCAATCCTGGGTGGAAATACACATCGTGGCCATGTATGGAGAGGCGAGGACACCAATTCCCCATGGATGGTCCCCACAGAGTCCTGGTGCCGTGGCTGAGAGGTCCAGGGCGTGCCACCACACTGCTCGGCGCTCAGGGTGGGTGATGGTCGAAGCACTGGGTTTACCCGGCAGGATTTAATCTTCGTAATCCCATGCTACACACTGCTGGGGTTGTGTTTATCCCCTCGGCTCTGACTTAGGGCTTTCTCATAACTCTGCCCTGCTCCCGGGGCAGCAAGGAGAAACTAAGGTGATGGGTCTGCCAGCCCCCAGCACGGACAGACAGACGGATGGGGCTCCATCCCTCGCGTGCCGAGTCAGCAGTGCTGGTTTCTCGGTGCGGGCATCCTTCCCACATCACCCTCTGTCGCACGCCTGGCCCGTCAGGAGCAATCACTCCAATTAGGGGCTTTAAAATGCCATTAATCCCACAGCTGGAGCCAGTTTGTTCCTGAGGCTCGGCTGCGTTGGAATGATGGCTTTGCAAACGGGGGAATTTTGCTCACTTTGGTGCAATCTCACTGCATCTCTATCAGAGCAGAAGATGGCTGCGGGCTGAGGACTTTTGCATTTCAGCTTTTTCATGCTATGAAAAAAGCCCTCTCCCCCTGAGCTTCCTAAACCTCTCCTTGCTTTCCCAACCATCTCCATGTAGCTGGTTTCTGGGCTCCCTCCAGCTCCTCTCTGTGCCTTCCCCATTGATGCAGCCAAGGGGCAAGACCCCAAACGTGCCTGGCACTGGCCAAAGAGCCGAGCCCGGAGCCACAACGCCCCGTTTCAATACCTTGTGTGTTGCTCTGGGTCTCCCTCCCTGCTCCGGTGGTGAAAACAGAATCCGTACACCCTCCCTGCTCCCTCCTAACCCGGGGGGTTGGGGCTAAGCCCAGCCGGTCGTGCTTTGGGTGGTTTGGTTTTAATCCAAATTAGCCACTTCCCAGGCTGCTGGGCTTCCCGCAGGGCTCCCCAGGACTCCCAGGGCTGTGTCTCATCATCCGTCCTTTGATTGAAGATCAGGCACCTCCTTCACTTTCTAATCCGTTTATAGGTGTCCCTGCTTAGTTTGAGCGATTATCGGGGCTGGGGGCAGGCGCCTCTGCATCTCCTGGAAGATTCCCGGCCGTGGCCAGGGCAGAGGAAAATCGCCCGGATCCTCTTCATCGCCACTTTGCTGGGACTTAGAGCAATGGCGTCCCTGCGGTGGGGGGTCAAAGCTGTGCTCCGTGGTGTGACATTGCAGCCCGGAGCTGGGGACAGCTTGTCCTCATGGTCCCCAAACTCGCCTGATGCCCGCCAGTGGCCCAAAGCAAGGTGGCAGCGCTGGGGCAGACGTCTGGCACAGCTGGGGCTGACGGAGGTAGCTACAGGCATGTGCTGAATTGATTTATTCCTATATTTTTATTCCCAAAGCATCAAAATCAGGCTTGCAAGTGCCCCGAGCCCTGTGTACTCAACTAACCCCTGCTGCTGTCCCATCTTGCTGCAGGGGTGTTGCTATTTTTGGTGGTAAATGCTCCTTTTTGCAGCCTTTTCCCGAGGAAGGACAGTTACCGTGGTCTCTTTTATTTGCTGTGGGATGCTCCAGGCCTGGCAGCCTCGCTGGGAGACACAGCACAGGATCTATCCACATATTCCCAGCGGGATGGAGGGCTCGGAGAGGAGCACCCTGGTGGGATGGGGTCGGGCAGGAGCTCTGTGCTGTGCCCGGGAGCGGAGCCGCCGCCGCGCTCTGACCCGTTGACCCGTGGATTGCACCGGGGTGGGGGCTGCCCGTCTCTCTGCAGCGGATTTTCTCTCTCTATTAATCTCCTTGCCTTTCGGGATGAAAGCCTGATTGCAGCGCAGTCTGTACAGCTCGGCCAGCCCGGGTGGGCCAGGCAGCAACACGGGGTGAGGAGGGCTGAGCGCTGGCCATCACTGCCCCCGGCATGGCATCCCTCTTCCCTTGCTCCTCCGATGCCTTGTCCCGTCCGTCCCACGCCGCAGGTGGTCCTGTTCACCCCGGCGGGGACAGCATCCACATCCGCAGCCCCGGCTTCCCCCGCCAGCCACGGGGCAGAGCAAGAGGTTTCCACCCTTTGGAGATCTGGGGGCTTTGGATCCACTGGGTCCCTGCCCTAGGGCTGGGAGAGTCTGCAAACAGTGTCACACGCCATTATAGCTTGGGCTCAGAAAGATGTTCGTGGGGCCATCACGGCTGTGAGAATGCTTTTGGTGAGCTCCTTAAGCCTTGCTGCCTGTCTCCTGGCATATTGAGGGACTGGGGGAGTGACATATCCCTAAATCTGAAGCAGCCAGCGGTGCAGGGGAACCTAATCTGGCACCTCTCACACGCTTTTCGCTCACTGGCACTCCCAGCCCTGATATAATCCATGGGGATGCTTGGGAGCTGCTCGGTCCTGCGTGCAGAGCTTGCATAACCCAGCGGTGTGACGCACGTGTGTGTGTGTGTGTGTGTGTGTGTCCTGGGCTGTGCCGAGCTGGAATCCCCACCAGCCGGGAGAGCACGGCTCCGGGAAAGGTTTGGCCGGCACAGTCATCTCCCGGGGAAGCCGCTTGGCAGTGGGGTCCACCACTCTTTGGGGGGCTGTGGGATGGTCTGAGAGCAGGTGTGGGATGGGGCCCGGGCATGGCAGGGGCTGGTGATAGAGCTTTGGGGGACTGTGACCAATTCGGGGGACAACTGATGGGGACAGCGATGACCCCAGGGCTGGAGTGGTCCCTGGGGAAGTGGTGGGGATGGGGATGACCCCAGGGCTGGAATGGTCCCCAGGAAAGTGGTGGGGATGGGGATGACCCCAGGGCTGGAGTGGTCCCTGGGGAAGTGGTGGGGACAGGGATGAGCCCAGGGCTGGAGTGGTTCCTGGGGAAGTGATGGGGACAGGGATGACCCCAGGGCTGGAGTGGTCCCTGGGGAAGCAATAGGGCAGGAGTGGGGCTGGAAAGGAGCTGGGGCACTCAGGCCCTGGGGTGAGGATGTCGGATGACAGCAGCCCTGAGGCACGGTGATGGGCAGAAGAGCATTTATGGGGACAATGACTGATTGCTGCAATGGCTCTTTCCCTTCCGCCACATTGCGGCGTGCTCGGGTCCTGTCCCAACATCACCAGTGACACCACCGTCCCCACCAGCGCCAGGCTAAAAACCCCACCAGTGTGAGCAGTGTGGGGTGAGAAGGGAGAGGGAAAGTCTAGTTGGGACAAAGGGAGATTAAAAAGCTCTTGGTTTCTGGGAGGAACGTCAGCTGTTGCGAGAGGTTTCGTTTGAGCCGAGCAGAGCATTTGATTCAACCTAAGCGTCAAGGTTTTGCTTCAGTTTGAAGGGGTTTTATTTATTTAACTTGAAAATTAAAGTGAAAAGGGAATTTCACGCCGTAAAACCGCTTTCAGCCCCCAGTCACAATTTGGTTTGTTAATGCTCAGTCAAATCCGTCTCAGCTTCTTCTGAAACCCTTTTCCTTTTTCAGTTCTTCTCAACAACACCGCGAAACTGGTGTAAATTCATGAAGCGTTTCCACATTTGCATTTTTCACCCCCAAAAATCCCAGCTGCAAAATGTCGCTTAGTTCTGGCACCACTTGGCGACTGAGAGAGCAACTGGGAGCAATGGGAGAGTGCTCTTGGGCAAACCCAGGGGCTGGGGTTTCATTTTTTTAAGGGAAAATGAACTCTCCTGCATCCTGGGAACGTCACAGCGGGTTTCCTTTCCCCTCTGACGCTGCAATCGCTTGGTTTCTGAGGAGCCCGTCGTATCCCAAAGGATGTGCTGGCTCTGCCTTGGCACCGCTGTGTGCACGGCTCTTCCTTGCTGGCTGTCACCTCCCGGGAGGGACTGGTGACTGCAGCAAGGACTGGTGGCACCTCCCACGTCTCCTGCTGTGCCCCATCTCTCTCAGCTGGAATTCGGGGCTTAGGGGTGCCCCATAAGGAACTCAGTGGGGCCCCACATGCTGGACTGGGGCAGATCTAGCTCTTCTTCCCTTTGGATGATGCCAGGTCCAGAGGCTGTGGCAGAGGCTGGCTCGGGGCCAGGGGACCCTCCTGGCCGGCTGTGGCTTTTGGTGAGTTTTAGCCTGATGGGATGCTCCAAGGTGGGTGCTCTGCTGGGTTGCGTCAGCCAACCCAGTGGGGGGACAGTGGGGACAGTGGGGATGGGAGCATGCTGGTGGCCTTGACTGGGATGCTTTAAATGCCATCAAGCGCCTCTAGAGCTGTAGAGCAGTTTCTTGTGTTGTTGGACTTCAAATCAAACGGATAAATATTGGGATGATATGTTCTCCCTTCTCCAAAATATGTAGGGAAGCAGGAATAGATCATCTCCCAGCCCAGCTGTGCTTCTCCACTGATTTCTCAGTGTTCCCCTTGGTGTCTCTGTCTCTCGCTGGTTGGGTTTGGATGGGAAATGCTCTGTGCTGGAGGTCCCAGCAGCGGGGCTGGGACACTGGCTCCGGCTCCGTCCCGCTCTCCCTGCTCACCGCCGTGTCCCGATTTCTGCAGGAGTTTGCCACGCTGACGCGGGAGCTCAGTGCCTGCCGGGAGCAGCTCCTGGAGAGGGAAGAGGAGATCTCGGAGCTGAAAGCCGAGCGCAATAACACCCGGGTAAGCACAGAAAACCTGCTGCCTGGCTTTCCGTCCCCAGAAACACGGGACACCGCAGGCTGCTGGGCCGATATCGGCATCGCCAGTGCCTGGGGTGGTGAGAGCCTTGCCCTGCTTGCCCTCTTGCAGCTCTTGCTGGAGCACCTGGAGTGCCTCGTGTCGAGGCATGAGCGGTCCCTGAGGATGACCGTGGTCAAGCGTCAGGCCCAGTCACCGTCTGGGGTTTCCAGTGAGGTCGAGGTGCTCAAGGCGCTCAAGTCACTCTTTGAGCATCACAAGGCGCTAGACGAAAAGGTGAGACAGGCTGCTGGGACCTCTCTCCTGGCTCGCTCCGTGAGCATCCCCTGCTCAGAGCTGACCTTCTCCCAACCCTCCTCCCCCCTCCCGCTGGATGCCATTTGTTGTTGTTAAGCTGGGTGGTGACATGGGGTCCCTCAGGAGGAAGTTCTTGGGTATCCAAAAGCTGCAGCACCCTTATTTTTTTAGGAGCCAGTGGGGCTGCCAAGTGGATGCTGTGGGTTTGAGGCTGTCAGGGATGGGGATCTTGCTTCCCCAGATCCCTCACATGGTGGTGGTGAGCGGTGGCATTTGGTGCAGTCTTTGCATTACAGCTCATATTGTTCCTCCTGATTAATTTACCTCAAGCAGCTCCTTGCTCTGCTAAAAGACATCTTCAGGCTTTCCCAACTATGGGTGTCCTGCAAGAATGAATTTGGTGTGGGCTGTTTCCCTCCAACATGCTTTTGCTCTCCCAGGGATGGGCTGGAGCATCCCTGAGCCTGTGCCCTGGATGTGAATCCAGCTGAGCTTGGCCAGACAACAGGGGCTGGGAGCTTGCCTAGATCCTGGGCACCCTCATCACAGATACGTAATGGCTTTTCCCATTATCTTACATGACTGCAGGTCAGGGAACGCTTGCGAGCAGCTTTGGAGCGAGTGGCAACCTTGGAGGAGCAGCTCGTGGATGCCCATCGGCAGGTAAGGGGACATTCGGCAGCCTGCCCTGGGCCCTTGCTGGGCACCTGCTGGGCTGGGACTGCTCCCTGGTACATTTATAAGTTCATGTTGAATTTGCTGAAATACCACCCTCAAATGATCGTGCAGATCGGAGAAGTGGCATTTGGGCATTTTTAATGTAAGGCTTTTATTCTAAAATTGCTACTTACGTGAAGCCTTGCCTGTATTTGAGGAAACCTTGTAAATATTCTGAAAACTTGTCTGACGGGCAAGGTTTCCTCTCTTGTTTTGCTGTTTGGTGTTCGTTTCACTGACAAAAACAATCTAACCTTGAATCGTTTAAGGGGGCTGGGAGTGACTTTGCTGGTTGGCTTTTCCCCTGCCCCAGCAGAGACCCAAACCCCGCTGCTCCGAGCACCCCGACTTGCATCCCCCATTTCCTTCCTCGCTCGGGTGCTGGCGTGGGGACTTCTCTGTCCCAGCATTTATCTCTGTTCGTCTTGGAGACCGTGAACCGCACTTTCCTTCCCGGAGTTTGTGCCCAGCCACCGCTGCCAAAAGGAAAGAGCCATCCTCATAGCCTCTGCCTGGCCAAATTTTGCTCCTCTTTCCAGTTCCCAGGATGTATCTCGCGGTGCGTCCCCGCACCCAAGGGGGAGGCAGTGCTGGCCCTTCGGTCACCTCTCGGGGGCCGTTCCCCATCCTCCCCCGGCAGAGCAGGCTGCCATGTCAGGGTTTATTCCCTGAGAGATCACTTTACTGCCAGGGCTCCGGCTGCTTGCTTGCCTGCCTGTAGCAAGCACCACTGTGTCCATGCAAGATGGGGCTTCATCCTCCACCGGTGCTGAGCCTTCACAGCACCTCTGCCTTCCCCTCTCTTCTTCACCCTCTCCCTCCTGTCCCCCCCCCGCTCCCCGCCGTAGGCAGTAGCTGGATGTGACGGTGGAGGAAGCCAGCGGGAAGCCGGTTGCAGACCTGGGAGCACCAGGGCTGGCCTCACCCGTGGCCAGACCAGCTGGTCTCATCTGCTTTCCCTCATTAATTAAGCCCTGCTGTCGTGCAGGTGGCGGCTCTGCAGCAAGGCGCCGCGCGGGAGGCCCCGGCGGGTGAGCGGGATGAGAGGGAGCCCAAGGAGCCAGCACAGAAGCTTCCCTGGAAGGTGAGAGCCCCAGAAACCCCTGCTCTGACCATGATCACTGAGGCCATCAGTTCTCCAACCCCCTTGTCACTGCCTCCAGGATGCGGCAAACTCTTTTCCCCCTCTCCCTTGGGTCCAGCGCCCTGGGAAATGCCCTTCCCGGTGGATACAGGCCGTTTCTGAGTGGGGGGGAATTTGTGCTCCCACTCAGCTGCTCCCAGGGGCTCTGCTTCCCGGAGACGCTCTGGGAAGCCCTCACCCGTCCCTATTCCATCATGCCTGTGGGAAGCTAGCGGAGACTGTTGACAGGGGGTCCCAGAGCCCCACGTCCCCAGTCCCCGCTGCCTCACTGGGTCCCTGCAGGGCCGTGTTCCCCCCATTGCCTAGCTGCCGGCAACGCCAGCCCGTGCTTTGGGGCAGCCCGGCAGCCGCCTCCCTCTCTGCTGCCTTGCAGCGACTCTCCAACGGCTCCGTCCACCCGGACGATGAGGCAGGGCGGGTGGTGGAGCTGCAAGAGCTCCTGGAGAAGCAGAATTTCGAAGTGGTCCAAGCCAAGGAGCGCATCTCCGCGTTGGCTGCCAGCGTCGCCGAGCTGGAGGAGGATCTGGGCACCGCCAGGAAGGACCTGATCAAATCGGAGGAGATGAGCAGCAAGTACCAGAGGGACCTCCGAGAGGTTAGACACTGCCCCCTCGCACGGCCAGGCCTGCTGCAATTGCAGAGACGTTCACAGCAGCTTCTGGGCTGGGAAGGGATTGTAGCCCCTGTTGTGTGCAGGGTGGAGGTCAGTGTTCCGCAAAAGAGACCACTGCCTTTGGGAGAGGATCCCCAAGTCCATCAGCAGGACATCCCTGAGGTTATACTCAGACACTGAGATACCCCGGTGCGCTGCAGGCCCGGGGCAGTGAGCTGGGTCCCCACTGGAAGGTTTTTCTGTGATTGCCTGACTCTCCCTTTATTCCTCTCCCGCTCTGCTGTCCCTCATGCCTGAGCGGAGCAGGGTTTTCATTGCATGCTTGGGCTCAGGGGGTGTCCCAGGCCTGCAGGAGCTGGGTGGCCCGGTTATTCCCAAATTAGTGGTGGATTTAGGATGTGACACGGATTTAGGATGTGACAGCCCCATCACTTCCCCAGGCCCTGGCTCAGAAAGAGGACATGGAGGAGAGGATCACCACGCTGGAGAAACGCTACCTGGCAGCTCAGCGAGAAGCCACCTCCATCCATGACCTCAATGACAAGCTGGAAAGCGAGTTGGCCAACAAGGAGTCCCTGCACCGCCAGGTACCAAAGCTTGGACCCACAGACTCCCTCCCCACCACCCTGGGGACCTGGGAGGGAGAAGCAAGGGACGGGGACAGGACACACAGGCAAGTCTTGGTGCTGGGCACCCATCCTGCTCTGTCCTGCAGTGCGAGGAGAAAGCCCGGCACCTGCAGGAGCTGCTGGAGCTGGCAGAGCAGAAGCTGCAGCAGACGATGCGGAAAGCGGAGACGCTGCCCGAGGTGGAAGCGGAGCTGGCCCAGCGCATCGCCGCGCTCACCAAGGCAAGTGTGCGGGACGCTCGGGGACAGCCAGGATGGGAGGGAGCACAGGAACCAGAGGAAGAGGCAGGTCCGGGTGCCCCCCTGCAGGGATGAAGCCCCTGGCAAGCCCAAGGCACCCTGCTCTCATTTCCAGCCTCTGAGCTTTGCTGTCCTCTGCCTCCCCCGTGGCTGCAGGGACAAGCATGGTTTTTAAAGCTCCTGACATGTACCACATACGTGGGGTTTGCTGCCTTCCTTAAGCTCCTTTCTCCAAGGCAGAGATGGCCCTGTTGATCTGAGTGGGCTTCAGCTTGTGCCGGGAGAGCCCTGGGATGAGGAGGAAGAGGAGGGACCCAGGCTGGGTCTGGGAGGGCTCAGGTCTGGAGGGAGATGTGTATACAGCCAGCCCTGCCCTTCCCAGGCACTGGAATGGGTACCAAGTCCCTCTCAGAGCCCCTCCATCTCCCATCAGCTGGTTAGCGGGGCTGTTCTGGGCTCAGAGCACGCAGTGAACCGTGGCAGGGGTGCAGGCAGTGGGAGAGAGAGCAGCATCTGGGGAAAGATGCAGGGGTGGAGGCAGGAGGAGTGCTTGGAGAACCCGCATGGTTCTGGGGAGCATTATCCGAGAGGGCTGCTCTGCTTTTCCCAGGCAGAAGAGAGGCACGGGAGCATCGAGGAGCACCTCCGGCAGCTGGAGAGCCAGCTAGAGGAGAAGAACCAGGAGCTCGCCAGGGTAAGTTCTGCTCAGCCTGGACCAGGGAGTCCTTGTGGGTCGTGATCCGGCCTTGACTCCGCTTTGCCATGGTGGCTAGGAACCTGAGCACACCACAAATGGTGGGATCGTTGGTGTCTCCGAAGCAGGATGGAGAGAGGGGCCTGGTTAATCCTTTCCCATCCAGGATCTCTTCATCTAGAGTCACCCAGGAGCTCATGACACTCTCTGCTGTGATTTCCCCCTCTCCCAGCATCACCTCCTCGGGAAAACTGGGACCCCAAATGCAGGGCAGAGGAGGAAGCTCCAGCTGCTCTTCCCCCCAGCCTGGATAAGCAGCAGGGAGGGACCGATGGGCACTGGGGGAAAAGGGTCCTGCCCCTCAAAAAGACAGGGATGTGGCCAATGTGTCACAGGACACACAATTCCTGCTGTGTTCCTTAGCCAGTGGCTGGGCTGTCCACACAGGAGGTTGTGATGCCCATTTCTTGGGTTGCCCAGATGGCATTACAGTGTGTGCCCCTGCGGAAGCCCTGGTTGTTTTGGCCTGGGGCCGACATTTGGAGACACCTTTGCAAATCCAGAGTATCAGCACCCTTTGGGGTCTGGAATGTGCCCCCAGCGTGGCTGTCCCTGGCAGATGTATGGGTGAACCTTTCTTGAGGGTCAGGCAGGCAGGAGCTCTCTAGATCCTGTCCTCTCTCCAGTTCAACCCTGGCTGGGAAATGGCAGGGACCAGCAGAGCTCCACCAGAGGGTCCGATCTGTGCTGAGAGGGGTGGATTTTTCCCCAAAAGCTGGGCCTGGTGGATCAGCTCTGACACAGGATGGCAGGAGGGCGCTGAGCCCCTCGTGGCAGGAGGAACAGATCCACTGGATCTCACGTGGATGGTCACTGTTTGCCGCTGCAGGCCCGCCAGCGGGAGAAGATGAACGAGGAGCACAACAAGCGGCTCTCGGACACCGTGGACCGTCTGCTGAGCGAGTCCAACGAGCGGCTGCAGCTGCACCTCAAGGAGAGGATGGCAGCCCTGGAGGAGAAGGTAGTGGCTGGGGGGCAGGGGGTCCTCTGGGGGGCTGGTGGGGGGGTTGAGGGGTCCGCAGCCCCTCCGGCACGGAGCCTCGGCCAGCCACAGTGCAGGAGTTTGGAAGTACCTGTGCAGGGATGGAGAAATGATCACATGCAGGATGCCAGCCGGGGCTGGTGGGAGTGCAGGGAAGCGTGCTCTGCCTCGCACCCCCCCCTCCAGCCAGCCCTCGCTTGGTGAGACCCGCTCCCCACCACCTTCCACCTCCCACAGCAGCAGGATTTCTCCTGCTCCTTTTCCCTCCCTTCCCTGTTTCTCTCCTGGTGCAGCCTTGACTCCAGCCTGTGCCCGGCTGTCCGAGTAAAAACCCTACTGCATTTTGCAGGAGAAAATGCAGCGTTCATCCTCTCCCCCCTGCCCACCCCCTCCACGTGCTGCCTTGAAACCTTCCTGTCCCCCAAGCTGGGGTGGATCTGCCTGCTCCGAGCCAGGGCAGAGTCCACCAGCAGCCTCCCAGCTCCTACCGGGCTCCTCCTGGGGAACCGGGCTTTCCTCTGAGGAGCCAGCTGGAGCTGCTGCTGCCCCAGCATGAATGCGATAAGCAAAGATTCACCTCGCAGTGCCACCGGGAGCTCAGCCCTTGATAATTCACCTCTCTTTGGGTTCCTGCAGGGACCAGGCTCCCCTCAGCAAGTCAGAGCACAGAGGGGCTGCATCCCCCACCTGATGCCTCCAGGACTAGGTCTGTCTCCCCCACTGCTCTGCACCTCCTGTCCCCAAGCAGGCCTGGCTGTCCCAGCGTGTCCAGTCACTGGGCGGATGGGTCTGAGTGGCTCTGGGTACAGAGCAGGACCCTCCACGTGGGGCTGAGTCCAAATACTCACCCCAGCAAGAACAGGGACCAGAGCAATGGCACCTCCTGAACAGGCATCGTCTGCTCCCCAGCCTGCTGCCAGCAATGGCTCACCCAGAGAGTTCCTCCAGGTCTTCCATGGGCAAAAATGATCCTGTTTGGCTGCCAGCACCTCCCAAAAAAGAGCACTAGGTTAAGCAGTTGCAAACACATCTTCTTTTGCCCCTGCCTATTCCCTAGCTTAGACATAGGGCACATTTTTGCCCTTGATCCAGCTGCTGGAGGAGCTGATCTCCTCTCAGACGCGTTTCCTAATCTTCACGCCTTGCCCATCAACTCTCTAATCACCGCTTGCCCTCCGTGGCCGTGCCCTGGCCCTGGTGTGGGGCAGGAGTTGAGCTACGGCATCCCTGCTTGAGGAGCAGGAGGTCTGCAGAGACCGGTTCGCAAGCAGGTAGGTGAGGAGTAGATCAGGGACCCGTTGCCATCCCTCCTGCCAGGCATCCGTCACACCTTCCACGCTGGCCATTCCCGGGAGTCCACGCGGCCGTTTCCTAAACGGTCTCTCTCTTTTTCTTTCCTGTTTTTGTTCCCTTTTCTTTTGTTTCGTTTGTTTGGTTTTTTTTGTTTTTTTTTTTTTTTCCCAAGAACACATTGTTACAAGAGCTGGAAAATACCCAAAAGCAGATAGAGGAACACCAGCACGACAAGGTAAATGCCGCTGCAGGGAGCCTGCCCTAGTGACTGCGCTTCCTCACTCCTAGTCCCCGGCTAGTGGCAGTCGCGCCTCCTAAAATACCCTAGTTTCGGAGGAGCTGGGATCCCAAAGCGCCCAGCAGCAGGAGGCCACAAACTAACCCACGCAGTGGCTGGACGGAAGCTGCCACCCACCTCCCCGGAGACCCCCGGTTCGGTTCCCTAACAGGCACGTTCAGTCCCGTCTCCATATTTCTCTCACGTTCATCCATCCCCGACCCCCCGCCGAGGACAGCAGCGAGGACGGGGTGGCTTCTAGAGGAGGGTTCACCCCAGCGCTCCCTGGAGTAGCCACGTCCCCTTCACCCCCCGAGGCTTTCTCTCCCCTCTCACTCGAACTCGGGGGAGGACCTGCTCCGTGCCCAGCTTGCAGGAGGCCCCGTAGGTCTTCACACCCCCCTGCCCTCAGATAAAACATCTAAGTAGGGTCTGTGACACCAGTCCGTGTTGGTCTGTGCTGGAAAGCTGGAGGGTCGCAGCTCTTTGAAGCAATGGGCACTTTTGGGACGTGCCCCATGTCTCATGCATGGTTGTGGGGGCTGGGGGGCTGCTTTCCCCCTTGCCCAGGGCCTTGCTCTCCCGCAGCAAGGATGTGTGGGCACCGCTTCTGCATCCCAGCCATGGCTGCTCGGCTGCAGGCAGAGGCAAAGCTGGGAGCCCTGCATGGCGCTGCCTGCATGTTGCCCACCCTGGATCTGCCCCTTTGCCCATGGGACCGGATCCTGCTGTGCCTGGAGAATCCCATCCCCGTCCCCTTCCCACCTCCTCAGCCACCCTCAGCCTCCCCCCTCGCATCTCCCGCGGGGCACCACGGCCACACAGAGCAGGCACAGGCTGCCGATGAGGATGGGGCTGGCAGCAGGAGGGACGGGGCCAGCATCAAATGTGGCTAGTGGGTCCCTCACTGCTGGCCCTTTGTGTACGTGCAGCCTGGAGCAAAACCAGAGCATCCCAGTGGGACTGGTTTTCCTTCATCTCTCAAACCAGCATCGCTTTGGGCACACGTGTGTCTGTCTGTCTGACTGTCTGTCTGGCCCGTGGTCACCTCCTCCCCTCGCTGCATCGCCCCGGCATCGTCATTCACTGTCGCCTGCATGAGCTGTTTCTTTACCGATGAGTCAAAGGTGCTTTAAACCTGGGATGTGGGGGTTTTAAAGGGAATATAAACCTGGAAATAGCTGAGGATGTGGATTGTCCCAAACCTGGCTGCTCTTCAGAGCAAAACCAACCCCTGCCTGTCCCTTGTCTCACCCCGAACAGCGACGGTTGTCCGATGAGATCGACAAACTGAGGCTGGAGGTCGATCAGCTCAAGACCAGAAGTGGGACATTTGTGGAGAGCGTGCATGCAAGGTAAGGGCCACCCTGCTTCCCTCCTGCACCCATGGCTGGCGGGGCATTCTGCTTTTAAGGCCCCAAAATGCTGTTGGCATCAGGCATTTCTGGTTTCACCAAGCCTCAGTGCAGGCTGCAGGGTGGTTCATCGCAACAGGGTCAGCTCCAGCTGTGCTGTCCCCACCATGGATTTGTTCTGGGGTGGGACGCAAGACTGTTGAGAATAGTCCATCCCAACTGAATGGCCCAAAATTCGCCTTTCTAATGGCAAAAAACCACTGGGCATCGTTTCTTTTTCTGCACAAAGGCCTTAGGGTTTAATTTTATGTGAAAGCTGGATGTTCACCAAACGCTTTTCCCCCTGTGGCGTGCTGGGGATGGGCTGCTGGAGAAGGAGGAATCTCTTTTGAGCTGTTGCAGGCAAAGGAGAATGAACCCCCCCCATTTTTTTCCCCTCCTTTCTACAATGGTCCTCCCACACCCTTTCGTTTAAAGTCAGCTGGGAGATGGGGAGGTCCCAGCCCAGAGCACCGGGAGGAGAGGTGAGTCCATCGGGTCTCAGCCCGGGCACTGACCGGGGGTACCCTGCGCCGCTGCAAGAAACCAAGGCGGGGGGGGGGGGTTAGAAAAAGAGGGTTCCAGCAGGAGATGCACCCCAGTGCCTTGTGCGGCTGCCTGGGAGACCACGTCCTCTCAATGAGAGCGACCACCAGTGGGGAACATTCTCCTCCCAGGAAGGCTGGAAAAGTGTAACCAGCTTTGAATCTGCCAGCAGCTGCGGCAGAGAGGAGAAGGGCTGGAGGCCCCGCATCTGTCGTGGAGAGAAAAAGCTGGGGAGAGAGGAAGAACTTGTGAGGATGACAGATAGCTGAGTGCCAGAGGAGTGTCTGGAACACGTGTGGGACCTCTTTGTATGGGTCTGTAAGAAGAAGATGGACAGTTTTTTTATTTTTTTTTTTTAATTTCTTGGAGGAAAAATCAGCAGAAAGCTTGCATTACAGAGGCCAGAATAATCCCCCAGCTGAAATGTCAGCTTTTGTCTAAGGTGCCTTTATCTGTTTTTAGCTCGGGAGCAGCTTGTCAGCGGCTCCGCAGCTTAAATCCCCTTAAAACTTGGGCTCTGCCTTCGTCTGCAAACACCAGGCTGACGCCAAGCCAAGCTGCCCGTGTTAACAGTCTTGTCTGGGCTCGGTAGGATGCTGGGGTGGGAGCCCAAATCTGTGTCTGCGCCGCAAACCAGTCCCACCCTGGTGGAAAAACACGGATCTGCCTTGGATAACAGCTTTTGTCATCTTAAAAGAAAAAACCCTCACGCCTCCTACGGCAATGTGTATAGGGAGTAATGACCCCTGCTCCGGGAAGGCACTTTGCTCAGCTGCGTGATGTGGTATTCCAGGTGAGGAGGAGCAACCAGGCAACATGGAGATATAAATGAGTGCCATGAGTGGTAAAGAGTGGACTCGTGTCCAACAGCAGCCTCTGTGTTATCCTGCCTGGCACAGGGACCTGCTCCCGAGCACCAGCCCAAGCATGGAGGAGGAGGAGGAAGGAGTCCCAGCCAGTTTCTGCTGGGAGATCACAGAATCACAGAGGCAGAGACCTCTGGAGATCATCCAGTCCAACCCCCTGACAAAGCAGGGTCACCCAGAGCAGGTTGCACAGGAATGTGTCCAGACAGGGTTTGAATGTCTCTAGAGAAGGAGACTCCACCACCTCTCTGGGCAGCCTGTTCCAGGGCTCTGACACCCTCACAGGAGAGAAGTTCTTCCTCATGTTGAGATGGAATTTCCCATGTCCCAGTTTGTGCCCGGGCACCACTGGGAAGAGTCTGGCCCCATCCTCTTGCCCCCCGCCCTTTAGCTATTGCTCAGCATCGATGAGATCCCCTCTCAGGCTGCTCTTCTCCAGCTGAACAGCCCCAGGTCCCTCAGCCTTTCCTCAGCACAGAGATGCTCCACTCCCTGAGCATCTTCGTAGCCTCCGCTGGACTCTCTCCAGCAGCTCCCTCTCCTTCTGGAACCAGGGGGCCCAGAACTGGACCCAGGACTCCCAAACAAGGCTCATGTCCCCACATCTGGAAGATCTGTTTCAAATGGGATTTTATTTATCAGGAGGTGGGGTTTTTTTGTGAAAATATTGAAGAAAACATAAAAAGAAGGAGAAAATCTCCCCGGCCAGCCCTTGTTGTGTACCCCGGGAATGGAGAAGAAAGGCAGGGTGGGTTTGGCCAGACCTGACTGGATGCCCCAGTGGGAGCTGCAGCACACGGGGAGGGAGCAGCAGGACAAGGGCCCAGGGATGAGCTTCCTGCAGTCTGTGAGCCCATCTCCAGGGCCAGCGTGGGGGGAATGGGGCATCTTTTCTGAAGCCTGGTTTTACATCATTTCATGCAGAGCAGGCAGGCATCAGTGTGTGGGCATCCCGGAGTGGCCTTGTCCTCCTCTGTCCTGAGCCAGCCTGGGCTGCGAGGGGAGCAGCCCAGGGACAGAGGCATCCTTGCATGGAGCAGTGTCCCCAACAAGGCTCTTTCTCCCCAGGTCCCATATGGGCAGCACCACAGACCTGCGCTTCCCACTGAGCGCTGTGGTCCATGCCCCCGCCGAGCCCTTCGGGACAGCCCCAGGAATGCCTCGGGCGCAGAAGGGCCGATTCGCTGCCCGGCGAGAGGAGCCAGCCAAGGTAATCCATCTTCATGCCAATATGGCGTCAGAGTTGGGGTCTTCTCCTGCCTTACGCAGTGGTCTCACATGTCCCTGACTTGGGGACATGGGGCATTTTCCTTAACCTGATGCGTGGATGGGATAATGTGGTAGGAAGGGTTTCCCCACAGGGGTTGTGTTGAGGTGTGACTGTTGTGTGGAGGACTCCAGTTTGGCTTTTGGAGACTTGGAGGTGCCATGTGGGACCAGTAGACCTTGTTCCCCCAGGACTGGGAGCAGGCCCAGGCAGGCAGCGTCCTGGCCACGGGGCCTCATGCCTTCGACAGCGACCCTGAGATCTCTGATGTGGATGAGGATGACCGCGAGACGCTCTTCAGCTCCATGGATGTGCTCTCCCCTGGTGGGCACTCTGATGCCCAGACGTTGGCCATGATGCTCCAGGAGCAGCTGGATGCTATCAACGAGGAGATCAGGTAGTGATCAGACCGTGGCCAAAACCCAGCACTGCCTTGCTCTGAAATGGCTCCGGGGGGGAAACAAAGTGCCGGGAGGTGGGAGGAGGCTCTCATGCCCTAAAATTGAGATCTTGGCTCAGCTTCAGCCAAGGAAATGGCTCCAGGACATCCAGCCACAGGGCTTGGTCCTTGTCCCTCAGCTGCACCAGTGCTGGCTCACAGAAAGGATCATTAATTTTAAAAATAGTCCCCCATGAATATTAAAAGAAATTGTGGTGTGTCTCAGCTGGTTTATGTGGATCCCAATGGGTCTTGCTGCCATTCCTGGAAACTGGGGACTCGAGTCACAGCACCTAAGGTGCATTTCCCCAGGGCAGGGAGATCCTATGGCTGGGAGGTGTGAGATGACTCCCCAGAAAGTTGGGGAGCCAGGAGCCCTGAGCCCCGCTACTCCCCCAGGATGATCCAAGAGGAGAAGGAGTCCACCGAGCTCCGCGCGGAGGAGCTGGAGACCCGCGTCACCAGCGGCAGCATGGAGGGCCTCAACCTCACCCAGCTCTGCAAAAGGGCTTCCATCCCCACCTCTCTGACGGCCCTGTCCCTGGCCAGCTCGTCCCCCCCGCTCAGCGGCCGCTCCACCCCCAAGCTCACCTCCCGCAGCGCCGCGCAGGACCTGGACCGCATGGGGATCATGACGTTGGTGAGGAGGCGCGCGGGGCGATGGGGGGCTGGACCGGGTCTGCACGTGGGGTGGGGGCGATGCCCCGGTGTCTGCACGGGTGTGCGGGAGGGTGGTGCGGGTGGAAGGGGGGTGCCCGTGTTTACCGTCTGCCAGCCTGGCACACCTGGCCCCGGGGCTGCTCTGCGCGGGGGTTCTCCATTAACTGCCCCCCTTTCTGTGTCTCTCTCGCTTTCCCCCTTGCAATCAGCCCAGCGACTTGAGGAAGCACCGGAGGAAACTGCTAGTGAGTGGCTCCCATCCCCTTGGGTTTTGTCCAAGCCCCTTTTCCAGCCTGCTCCTGGCTTTGTCCGCACCAGGTCAGGGCACAGCAGGCGTGGGATGGAGCTGGAGATCCCAGGGATTCAGCAGGAGGATCATGGGGATCCCGTAAGGTCCTTGGAGATGTGTCCGCTGGCAGCCTGGGGGGTCTGGCAGGACATGGGGAGGTTCAGAAAGCCGCTAGGTCCTCAAACATTGTGTGTCCCCTCTGGTGACAAGGGTGTCTTTGAGACATTCCCATCTGTACTCCTCAGAGCCCTCTGCTGAGGGCCAGCAGCTTCTGTCCCCACACCCTGAGCTGGACCAGGGGGCTGCATCCTCTCTTCTCCCTGTTCCCAGGATCTTGGCCATCCGGCCACATCCTCCCCATCTGCTTGGGCATCTCGAGCCATTGCCAGAGCTCTAGTTCAGGCCAATCCTGGAGCGTGGCAAAGCCTCAGGGCCCTGGTGGCTCTTTTGGCCATGCCTCCACGGAGCAAGAGAGAGGCAGGCAGCAGGGCAAGGATGGAGTTGGCTTTGGCCACCCAGCCTCACGGCTTCTCTGCTTGTTCAGTCACCCGCAGCTCGGGATGAAAGCCGCGAGGATAAAACCACCATCAAATGTGAGACGTCCCCCCCATCCTCACCCAGGACGTTGCGGCTGGAGAAGCTGGGCCACCCTGCGCTGAGTCAGGAGGATGGGAAGAGGTACGTGGAGCAGGCTTTGGATCTCACACCAGCGCCTGCTCTGTTGGGCTGAGGATTTAATGGGGATTGTGGGTCGGGCTGGGGTTTGCCACGGCTTGTGCGCTGCTCGGGAATAACCTAAAGGCTTTGCTGTTCCTCTCCCTCCTCCATCCCCAGCTCGCTGGAGGAGCAGGCCAGCAACCCCAGCAGCAACAGCAGCCAGGACTCCTTGCACAAGGGCTCCAAGAGGAAGGGGATCAAATCCTCCATCGGGCGCTTGTTCGGGAAAAAAGAGAAGGGTCGCTTGATTCAGCTGAGCAGAGAAGGGGCCACGGGGCAGGGTCCGTGAGCAGCCCTATTCCCCTCCGGGCCGGGCGGGCGAACTCTCGGGCCGGGCTCTCTGCACGCCTCCCGGCACAGTCTGGATTTGGGGTGCCGTTGGGGTGACAGGCGGAGGAGCAGGGACACCCCTGCTGGTTTGGGGGTGTTGGGGCCACTGGTTCTGGGGCTCCAGGGCCGTTGGGTGCTGGTCCTTTCTGGCCTGAGCGTGGTGTCGGTCTTAGTGCTCTGCAAGAGCTGCCATGAGCATGGTGACCCCCCCATCACTGTATCTCATCTTTAGTGTCCCCAAATCTGCTTCCCTCCACACGGGACCTTCTTGATTTTGCAGAGCCCTTTGGTAGGAGCTGCTTTTCCAACCCCTAAATCCTTTACTGCTTTGATGTGGAGCATTTTGAAATGGGAGGGGATCCCCTTGGGCTTCCCAGGCGTGCAGGGGGGCTGTGGGGGTGGGCTGGAAATGGAGACTGTCCCCTCCTGTGCTGCGATTTTGCGTCCCCCACACCCTGGCATGGGGACTGTGGCAGTGCCCCCACGGAACCCATGGGACATCACACTGACGTGAGGATCTTTTGCTTGCACAGTAGTACTGCTGACCGACGTGGAAGTGGGCATGCAGGACCCTCTGGGACTTGGCAAGCTGGGGGCTCAGGCCGAGAAGGATCGGCGCCTGCGGAAGAAGTGAGTGAACGTCCTTCCCTGCCCCAGCAAGAAAATGTCCTGCCTGATGGATGCCCCTTCCCTGCAGGGGTTCAAGGCCAGGCTGGACGGGGCTTTGAGCAACCTGGTCTGGTGGGAGGTGTCCCTGCCCAGGGCAGGGGGGGTTGGAACTAGATGATCTTTAAGGTCCCTTCCAACCCAAACCATTCTATGATGCTGTGATTCTGTGGGTGAGAAGCCATGGTATGGGACTGGGAATTTCTGGAAATGTTTCTCATCTTCACCTTCTCTTGAGCACTTTTAGCTCCTTTATTGCTTTGCTGCCAGCTGGTTCTTACTGCCCATGGTCTCTTCCCTTTTAAAAGTTGCTCCCTTCCCCACAAGCCCCCAGCAAATCACTCGTCTGCTTCTGTTCCCTCCAGGCACGAACTCCTGGAAGAGGCTCGGAGGAAAGGATTGCCCTTTGCTCACTGGGACGGCCCCACGGTTGTCTCCTGGCTGGAGGTGAGGCAGAGCATGCCCGTGCGTTGTCCCTGCGTTGTCCCCATGCCCTGACAGCTCTGCAGTCGCCGTCGGTCTGTAGTGTGCTCCCCTGGCAGCAGTGCAGCACCCTGCAGTCCCACCATGCTTGGTCCATGCACATGGTTGGTGATTGCAAAATCTGGGGGAGCAGAGCAGATCCTTCACATGATCTGTAGAGCTATGGGGTTTCCTCAAGCCCACGCCGTAGCTTTTAGTTGAAAGGCTCAGTGGGTGCTCTTGCTCTGTGCTGTGTCCATCAGATATAGGGGTGCTGGGCAGCCACAGGCCAAGGTACAAACGAAAAAGGAGCCCCATGTCAGTCCCCAACTTTGATACTGAGCTTCAAACTGGGTGGCCTTGGTCCTACCAGAGGAAGTGAGGGAAGATCGACAGGGCAGTGACTGGCTTTGCCCTGTCTTGGCAGCTCTGGGTGGGGATGCCGGCCTGGTACGTTGCCGCTTGCCGAGCCAACGTGAAGAGCGGAGCCATCATGTCGGCCCTGTCCGACACAGAGATCCAGAGGGAAATCGGCATCAGCAATGCCCTGCATCGCCTGAAGCTGCGTCTGGCCATCCAGGAGATGGTCTCGCTCACAAGCCCCTCTGCACCACCCACCTCACGGACGGTAAGTGCCCACTCTTCCTGCAGACAGACCCT
The DNA here is from genome assembly GCF_964106895.1 of Numenius arquata. Taxonomy (NCBI): domain Eukaryota; kingdom Metazoa; phylum Chordata; class Aves; order Charadriiformes; family Scolopacidae; genus Numenius; species Numenius arquata. Next base: position 6,103,886 of record NC_133599.1, on the reverse strand, counting down.
CCATGGGGCAGGACGACGCACTTCTTCCCCCCTTTCCCTGACTCCTTGAGACCCAGTGGTCCATCAGTCCCCAGGGAGTCACAGTGTCACAAGCAAGTGTGACTGTAGAGAGGGTGACGTTCCCTCATGGACCAGTCAAACCACCATACAAGTGTCCTCAGGCACAAAGATGTTTATGGCCATCGAGTGTGAAACACTTTCCTGTCTTGAGGCACCAGCAGATGCTCTTGTCTCACACTCAGAGGCTGGATAGGACACGGAACAGAGGGAGGGATCATGTCTTGTGCTGGTCCCCAAAACCCCTGAGGGGTTACTGGTGCCCCAGTAATGCCAAGACAGAAAGACAGTCAGCAGAAGGGCCCCAAGCATGGTGTGTCCCCTCAGATGGCCATGGCTGGGGTCATGGCTGTCCGAGTCAAGCCTGAAGGCTCCATGGGCATAACTCCAAAGTATAAGGGCAGCCAAAGGGCCAGTGGTCCTTGTTGTGCTCTGTGTGGCTGCATGGACAGCCCGGGGTCCTCCCGGGCAGTGGGGAGCCACCAGCCCAAGCTGCAAGGACAGTGCGAGATCTCCCCAGTACAGCTCCAAGTGCAAGGGTGGCCTGATCCTCCATAAGCCTGAGCCAGGCTTATTTCCAGCACGGTTGTAAGCCGAGGCCACGGCTCCGTGGTGGTTTATCCTGACCACTCTGCTCTTTTCCCTGCAGTCCTCTGGAAATGTCTGGGTCACACATGAAGAGATGGAGAACATGGCGACTTCCACCAAGACGGTGAGGCCGGCCCCACTGTTGCTGCACAGCATATCGGTTACCGGGCTGAGCCCCAGGCGTGCATTAACACGCTAAACCCTGGGAGGGAAGGAGATCTCTGCTCCGTCTCATGTGTCAGCTCTTGGCCGGCACTGTGCACCTGTTTAGAAACCATCTTTCAACCTTTAATATCCCCAAAATTTCTAAAACTGGCTTAAAAAACATCAGATGCATTTTCCTTTGTCAAGCCCCTGTGGGTTTTGCTGGGTCTGGAGTAGATGGTGTGTCAGTTGTGAGGTAGAGGAAGGAAAGACAAAACACAAGAGTGATCTCAGATAGACGCGTGAGATTGAGTCCCACATTGGTTATACCCAAAGAAGTCGCCGTCTAATCTCCTGTTGACCGTAGCACACCCAAATGTTGTCTCCACCATCTGTCCCCACCACTCTGGCTGATGGCTTGGGGTCCCTTGGAGGGATGTAGCCGTGCTCCCAAAAGCTCCGGCTCCTTTGGAGAGGTGTAGCCATGTGCCCCTCTCTGCAACTGGACCCCATGTCCATACCTCAGAGCAGGAGTAGAATTTTGGATTTTTTGTGTGAATTAGGCATTTTATTGAAGCTTGTGTTGGCTGGTCGAATAGCACAGACCTGTAACCGACACCTGTAACTGGGGGTGCCTTTTGGGGACAGAGAGCTCAGAGTTATGGCAGGGATGTGACACTTCCCCTTGGCAGGCTTTGTGAGGCTGAGCAAAACCAGCGCAGGTTGACAAGGGAAGAAATAGCTACAAAATTGGGAAGTGAGTTTGGGCAGCCCCGCTGGGGGCTGTGACCCATGAGCCGAAGCTTTGGTTTCTCTCTGCTTCCTTCTGTCCTTTGGGGCACCCAAGAACTACCCGTATTTCCCAGGAAAGATGGATGAGCCCCAGTGTCTGTGCCATCTCCAGCCCATCCTGTATCCTCCTTACTTGACGGAGAAATGGGGTGAAACCCGGGCCCAGCAGGGTGGGGGTGTCCCCAGCACCCTGTCGACAAGGCTGAGCTCCCTGAGCCGTGCAGCCGTGACACCGACCCCCATCCCCGAGGGGTCCCACCGTGCCGAGGGGTCCCACGCTCAGCACACGCTTCCACAGCGCAGGGCCACCAGGTACTGACCTTCTCTGTCCTTTCTATTGACATGCTGCGTGTGTCACGCTTAGGACACAGAGGAAGGCAGCTGGGCACAGGTGAGGTCCCCGTGTCACCCTTTTCCGCGGGCGGTACCTGGGGTGGGTGTGGGTGGGAGAACTGGACATCACAGGGCCCCCAGGGGTTGATCTCAGGGCATCAGTAGTCACCAGGTCCTGCTTGGAATCTGAGTCCACACCCTGGGGTTGCTCTTCTGGGCTATCTCTTGGGCATGGCATGGTCCTCCTGGGGTCTTGCATCAAGCAGCGTCCTCTGCTTCAGGCAGAGTGGCTTTTTATGTGAAAGACACAGATCCTGTGTTAAATCCCCAACACAAGAGTGAGCAGCCACCCTGCACGGAGGCAGGTTTCTAGCTGCACAGACAATGCGTTTTCACCTTTTTTTTTTTTAGCCCCAAGTTCAGGATATGGACCATTTTCATGAACTGAAAAGGTGGGAAGAAAGAGTCCTGTTTGGACCCATTTCATCTGATTTTATCACTCTCATGTTTTCTTTTATTCTGGTGGATTTTATTTTATTTTTGGACCCAAAATCAGCTTACAGTGAAAGTGAATGGATGTTCTGCCCAAAACTGACCTTTTTTTTTTCATTTTGAAGTCACAAAGTAGATCTCTTGGTGATTTCTAAGCTTCTTAAAAATCAGTTGGGGATACACTAAAACCTATTTCGTAGTTAGTTGCTTCAGCTTTCATGAATGTGCTTTTTCCAGAAGAAGCTGGTCATAAAGTCCAACTACCCCTTATGCTTGCTTTTTGGCTACTGCCTTGTCTCCTTGGGGGACACCAGTAGGACACAGACCATGGCCATCAGGACTATTTCCTCCAGCTCCTTCAGTATAAACTGGGGTTAAACTGGTTCTCTGGTCCAGGTTTGATCCTCAGGACAGTGACCCCCAGGCTGCAGTGTTGAACTGTCACTGGTCTCCTGGGAGTCTGCAGCTCCATCAAGTCCTGATTTCTCCCTAGCTTCTCCATTTGCTTCTCCACAGACACTGGCCTATGGGGACATGAACCATGAGTGGATTGGGAACGAGTGGTTGCCCAGCTTGGGTCTCCCGCAGTATCGCAGCTACTTTATGGAGTGTCTGGTTGATGCACGGATGCTGGACCACCTCACCAAGAAAGATCTCAGAGTGCACCTGAAGATGGTGGACAGCTTCCACCGGTGAGTCCTCTCCTTCAGGAGGTCTGTATATGGAGTAGAGAGAGGATGGGGGAATTTGAGGGATTCTCCCCTGTCTTGGCCAGCCCTGGCACCAGAGGATGGCTCTTCTAGGCTAAACTGAACCACCTGCTCTGGGGCAGCTCATATGGGCAAATGTTCTCCTTCAGCACACTCCATCCAGCAAAGTTGCAGAAGACCAAGCCTTCTCCTGGCTGTGGAGCAAACCACAGGCAAAACAAAGGCTCATCCCACCTGGTCTCCCCGTGGCAGGCAAAGCAGTCATCTGCCAGCGGCCCGGCTTGGAGAAGGCTTATGCCATCCCAGCCACCTTGCCCAAGCACCAGCATCCTTGTCTGCTGACCACCAGTGCTTGGCTCAGACCAGGTTGTGGTGGGGATCATGGGCATTGTCTCCTTCCTCTCTCTGGCCAGCAGAGAGGAAGGGGTGCACAGGGAGCACATCCTGGCGTGGCTTTTGAGTGGGCAGATCGATACCCCAGCCCATGGGGTACCACCATCTATCCCGACCCATGGGGCTGTGTCCATGGGCCTGCCAGGGCCCTCCCTGCTCTGGGGATGAACCCTTCAGCCTGGAGCAGCTCCCATGGGCTGGTTCTCCCCAGCCGCTGAGCTGGGAGCATCATTCCTTAGATCCCTGCACTCTCCAGCAGGTAGAACAGAGTAAAACTGATGGAGCGGGGAATTACCATGGATGGGAGGGACGTTCCCTGTTTTCTGGCCAGGGTCTTCCCTTTGGGCTGTGTCTGTGCTGACCCAACCCTGAACCGAAGCATCCTTTGGGCACGTGGAGAGCGAGCAGGGAAGTGGGTCCCTCTGCAGGCCCCTCCAATGCGATGCTGAGCCCTCCTGACTGTTGGGTGACATCTTGTGTCCTTGCAGCACCAGTCTCCAGTACGGCATCATGTGCCTGAAGAGGCTCAACTACGACCGTAAAGAGCTCGAGAGGAGGCGGGAAGAGACCCAGCATGAAATCAAAGGTCAGCAGCCACATACACCATCCAGCTCTGGAAAAGGAGACGGAAAACCTCCCAAGAGATGCCCAGTGATGGTCTCTCTCCTATCCCTTGTTTTTAACACAGTAGGGAAAAAATCATTATTTCTGAGGAACCCTGCCTGTAGGACTGTTCTCCCTGGGGAACAGGATTTCCCCAACAGATTGCTCTAGGTGGCTTTGTGCAGCTTGGCCCGGTCAGGCGTGAGAAGGCAGGAAGGGGATCAAGACAGGAAAGATCCGGTCCAAGCATCGGATTGGCTTCTCCTGCCCATTTCAGATGCTCAGAACCGCCCCCCGGCTCGCTCAGCCTCCCCTTCCTGCCTGTCCTGAGATTCCCTGCGCATCTGGCTGCTGCTTAGATTACATCTCATTATTGATAATGCCCCTAATTACACCAGCAGCCGTGGGTTCTTAGGATTAATTTTCACAGTTGTTTTCTGCCTGTTATTTCAGCATTTAGTTTGGTAAATTGCAGTGAGCTGTTCCTGGCACTTGAGCACCCGGTATCGCTGCTGGCTCGGGAAGGAGAATCCCAGGATCAGCCTGGGGCAGAGCCAGAGGGCTTCAGGACACCATCGGGTCCCCACACAACCAGGAGCGTGGTCTGAGCCGGCTCTGAGACATCCCCTTGCTCTTTTTCAGACGTGTTGGTGTGGACCAACGACCAGGTCATCCACTGGATCCAGTCCATCGGGCTCCGCGAGTACGCGAACAACCTCGTCGAGAGCGGGGTGCACGGGGCGCTCCTGGCCCTCGATGAAAACTTTGACCACAACAGCCTGGCGCTCGTGCTGCAAATCCCCACACAGAACACGCAGGTGAGAGCAACATCCCTGGGGGGTTTGGAGGAGAGCGGCCAGTGTGGGACACGGCTGCAGTGGGACTCCAGTACCTAAAGGGGCTCCAGGAAAGCTGGGGAGGGACTCTGGATCAGGGAGGGGAGCCATAGGAGGAGGGGGAAGGGTTTGACACTGAAAAAGGGGAGATTGAGATGAGATCTCAGGAAGAACTTCTTTGCTGTGAGGGTGGTGAGAGCCTGGCCCAGGTTGCCCAGAGAAGCTGTGGCTGCCCCATCCTTGGAGGGGTTCAAGGCCAGGTTGGAGGGGGCTTGGAGCAACCTGGTCTGGTGGGAGGTGTCCCTGCCCAGGGCAGGGGGGTTGGAACTGGATGATCTTTAAGGTCCCTTCCAACTCTAATCATTCTATGATTCTATGACTCCGCAGTCCCATTAACTCAACTCAGCCTTTCAAAGGGTTTCCTGGGACAGGGGTTTGTGCTGGGAACCATTCCCACCGATGAGGAACCCTCATTTGGTGCTATTTTCAGGCTCGACAAGTGCTGGAGAGGGAGTTTAACAACCTGCTCGCCTTGGGCACGGATCGGAGGCTGGACGATGTGAGTACAAAACCTCTCCCATGTCCAGATCCTGCTGAGCGCCTGTTCTCGTGCAAGAAACAGGAGAGACAGAACCTCTGCTCTATCCTGCCTTGTCCAGGGGTGTCAAATAGTGCATCGCATCGCAAACTCTCTAGAGCATTTGCATGAGCAGTATCTGTGGAATAAACTAGAACTATTAGACAAGGCCCTGAGGAATGTGCTGCCAGGCTGCGGAGGCAGGTGGGGCAGAGTCTTGTGCATCAATTCTAGCCTCATGCTTGGTGGGCTGAGTTTCAAGTAGCCTCACCTGGCTTTTCCTGCCAGCTGCTTTCATACTGCCTTTTAGAGTCACAGATGTTCTGGGCATGACGCATCTGCAGCAGGTAAAGCTGGTGGGTTGGAGATGCCCCACTAGGCAGCCAGAAAGCTGGTCACGTTCAGTCACTGAAGGTGGGAATTCATCTAGATCTCTCCTACATAGAGTTTTCCTCCATGAGATACGATAGCAGAGCTCATCAGGGCTCTTTTCAGAGCAGGCACTTCCAGATGCCATTACCTGGCCGAGGTTAGATTTGTCCCTTGAGGTCTTCATTGAGGCTTGTGTGTTGATGTCTCCAAGGCATCTTTGCAGGCAGGCTGGAGAGAAGAGATGGGCAAGCTGGAAAGGATGAAGCCTATGTCATGGGATCCTGGAGAGCTCTCCTATGTCCTCGGCCCGATTTGATCACACACTTCTGTACTGTTTGAGTTGATCAGGCATACCCTTAGCTAGGTGGAAGCAGCGCTGGTATCTCATGGGGAAAGAAGGTCCTGCTGCCACTGCTGGTGGGCCCATAACCTGCTCTTCCCCTGCAGGGTGACGACAAGACCTTCCGTCGGACCCCGTCCTGGCGAAAGCGCTTCCGCCCGCGGGACGTTCACAGCATCAACATGCTGAGCGGCTCGGCCGAGACGCTGCCCGCCGGCTTCCGCGTCACCAGCCTGGTGCCCCTGCCCCCTCCCTCCGCCCCGGCCAAGAAAATGCCCCCGGAAGGTAGGTCTCCCCTTCTCCCGGGAGTCCCCTCCCACCCCTGCTCAGACCTCATGGGCAACGATGTGCCACCAGGAGAGGCAAGGGAGAGAGGCTGATCACCTGCGATGCTGAATCCATTGATCCTTGAGCCATTGTTGGCTGTGAATGTGTTTTTCAGGCGGGTTATTTCAGACTCCGGTCTGGTGCGTGGTTTCTTTGTTATGAACCGTCGGGATGAGCGAGAGGCCTGGATCGGGGCATGAAACAGGGATATGTGTCCCCCATCCTGGGTTTGGCCTCCAGGTCAGAGCCTGTTGGGGCGATGCTGGGGGCTGTCGGGAAGCAGCAGCCCAGTCTGGGCCAGCCTGGTCCATACTGCCTTTTGGAAACCATCCCCAAAAGGCCTGAATAAACCAGCTGAGCTCAGTCTGAGCGCTGCTGAGGAGCTCTCCCGGGGCTGGCAGGGACCTGCTTGGACACGCGTGCTGCCCCTGCTGCTGGCTGTCCTGTGTTACAGCTGAGCACGCCTGTCCCAGGCTCTGCCCCGCCACTACACGGCTCCTTTCTACAGTTGGTCCCTTCCAAAGCTGTAGGGAGGCACCAGCTCCAGCCAGGTCACCCCAGTTTGTCCCCTGGACCAGGTACCCTGGTGTCACTGTCCCGTCCCCAGCGGTCAGAGATGGCTTCAGCAGGTTCAGAAATGACTGAATGTGAATTAAAAATCTGTGCCTTCACCTTCCGGCTCCAAGCCCCAGGCTCAGCTCTCCCCCCGTCTCCAGATTTGCTCAAATTTCACAGTTTTCCATCCAGCAGTTTGGGTCAAACTTCTGCTTGACCTTTTCCACCCCATCCCTGGAAGCTGCAATTCCCACCTGTGTGAGGACAATGAAACCTGGGACAAAATCCCCAGGACTGGCAGGACCTGGACACTGGCAGAAGGGACCAGTAACAGGCACAAACTTGAACATGGAAGTTCCACCTCAACTGGAGGATTCTTTCCTGTGAGGGTGGCAGAACCCTGGAACAGGCTGCCCAGAGAGGTGGTGGGGGTCTCCTTCTCTGGAGACATTCCAAACCCACCTGGACATGTTCCTGTGCAACCTGCTCTGGGTGGACCTGCTTTGGCAGGGGGTTGGACTGGGTGGTCTCCAGAGGTCCCTTCCAACCCCATATCATTCTGTGATTCTGTGACCTCACTGCCCCAGAGCAGGGACAGCAAGTGGCAACTTTCCAAATATGCCAGAGCTTTGGGAGCATCAGAGCTGGCCAAACGTCCCTCTTCCGTTGACCCTCATCTTCACGTGGCTCCAGTGCACAGCTGCTGCCTAATTAATGTTTCGGTGGGAAGCCGAGGCCTAATTGGAGCAGTCACTAATTGCACGCTCTGCTTTTTGATTCACTTCCAGTTGGTGCCTCTGGGTCGCCAAGGCTGGAGACCTCCACGGTCCGGACGTACTCCTGCTGAGGGTCAGCGTGATGGGAACCAGCCCGGCCCTGGGTAAGTGGGAGGAGGACAGAGGCCTTGGAGCTGGATGGGGAGCGAGAGGAGGGCACAAGGCCCAGCGTCCTCTGCCCGGTACCCCCAGGCAGGGTCTGCCTTCACCGAGGTGTGTCTTGCCATGAAGCACTATGGAGACCTCAGTCATGGGGGGGGACCAGCCCGCTGCTGGCTGAGGCTCACAGAACCCCGAGATGATGCAGAAGGGATGCTCAGCATCCCAACCACATACGGTTTGTCCAGTACCTGGACAGGCAGCTCCACTGGGGATCACCAGGATGCCATCCTAGATGGGGAGGTCCCAGTGGGATGAGGGAAGGGTAGTCAAGGACTTCGGAGAGTCTCCTGGGACCCTGCTGTACCCTGGGGCACGTCTCCCCCCTGCCAGGAGGATTCATTGCTGACTCTGTCCGGGTTTGTTGGCCTTGGGGTTCAGGGGTGGAGATGAGCCATGTCCTCACAGGGTCTTTCCCACTTTGTTTCTCAGCGCATCCCCGCTGTCCGCACGGCCACGTGCTGGCTGCCTTTCAGGACAGGAGCCCAGCCTGCGCCTCGACCTGAACCGACCAACGCCGCAGTCTCGCTGCCGTGGACCGAAAAGGATGCTCTCCCTTCTGCTTGTGCACCCCACCGCTTCCCCCGGCTCCCCGTGGCTCCCACCTGTGGCTCCTCCACCCACCTCTCCCCGCCCCGGCCGGGCTATGGGTGCCCTCGCTGGGTGCCGGCTCCGCAGAAGTGAGGTACAACCCAGCGGAGCAGCGGAGACGCCTGAAAAGTGGGCTGCGACGTTTGGAAACCTTCCTTCTGCCTGGTTCACGTTGCCAATACGCTGTGGGCCTCTGCACTGACTCGCCCGAGCCCCAGGCATCAGGGACACCACCGCTGCCCCGCAGGACTCGGAGCCAAGGACGATTCAGGCTCATGGAAATCCTCACGCCGGGGCAGCCGGGCAAGGAGCTGCTCCCACGGGAACCCGAGGCCGGTGCCAGGGTGGGTGCCGCAGGGGACGGAGCAGGGACCGGCCATCGCGGGGACAAGGAGAGTGGCTGCCTGCCAGGGGATGGGGGGTCAGGGTGCTGCGTTGTAGGGTGCTGCTGGATGCCACGCAGGGGGAGGCTGCGCCTGCACGGTGGGTCCCCGAGGGGCTGCGTGGGGAAGGGCTGGAACCGCCCCATACGGCTCTTTGCCGGCCGGGACGGTGCCTGGCACCCACTGGACAGGGGACCCTCCTTGGGTGCTCGGGGAGACACGTCGGGGGCACCCACCACCCTGGGACGTGTCCATCCCTTCCCCTCGGGTGCAGAGGAGATGCTCTGCCCTCCTGCCTCCCAGCGACAGGCAGGGATCAATCCAGGAGGCTCTTAACTCTTCCCATTTCTTCCCCGTAGGGTAGGATCTCTTCGTCTCCTCATGCCACGTTTGCCTTGTGTGGCCCCTATTTCTGATGTGATATTTATTGATGGCTGGAATGACCTTATACTTATCATGTGCTGTCTGGAAGTGCAATATCTGAGAGGCTATACAGTCACGATGTCTTTTCGGTGTATTATTTGCCTAATACAGTATTAAATATTTTTTTAATTTGAAGAGTCGGTGAGCCCTTTATATCGATGCCCTACTTCTTTCGTCATATTATTGGTACTGCATGGACTCCAAACCCTGGATCGGGTCAGGAAAGGATGTATGTGTGTTCCAATAAACAGGATTTTAAAACAGTGCTGTCTTGAGCCTTCTTTCTGGAGCCCAAATTAAAAACATAATTAATCTTTAGGTCCCCCCAGAGTTTTTGGGGTACAGGGCTGAGCCCCAGCTGCAAGCCAGTGAAATCACTGGTCTCTGCAGGGCTGATTTAAGCGTGGGGCATCCAGTTCCCACCACTGAGGAACCATGCTGAGATCCAGCTGGATTTTCTGGTATCCCCAACCTGGGAATTAGGGGAAATCTGCGCAGAGGGGGACAGCGGTAAAGGAAGCCCTGAGCCGTTCAAACACGAATGCCTTTATTTAAAAAAAAAAAAAAAAAAAGTCCAAATAAGTTAGCAAAAATAATAATAAAAAAGAAACCAAATGGCAATTCCACACAGCAGTAAAAAAGTCGGCGCAGGCATCCTCCGCGGGGCTCAGCGCCCGTGGGGCACCAGCCGGAGAGAGACGTTGGTCGAAGAGCATCTTGGAAAAAAAAAAACCAATGAGCAAGCGAACCCAGCACACACATTGGCCCCCAAAAACCGATGGCCCCCGGTTGGGGAGCAGAGCAGAGCCCGACGCCAGGCGGCCACCCCCGCAGGAAGCGGGGCCGCCCCCAGCCTGGGGCCATGGCGCTGCCGAAATCCCACCTCTCCCCACCACTTCTTTTCAGCAGGAGCGTTTCGCAAGGAGTGGGAAAGGAGGTGAGTGGTTCCAGCGCTGCAGTCCATGACGCCGGAGGGATAAATACGGTTTCCAGCGGCTGGACCCTTCCGGCGTCTCATTCCCACCCCGTTACCAGCTCGAAGAGCTGCTGGGGTTTGTGCCGGCTCAGTTTTGGACCCGCTCCTCCTGGAACGTCACGGCCACATCCTCCACGGCGATGCTCTCCACGATGGAGGAGAGAGAGTGGAGGTTGCGGTCCTCGGCCGTGTCATCAGCCAGGAGGTGATCTGTGAAGAGCAAGAGGATGGTGACTCCGCTGGGGACGGAGACCACGTGCTAGGCACAGCAGGGGGGACCCCACAATCCCCCACATGACTGGAGTGATCTGGGGACCCACTCCCAGCTCCCACCCTGGAGGGGGTGAGACCTTCCGCTGGGGAGGGCAGGAGGGAGTGAAACTTTTGGACATTCTTTAGGTTTTATTCTCTGTTGGAAAATGAGATTTAAGTTTCTACCTTCTGGGGGAAAAAACAGGTGGATTTTGGGGGCGGGGGGAGGAGGGAGTGTGTGACTGCAATAATGGAAAAAAAAGAAGAGCAGCTGCAGAGAGGGTGTGGGGAGGGAAAGGAGCCCGGGGCAGCGATGCTCAGTGATGCTCAGCACCACAGCGGGCAGAGCCAAGCCAAGGGACAGTGATGGATGAACCCTTGATGGGGATCAAGCCGCTGGGGTCCTGGGCTGCTGCAGTCCAATTCCTTGGCTCAGGAAAAGTGGGTATCTTGGAGAAATCAGGCAACGGGAGAAGCTTGAACCCACCGAGCACCGAGCCAAGGAAGCACTGGGGGATTTATGAGCTCATTTCTCTGCAACAGCGGGGCTGGGAGAGGAGGACAAGGCTCCTTTTGTCCTCCGCTCTGAGCATCTCCTGCTTGGGGAGGGGAACATTGGCTCAGCGATGCTCTGCCCCAGAGCTGCGGTGTCCCCCGCTGCTGTCCCCCAGCCCAGAGCCCAGGGAGGCTGCGGGGCACGGGGGGGGGACCTTACCCGCAGGGTTGGTGCCAAACTCCAGCTGGCTGCTCCACTCGGGGCTGCAGGACGAGCTGCCGGACCCGCACTCACTGGTTGCCTGCAGGGATCCAAGATGCCAACCGTGTGTCTCACCTCCTCCAGCCCAGCCAAACCTCACCAGCCCCCCCCAAACCACCCCAGGGTGCCCCATCACCGCAGCACAACACCCCTGCAGAGATGGGCACGTCCCTCCCCCCCCCTGCAAAGTGGCTGGAGGAGCCGACACCATTCGGGGTCCCCAGGACCAGATTCTTCGTTAACCATAAAGGCTGAAAAAAACCCTTTTTGGGTTCTGGACAGAGGAGAAATGGGGCCATCCGCTCACTGCAGGTAAAAAAAGTGTCTCCTTACTCAATGACTATGACAAAGGGTTGGAGACAGACAAACGTCCTTGGGCAGAAAAGCTTTTTTTTTCTGAAAATCACCTAATCAGGCTCATAAAAAATGTCAGGCAGGCTGGACACCCTCAGGCCATCCCAAGGGGATTTCTGGGGGAGAACTTCTAGCAGTTTGATTTGTGGATTTGGGGCTGAACGGCTATTTCAGAGAAAAGAGCTGACAGACTGAAAAATGAGAGCGTTATTCAGCAAAGCTCTGAATTAACTTTTTTTTTGATGCATGTCTTTACCTGGAAGCGGCTGCCGGCCCTTGTTAAACCCAAAATATGATTTATAGGAGCAACCCCAAGACCCAACTATTTGTAGCAGCCTAGAAATGGCCCCTTGGGTCTACTAGCGCATGGCAGCACAGGTTAATTAATTAACAATTGGATTTATTTACTACTAAAGTGGGAAATTCTTACAGATATGGGGTTTTTGTCCCAAAAAAATATTCGGTTTCACACTCAATATGTGAACTCCTGGGAGAAGGCTCAGAGCATCAGTAACACAGGAACTGCTCAGCGTGGGTCCTGTTTTGGGCACATTTGCAGGGTCAGCCAACAAATCCACCCACATGGATACACTGGGAAGTCCCACGAATATATAGGATGGAGCTTAAAAGCTTTTTCAGTCCTTTATTCAGCTCTAAATATTGGGCTACCTGGGTACCTGCTGGTTTGGTCCCTTAAATCCCTTAGTCTGAAAGGAGATGAATGTCTGTGAATCCCACTTTTCTGTGCCTCTTATAAAGTCCTTCCATATAGATATCCATATCCATATCCATATCCATACCATCTATATTTATTTCTACATCTATTTATATCACCTATACCTAGAGCTATAGCTATATATTTCAATATACAAAGCCTCAGAGCATCAGGGAAGTGCATGCCCAGACATGTCCCCAGAAATCAAAGGGCAAATACAAACATCTCTCAAAAACTTGGTTAAGCCACCAAAATCCTGGGGTGCAGAGGGGCCTGGCTCGCAGCGTCTCTGCTTGGGCCTGAGGCAAGACACAACCGCTGTGAGCATCCTCTGGCTGTTGAACCAGCACCTTCCATACAAGAAACCAGAGGTGGCCCCATGCCAACCCCCTTGTCCCCTGCCCTGTCCCCTGCCTGGGTGCACTGTCCCACGCCAACCATCAGAGAAAGTCCCCGTGTCCTGGCTTGTTGTGGCACCGGCAATCGCATGGCAGCGGGGAGAGGGGAGGGAGGCTGCGGGTTTTGTGCCCAGGAGCTTTGACACTTAGGGGGTGTCACGGGAGGCAGTGGGTGGTGACCCCCCCCCCGACGGTGTTCGGTCGGTGGCTTTGTGGGTTGTGTCACTTTGTAGGGAGAAATCAGGAGGGTGTGCGTGTCTGGGAGCAGGGGGATTTAATTTTATTTTATATTTTATTCATTTCATTTTATCTTATTTTTTAAACTTAATTTTGTTTAGTTTTATTTTATGGGGTTTTATCTTGGTTTTGCCTTTATTATAGCAGTGCCACACTCAAAGCAGTGTCCAGCATTGGATCATGCAGCTCCCGTCACATCCATCCGTAAATAAATAGATGGACACGGAGGGAGAGACGGTCATCGGCCCCTTTGGGTGGGGACCTGAGACCCGGCTGGGCCTGGGTCATCGCTGCCCTGAGTCTTCCAGCAGGACACGTTGACCAGCCCATGATGGCAGCATCTGCCTTGTCCCCAGGGCTGGGGATCCCGCTCCCACCAGCAGGACCCCGTGCCCAAGAGCTGCCCGTGATGCCTCTGCCTGGGATCACCCCCACAGAGCACCACTCCCCCATAGGGCATCACCCCCATAGAGCAACATCCTCACAGAGCATCACCCCCACAGATTAACACCCTCACAGAGCAACACCCCGCTAGAGCGTCACCTCCATAGGGTATCAGCCCCATAGAGTGTCATCCCCATAGAGTGCCACCCCCATAGAGCAACACCCCCCACAGAGAATCACGCCCATAGGGCATCACCCACATAGAGTGTCATCCCCATAGTATCACGCACCCCCACAGAGTAGAGAATTACACCCCACAGGGCATCACCCCCATAGAATATCACCCCCCCTAGAGCAATATCCCCATAGGGCATCACACCCCCCCATAGGGCATCACCCCCCATAAGGCATTGTTCCCACAGAGTATCATGGCTACAGATCACCACCCCCATAGGCCACCACCCCCACAGGACATCACCCCCATAGAGTGTTACCCCCATAGAGTACCACCCCCCCTAGAACATCACCCCCTTAGGGCATCACCCCCATACAACACCAACCCCATAGGACATCACCCCCATAGGGTGTCACCCCCAAAAGGTATCACCCCCCGTGCTGGTCCCCAGCCTGGGTTTGGGGTCCTGGGGGAGGTGCAACAGCACTTACCCCGGTCTGGGGGGCGGCGGGTCGGAAGCGCAGGTCCCTCTGCTCCCGCTCCTGCTGGTTGAGGGAGCTGAGCAAGCTCTGCAGGCGCTCGATGTACTGGATGGCGCTGCGCAGGATCTCCACCTTGGGCAGCCGCTGGTTGGGGTTCAGCAGGGTGCTGCGCTTCAGCGCCTCGAAGGCTTCGTTCACCTTCTTCAGCCGGCGTTTCTCCCGCAGGGTGGCTGCCCGTCGCCGGTCGATGGAGACCGTCTTCCTCTTGCAAACCTTGCAGGCCCAGGGCAGGCACTGCCCGGGACAGTGCTCGGGCAGGGATGAGTCCTTCTCCTCCAAAGAAGCCACCCTGCCATCGGGACAGAGGGCCACTTCGGGCCGCTCGGGGAATGCCGCCGCCTCATAGCTCTGCAAGCGGGAGCCCAGGAAATTTTCCCCGTCGTAAAACCGCTGGTCCGGGAAAAAATACGGGTTGGTCTCGAAGAGCTCCATGGGGACACGGGGGGCTCGGGGAGGTGTGTGCGGGTCGGGGACGGCGGCTCCCTCTCCCCACGCCAACTGTTTGGTGCCATTTAAACCCCGGCGCTGGCATTAAATCACGGAGATAAATATAGAAAACCTAAAGGAAACCTGAGCCCGCCCTAAGCTGCTGCCTCACATCAAAACTTGTCCATCTGATTTCATGTGCTCCCCCCGCGGGGATTACACCGCCTGACTGCGGCCGTGCCGGGGCGGGGGGGTCTGGGGGAGCTGGCACGGTGTGGGGGGGTGCAGCTCAGCCACCCCACGAACAAGGGCTTTGTTTGAGCCCAGGGGTGCCACCGGGGACGCGGGTGGCTGCCAGCTCCCCCCCAGCATTCCTCCCTCATCTGGTCCCTTCAGTTACGGGCGGGTTGGGGGGAGCCTGTGGTGGCCTCGTGGCCAGCCTTCCCAGCCAGGGCAACCTCATGGCTGCCCCCCCCGGATCCCACGGCACCCCGGATCTGTGCCTTCCCTGTGGTGGGACCCAACACCAGCAGAGCATCTTCCATTGCTTGGCCTTTCCCAGCTCCCCATCCCGCTCTGCCCAACACACTCTCCATATTTCCCATGACCCCAGGTTGCAGCGTAAGGGCCTGATCCTGCTTCTGCTAAAGACGTGGAGAAGCAGAGGAATCCAGCCCCGGGAGGGACATCTCGATGCTGGGAGCACCCCACAGTCCGGCCCTTTCCCTGTGGTCACCCCTGGCCATGCAGTCCCCCTCCCGGTGCCAGCCCCGGCGCCCCACTGCCCATCCCTCCTGCCTGCCCCACAGGAACGGAGCGAGCAGGAGTAGGCAGGACCACACCAGGCTTAGCCTTTCATCCACCATGGGCTTCCTGAAGGTCCTTGACCTAGTCCCTTATCCCAGAGCAGCGTTATTGGCACAAAGTCCGTGTTCATGGATTCTCCCATTCACCGCACCCAAAGGACACCTTCTCCCGGTGTCTCCGTTCCCCGGCAGAGGAGCCAAGTGGGGATGGATCCCTTCCCACCCCAGCTCCAGCTCATCTGAGCTCATCTCTGGTACCGGCCTCTGTATGTGTGGATAACCAAAGTCCCAATGCCATCCTGCCACACCCCTTTCCCAGCAAAGACACATTGCTCCCACATTCCCAATGGGGAAACTGAGGCACAATCGGGACACTGCATGACCACCAGCGTGGGTGGGATTTTAACCCATCTCCAGCCCTTCCCTACCGACTCCAGTCACTTGACTGCGTCTCTCCAGCTTTGTCTTTAATTCAGAAGGGATTTATTTATTTTTTTTCCATCGGGAATGTCAGAAACCATCTCCCATCTCCTCCTATTCCTGCTCTGGGCCAGATTCCAGCCGAGGGATCGGTCAGTGGAAAGAATGTCAGCAAAGAGCAGGGCCAACCCTGCTGGGATTTTCCTTCCCCAAATCCCCCCTCCCCGGAGAGGCTTTGCTGTGGTGCATTCCCCGCACCCACTACCGGCACCCTTGCTCACTTTGGGTTGACTTCTAACCTTTTTGGATGCTCTTCTCTCATTGTAGTGATTTCTTTGGGGCCAGGAGCCTTATAACACATCCTCACCCTGATTTCAGCTCTCCTGGGGTGTCAGCCCTGGGGATTTGCTGTCCCCATGGTTTTAGCATCTATAAAAAAATCTGTAGTGAGGAAAGCAGGACCCGCAGCCTTGAGTTTCACCCTCTTCAAAGACCTTGTGCTCCCCAGGGTCAATCACACCCCCAAAAAAATCACGAAGGAAAGAAATCAGAGCATTGGCTGGGGCCCTGCATGAGGCAAAACCACCAAAACAGAAAGGGGCAGGATTTGTCCCTGAGAGTGCACAGAGGAGCCAGCAGCAGGCATGAAGCTATGAGGAGGGGATAACCTGAGCCCGAGGGCTTCACATCAGCTTCACATCATCATGTCAAACAGTTTGACTCACTCGTGGGGTCCTTTATCGGTGGCACTTGCTGGTGGACGTGTGACCCTCAGTGAGCCCCTGGAGCTGCAGCCATGTCCCTGGGCGCGGGGTGCCTGCAGGACTGCCCTGGCTCTACCATATTAATGGGCTTTTTTTAATCGCCGGAGTGTTTGGAGGATGAGGAACCCAGCAGTGACATAACCGTCTCCCTGGGGCACGTGGCGGACCCGTACAAGAGAGCGGTCAAGCATTTAGCACTTCATAAAACCGGGGCAGCATCGGTGGAGCAGGCACCGGCCACTTTGGTGGCTTTTCCCCGGCCAGGAGAGGGGCAGGGAGGGACAGGGGTCGAGCCAGCCCTGATGGGCCACCGAGGCCACCGCGTCCCCGTGGCTGAGTGGGCAGCAGAGGCAGGAGGCGGCCCATGGAGAGGGGTAGGAATGGGCACTGAGTGCCAGCGCGGGATGGGGACTGGGGAAGAAGGACCCCATGCTGGGGTGGCAGCCCCAGCTCCTTTTGGGGGGTCTCAGCCAGGCTGCCCATGCTGCCACCAACACCGGGAACCAGAATAATGCTGTGCCCACCCAGCCACAGCTCTGCTCCTCTATCAGACCCTCCATCAGGCTCTCTTTGCCAAGGATGACCCTCATCCCAGACATGGTGGGGGCAACACAGCAGGGTCCGTGGGTCCAGCGGGCTCATCCCGGCAGATAGCAAATCAGGGATAATGATAACTGCCGGGCAAGTAGTCATCATGGAGGAATGCCAGTGTCTGGGC
The DNA here is from genome assembly GCF_964106895.1 of Numenius arquata. NCBI lineage: Eukaryota > Metazoa > Chordata > Aves > Charadriiformes > Scolopacidae > Numenius > Numenius arquata. Next base: position 6,086,511 of record NC_133599.1, on the reverse strand, counting down.
TACTGGGGGGCTCCTGTCATAGCCCACACCACCCTGAGCACCCTGCAAAGACAATGGCTGGCGAACAAATGAGCTTTTCCTGGCTTTTCCTGGGTCCCATGGGTGCCCACGGTGGCTGCGGGCTGTGCCCTGGGTAATTCGGAGCCGGCGGGGGATTAGGGCTCTGCTGCCGGCTGTCAGGTTATCCCGTGATGGATGGTGGCGGCTGGGAGGCACACAAAGGCCAGGCTGTGCGAGCCCCGGGCAGAACGTGCTGCGATCCGTCATGGGGTGACCTTCCCCCGGCTGGCGGAGGCCTTGCGGGGACGGCTCACCCCATCACCGCCGGCGGGGACCGGCAGCCACGGGGCCCGAGCTAAAAATACCCATCCATTGAGAAAATCCCAGCGAGGAGGGTTTGTCCTTGCTCCTCCAGGGCAGCTTCCCGAGCTGGTGGCCAGACCCATGGTGCGGGGTCGCGGAGAAACACCCAGGGGCTGCCCCGACTGTTCTGCTTTCCCACCACGGGCAATAGGCTTGATTTGCTGAGTTTTGGGGGAAACACATAAGCACAAAGTTGGTGAGGGGTCTGGAGCACAAGTCTTGTGAGGAGCGGCTGAGGGAGCTGGGGGTGTTCAGCCTGGAGAAAAGGATGCTGAGGGGAGACCTTCTCGCTCTCTCCAACTCCCTGAAAGGAGGGTGTAGCCGGGGGGGTCGGTCTCTTCTCCCAAGTCACAGGCGATGGGACAAGAGGAAACGGCCTCAAGCTGCGCCAGGGGAGGTTTAGGATGGAAATTAGGAAAAATTTCTTCACCAAAAGGGTTGTCAAATATCGGAACAGGCTGCCCATGGAAGTGGTGGAGTCACCATCCCTGGAGGTGTTTAAAAGACAGGCTTAGCAACATGGTTTAGTGATGGTTTTTGTCAGTGTTGGGTTGATGATCTAGATGATCTGAAAGGACCCTTCCAACCCAGGCAATTCTCTATGATTCCATGTTGCAGCCTGGTCCACCTCCTTGTTTGGTGCACAGAGTTACATGGTCCCTACACTGGAGCAGCGATGGTGGGGATGGTGCCATTCGGCTCCTTCTATTGGAAAGGGCAGGAAAATCAGCAGGTTTTAAGGACTGGCAAAGCAAGCCAGGTCATAAAGGCAGCATCTCCACCCCTGGGGTGCGGGCACCATCCTGCTGATAGGGAAGGAGAGGTTAGGGGTGGCCAGGACCCAGCAAAGAGACCATCCTGGTGGGATTTCATAGAATCATAGAATTGTCTACATTGGTAGGGACCTTTCAGATCATAGAGGCCCACCATCAACCCAACACTGACAAAAAACAATCGCTAAACTATGTCTCTATTTCAGCACAGATCCTACCGAAATGCCACTTCCAATGGAGCCCACCTTCCCGTGTTCCCCCTGGGCACCCCACTGTCCCATCTCCCCTCTGGCTTTCCAGGCTGGTCGACATCCCTTCCTGCCACAGTGACAAGCCGTAACATATTTGGGAGCAGCTGCAGGCGGCGGGGAGATGCTTCGCCCTCTCCCCGCTCCCGGCCGAGGAATGCGGAGCAGAGCTCTCCTCCGACTCCCGGGATTTCCGACATGCCTGCTTGCCGGAGATTTGGGACGGCGACAGCTGCTCGGCTGAGATGGGGCCGCAGCAGAACCTGCCCCTGCAACCCCGTCCCCCCAAGCTGGGAGCTTGGCACGGCCACCTCTAAGCCTGCTGGGGTTCAGGATTGGGTTTAGGTCCAGCCCGTGGGGAGTAATGGGGACTGTGTCCTGCCGTCTGTCCACAGCCGGGATGGGAGCAGTGGTGGAAGGACCATCCAACAACCCTTTCCTTGCCCATATGTGCCAGCTTGCCCAGCTTGGGCTCACTGGTGGGTTGGGAGGGTGGTGGGATGGGGCTGCTCATGCTCCTGCATCTCCATGTCCTCATGGGGCTCAACGTCCTCTGTCCCCATCTCACCTCTCACCCCCACAGCCCCAGGCACCAGCCTCCGTGCCTCAGTTTCCCCGTCATGAAATCAGGGGTAACAAGAGAGGTATAAAGTCTGTCTTGGGAATAGTTGTATTTTGGTTATTCATTATTGTTCCGAGTTTGATCTGGGATGGAAGGGGAGATATCAACAGAGAGGTGCTCGTGGTTGAGCAACCCCCAATCCACTGGATCCTAGTCTGGGGACAATACTGGGTGCCCCAACATACCAATCCATTGGACCCCAATCTGGGGATACTGGTGAGTGCCCTCACCCATGGCCTGTTGCAACCATCCTGACCTACCAGTTGCCCGGATCCCAGTCTGGGTGTCAAACCAGGCACCCCAACATACCTGGAGTCTGCTGGAGCCCAGTCCAGGGACCACACAGGGTGCCCTGGCCCCCCTGTTTGCCTACACTCATGGGGTGATGCTCTGCCCCACTGCCAGCACTAAACCTCCTGCACTTCTGCCCCACCATGACCTCCCTTGATCCACGATCCCACGTCCCTTCCCCTTCCCAATCCCAGCCCCAAACTGCAGCCAGGGGAGGGAGTCACCAGGGGGGACAGGACCCCCTCTAATGAATCCCACCCATTCCGGAGTCCCCCCATGCCAGGGGCATCCCCAGCACGTGAGAGGCTGCTCCTCCATCCTCTGCATGGTGGCACTGGCTGGGCTGTCCCCACATGTGTGACGGAGGGACCCGGGTGGGGGGGACTCGGGTTGTCAACAAGGGACTGTTTTCCCTGGGGAGGGAGAGTCTGGCCCGGGCGAGCTGGGGGACAGGTGGGTGTTCGGAGGAAGACCCATGAATCCCAGGGATTCAGCAGCGACATATGGTGGCCATTCGACCCCCGGAGAGGGACAGCTGTCTGGGCCAGGGGGATGGCGCGAGGCCCAGGGACAGGACCTGGGGACAACAGTGTCCCTTGGCAGGGGACAGCCCAGATATGGGGCACCTGGAGCCACGCGGGGACTATGGAGGGGGCCGGGAGGGAGCCGGGTGACTGCCAGCCAGCTCTCCTGGGTCGGTGACCATCATCTTGCCCCCATGGTGGGCACAATCCTGCTGGGGCTCATCCAGCCCCTGTGGCCCAACCTGGGGCTGATGCTGTGGGATCGGGGTCCAGTGAACAGGGGGAAAAGGAGTCGGTGATGCTGATGTGGGACTTTGGGGACATAAACTTCTGATTCCTGCATTTTTATGGCCCCCACCCCATGGGACAGCAAATGTCAGCACAAGGATGGGTGACCTCCGCCGTATAGGGCACCCCATGGTAATTTGGAGAGCTGGGAAGGGAGGGCTGTGGGGATTTTGTGGCTTCAGGGTGGGATATCCAAGGGGAGAAGGGATGGCGGACCCTCCCCATGACATGCCAGCGGTGATGCCGGACAAGCCGGTCCCCAGGGAGGGGCACCCAGCCCTTCCGGAGGGGCCTCACCCTGCAAATTCCCATCGTGGGGGGAGAGGCTGCTGGCTCAGCCCACCCCAGGGGCACCCAGGCTCGGTGTCACCCCCCTTCTCAGGCTGGTTTTCCCCCTCTCCGGTGTGTCCAGCCCCACGGGGGGGGCCGTGTCTCAGCAACAACCCGCCTCCCCCTCACATGCTCAGCTGTCGGATGCTCCGGCATGTGCTGTCGGGACCGGTCAAGTGGCCGGAGGATAATCCCAACTCCGCAGCGGCGGGGCGGGCAGGCAGCGCTGCACCCCATGGGAGTCCCCGGGCCACCCACCGTCGGGTGCCCCGCACCCCACAAACCAATGCTGCTGGACTGCAGCCAGGGGAGACGAGAGCCGGGAGGATGAGGAAGAGCTGGGAGGGGTGAGGAAGGCTGGTGGGTTTTGGTGTAGGGAGCGGAAACGGGATAGATGTTTTTGGGGGGCCTCCCACACCCCATCGCAGGGGGTCCAGCTCCTTCCAGCCTGTCTCAACCACCGAGCACACGCAACCCCTGATCGCCTGTGAGGAAAAATGCCTTGAAATGCAAATTTCCGGAGCCTTGAGGTTGTGACCGAGGATAACACCCCCCTTCCTTGGCCGGGTCACCCGAGGGTCCCCCGGGGCCGCGGCCGAGCTTGTTCCTTGCCGGGGGGACGCAGAAACCATCATTTCCCGCAGCTGCTGTGGCCGTACGGGGAGGCTGACGGGAGAGGGCACCAGCAGCCCGGTTATCTGCATGCCGAGACCGGATTTAGGGCTGCACACCCCAAATCAGAGGCCAAAAGCATCTCAGACCCCTTTGAACCTCTTATTTATTTTTCGGGGGGGGGGTGGGGGGTGTTCCACCTTCCTCTGCAGGATCCAGGGTGCGCACCCAGCCCTTCGCCCAGGGAATGAGAGAGGGGATCAGGACCTGGAAACCCTCGGGGTGTCCCCCTTGTATCCAGCACTGATTCCCATCAGGGATGAGCCCAGCTATTCATTTCCCACCCCCTGGGGAGAAAATCTCGAGGTTTGTTTTTTCCCGCGGCGTAATGACCCCAGCAGGTGCTTTTCCTGCCCAGGGCTGAAAATAGCTCCCAGGGTTTGGCTTCCTCCGGTTCCTGCCCCCCCTCCCAGTCCCCTCGTTCATCTTTTGGGCCAAAACATCCCACTCCGGGGAGGGGAGGCTCAGGGGAAGTGGGGGGACTTCCCGGAAACCCTTTCCTTTGCATTTATGCACTCGGCGAGAGGTGAAATCGTCCTGGAGAAAGAATTTTTGTCCTCAGCTCTAGCAGTCATGCTTGCCCTTAACTCTCTCTTGGGGAGCAGCTCAGCTTTTATCCCATCAGGAGGGACAGGAATATACTTTGAGGGATTTTTCCCCTCCTTTCTATTTCTCCTGCGGGAGCTGTGTCCTCTGTCCCTCACAGGATGCTCTTGCCCCGTGCCCATGTCACATCTGGTCCCTTTGGCCCCATGGATTTAATCGCTTTTGGGGAGTGAAACAGCTCGGGGGGAGCCGAACCCCTCAACCACTACATTTATGTTGGTCTTTGACATACTGAGAGCATTTATTTGGGGAAAATAAAGTTGAAACTGGGAGTTCCCAAGGGACTGGGCAGGTCCCTTGTCCCCAGGGGGTGGGGAGCACTGGGGCAGTTCCTGGATTTTTCTTTCCCAGTGTCTTTTCTGTGGCTGTGCTGGGTCCCAGCTCCCCTTTAAAGCCAGAGGACAGCAGAGGTGCAGCATCCCTGCTCCTGGCCCCTGGGATCTTTTGGGAAGGCCGAGCAGGCGTGAGCCGGGGTTTCACCCTCCTTCTTCCCTGCAGGAAAACACAAGGGGTGGGGTCACCGGGGGGGGAGCTTCCTTCCCCTGCTCCATCCCTGTGTCTCTGCCCTGGATGGAGGAGATGGACATGGACGGCAAACACCGCTTCAGCCAGGGCTTTCCGTGGGAAAGGGCTGCTCCCAGGGGGGAAAGGAGAGGAATTTTGGGGTTACGCACCCAGCTGCCTTCACAACGCTTGTCTGAGGTCTCTGCCCTTCAGCCCGGTGCTCTCCCAGATCATCCCTCCCCTCAGCCTTTCCCAGCAAGGCAATATCTGCATCCCCCCTCACTCCTCCTCTGCCTCCCAGAGCTAGGAGAGTATCTGGGGGCCCTCAGCACCCCAAAAGCTGCATCCACCCAGCTGACACCCCTTGGCCTCTGCAACACTGAACCTCCACTGATGGGTCCCCACTTCTCCATCACCTCCGAGCCCCGGAGCCAAATAGTATCCCGCTGTGGCAGTGCATCCCAGGGGCATCGCTGTGGCAAGTCACCTCCTCCCAGGGCACAAATACATCCGGGGGCTTCATACCCTGATGCTGGGTGAGCCCCAAGCTGGGTCCTGCACCCCAAATCCTCCCCACCCGTGGGAGCAAGGGGAGGAAAGGCAAGAGGAGCAGCCAGGCTCCCTGCCCTGTGTCCATCGAGGCTGATGTGCTCCAAGCTCATGGCAGGGGACTTCTGGTCATGCGTCCCCGAGGAAGGCGGCCAGCTGTGGGAACGTCGCTGCAGACCATCTCGGGGTTGCTCTGCAAAATGTCACATGTCCCACGGCAGCGTCACCATCCCGGAGAAGCCATCCCCCAGGGACCAGGGCTGGGAGGCTGTTTTCGCCGGCCCTCAGACTGTCCGGGTAATATTTGTGCTGCTCTACAGCCACAGGGAAAGGGTCCCAGCTGGAAGAGGAGCAGGGAAACGGGGCAGGAGGTGGATTCCCTCCGATGATAAGGAATTTTCCACATCTTCAAGAGGAATCTGTAGGTTTAGGCACGTGGGAAGGGTTGTTACAGCTTTTCCTACAACACAGAGGACCTGCCCGATGCATTTCTGTCCTGGCTTAATTTCTGGAAATAAAATATTCTTCGATTGGTTGGAAGAAAATAATTTAGGCAGCGGCAGAGCGCAGGGCTCGGATGCTGCAGCAGTTGGATGGGAGAAGAGCTTTTATGTTGGAGGGTGGCAATGTGGTTACGGTCTGTAAGTGTCTGAGTGGGGAAAAAAACATGTTACTGAAACCGAGAGCTGCCCAGCAGCAGAGAAAGACGCAGTAAGTGACAGCTGGAAGCTAAAAGCAGAGAATTTTAAAATAGAAATATGGGACGTGTTTCCAAAGCCAGAAATACAAACTTTGGGAGCAGCAGCCGTGGGGATGTGGCTTTCCTTTGTGCCCCATGTGAGGGGGCACCTCTCCATTCCCACCCTGGGGACACCGAACCAGCCCAGCGCCATCCTCCTCCACTGTTTCCCCCCATCACTGTCACACCTTCATACCCTGCTTTCTTCTTCACCCCAAATCCTCAGCTTCCCCTGCCCCTAGAGAGTATGGGGGGGTAAGAGCCCTTGTCCCCCGGTCACTGCAGCCCCAGGTCTGGCGTTGGCCCTGGGGTCTTCCAGTCACAGCACCCACTCAGCTCTACATCCCCTCCCCAATATTCCCCCCAAATCAATTAGAAAATGATTATACCAGCTCGGAGATCCATCAAGGGAAGAGGTTCCCCTCATTCATCTCTCGTAGCAAAACAGGATTCACAGAAGCCACATTTTTCCTTTTACATTTTCCACCTTTTTATTTGTTTTTCCTTTCCTGGGAAGTCGCTGTTTCATACGAGTCTTTGCCCCAGAAAGATCTGTCATCGCTGCTGCGTGCTTCGGAGCACTTACAACACCCTCCTCCCTCCCCATGGGCACGGCTCGGTGCCCACGGGGCTGGAGGTAGCAAGCACAGTCCTGCCTCTCCATGGGCTACTTCAAATAAAAAGAGAGGCTAAACAAAGCACTGGGCTTGTGTAAGGGGCGGCCAGGGAGTGGGGGCAAAGGGGTTTAACTGTTTTAAACTGATTTGCAGGGATGGAAAGGTTTAACCCCCTCCTGCGCCACCGAGCCTGCTGGAAGCGGTGGGCAGGAATAGCTCTTGGCCAGCAGCCTGGCTCGATAACACTCCCGGGGCTCCCACGGGATTAAAATAAACCCAGCGCGTGGTGAGGAAGATGCAGCGGCGAAGAGGCAAAGGGCCTGGATTGGGGCACGGGGGCAGCCACCTTCACCCCGCTGCGGTCCCGGGCACGCCGCAGAGCCGGCGAGCGGGGCAGACCTCTGCTCCACCCCGCTGCCGTGCCAAGGACGGCACTGGCGGAGAGCTCGCTGGGGTTTGGACGTGCTTTCTCTTCCATCGAGTGATGTCTCAGCAGTTCTTCCCCGCCAGGGAAGCGCCGAAGCCCATTAGTATCCTGCTGTGCCAAGGCACCCAGCTTGGCTGTGACCCAGCTCCCTGCAGGCAACATCCGGCTGGCATCTGGCAGGGCACGGAGCGGGGCTTGGCTCCTTTGGCCACTGCTTGGGAGCCTGTAACCTCATGAACACGGCATCTCCCGCAGGCAGAGGGGAGCCGGGGCACGTCCTCGCACCAGCATCCGCTTGCTGGGTGACCACCAGCCACCAGCCGTGACTCAGTGTGGGCACCCTCGGCGTGTGGGCAGCGCTGCCTTAAAACCTGCCCGAAAACCTGCTCTGGGCTGCGGGGCTGGAACCCGCTTGGTGGAAAGGGTCAGCCCACAGGGAAGCAGCCCTTCCTCCCTCCGCCCTCCGAGATTTGCTGGTTTAAATCATCTCCCGGGAATCTTTTTCTGGGCTGTGTCATCGCTGCTGAGTAGCTGCTGCAAAGCCCAGTCGGCGATGCATCACCCTGCAAAGAGCGGTGTTCCTTGCTCCCCAAATTCCTTCCTGAGGGCCATGGATCCCGTTAAATGCGAGAGAAACCGGGCACAAGTCATGGAGCAGCCCTGTATCCTGAGTGAAGCCCCCCAGGGCTCGCTGTCACCCAGTGCACATGGACCAGTGCCCCAGGGCTGGTGTTACTGGGCGAGCATCACCAGCACAGCGGAAGCATCCTTGGAAAAGCTCCAGGTTTTCCCTTTGTTTGCTCCTTCTTTTTTCACCTTGTGCCATCTTGTCTGGAGCCACTGAACTGTGGCATTTGGGGGGGGTCACTCATCCTAATTAATATCTTGTGGAGATGTCAGCCCTCTGAGCACACAGCCCCGAGCTGCTGGCACCAGCCACTCTCCTAATTAACTTTCCTAATTAAGAGGCCCCTTTCTGTGACCAGAAGGACTGTGGGATGGTTCCCATGATGGAAAAGGTGGAGAAACCCTCAACTTCTCCTCCCCTGAGCACCTGCAATGGCAGCATGGAGCTGCTCTGCGCATAGGGAAACTGAGGCAGGAGGGGGAAAGCTCAAACCCCCAAGAAAGGCCAAAGACGAGATGGATGGAATTGAGCTACCCAGGCCCTGACTCGCCTCCTCGGAAAAGCTTTTCTTGGCTGCTGCCGAGCCCCGGGGTTGTTCAGTGGGGGTTTGGTCTCGTCAGCCGGGCAGGGCTGGCTCAGCCGGCCCTGACACGCCGAACCCTCCGGTGCATCACGCTGGCACGGAGCCGGGCACAAACCTGTCCCTCCTGCCCCGGCCAAGGTTTGGTCCTGCCCCCGTCTCACGGGAGGCGGCGAGGTGGAAAAGCCGGTGCAGGAATATTGACACCCCACTGTGTCCTCTCTTTGCCCTCCTTCATCCCACCTCTCCCACTGTGCCAGGGATGGCAGCGGGGATTTGTCTGTAGCAGCAGCATCATCCAACACTTCTTTGAGATCAGCATGACCCGTTGCAGCCCTCGGACCGTTTTCTCCTTCCAAACCCCAGGAAGAGCCTGGAAGATCCAAATAACCTGCTGGGTACCTGATGTTCACCAGAAAATTACCTTTCATAGGTTTTTAAGGAATCTCTGACGCTCACCCAACGCAAGCCCTAGCCTGGTGTCCGGGAGGACGAGCAGCTGACCCCACGGCCATCAGGAACGGGCTCCACCCAACCACCAGCACTGACCAGTTCAATCTTTGCAGCCTTTGCCGCAGCACTGGGACGGTTTGCTTGGGCTGGTGGGAGAGCTCCCACCTCCCCTTGGGCAGAGTCCCAGCTGGGCAGCTCGTTTTTTGACATAACACGGGCTTTTTTTTTAAGGGGTGCTGCTAAAATTAACTATGTTGGGGCAGGAGTCCAGGGAGGGGGAACGAACTGCAAATCCACTAAGGAAAAGGAGTGGTTTTTTAATCGCCCTGTTTGGGAGATTTGCATACAATTAGGCCGGGACCTGCCCGCGTTCGCTTCCGCATTGCACTCCCGTGATGAACCTGCCGGTTTTCCTGCTCTGCTCCCAGCCGGAGGTTGATTGCAAGGACACTCACCCTGGGAAGCCCGTGGGCGAGGGGTTTCGGGGCTCTCTGGGGATGCCCTTCCTGCTCCCGGTGCCCTGTCCTGAGCACACCCACCCCACACGTTGCCTCCGGCTTTAGGGCTTCAGCCCTATAGCGGGGTAGTGGCTTCTTGCCGGTGGAGGAGGGTGTGTGAGGAGATGCGCTGTGAGATGCTCCAGCAAACGCCTCCCATAAATAGCGCGGTGTTTACGTGAGCCCGCCAGCCTCGCTTCATCTTTCTCTCCGCAGAGCAAATAGATCGTTCAAATCCAAATATGCTCTCCTCACCCTGCTGCGGCACAGCCCAGTGTGGCACATTGCCACCACCACCGGCTGGTCCTCGGATACTCGACCCCCCCAGCCCTATGCTGGCCACTTGGCCATGGAAGTGAGGGGAAGCCCACGGGCCACCAGCTGATGGAGGAGCCCAGCACTGGGTTTGTGACGGTCCCACAGCTCTTTCCATCCCTGTCTTGGGATGTGCAGGCTCTGTTGGAGGAGAGGTTGAGGGTCAGCCCCAAGGGACAGATCCAGGTGTTGGGACATCTGTCACAGAGGCAGCGCAGAGCAGGAGGGGATGACTCCACATCCAAGTCCCACCAGAGGAGGGAGAAAAGATGGGGAGAGGTACGGATGGGATTTAGGAGAGTTTCCTTGCCCCTAATCCGAGGTCGCAGTGGTCCCTGCAGCTCCTGGGGAGCGACTTATGCAAGATGAGCCTTACAGGGGCCCGGTCCACACCTCGGGGGGGTGATGTCTGGGCTTGGCTGGTTCATCTCCATCAGTCAGATCGAGCCTCCAGACCCATTGCCTCTTTGCTACCCAGACCAGGGGAGGAATTTCTCCCAATTTCTCCCCAAACTTCTCCCAAGACATGAAATAGCATCCGATCCAGCCTCAGGACCAGTTTGGGACCACCATTCTCCCACACACCGTCTCTGGACAGACCCTCCGCCTGCCCCAGCAGCTCTGTTTCCTACCAACACAGCTCCCTGCGCCTTCTCCCCTCCCCAGCATGGGGTGCAGCCCCCCTCCCAGCACCCAGGGGTGCCATTCAGAGAATGAAGGGTGCTGTGGGGCTCATCCCCCCCCCCCGCCCCCCCCAGCAGTGATTTTGGGTGGGACATTGTCAGCCAGAGCTCGGGCGAGCACCCCAGCTCTTTGGGCCGGTTCTGGTCTGACCTGGGGGGGCAGCCCCATCCCGGGGCTGGACCCGGAGCAGCGGCCGCTCCGTGCCCGGGGGGGTGCGCTGGGTCCTCCCTCACCCCCCACAAGCTCAGGCTCTGCCTCTGTCCTCGCTTCCCCTCCCCACACCCTCTGCTCACTCCCAACTTCACAAACCGGTTCTGGTGCTAAAACCGGGACCCGACCCGTGTCGGGAGCTTGGGGCTGGCGCCGGCACCGGCTCCGCGGGTCCCCCCGCTGCCGGCTCCCCCCCGGTCACCTCCTCCCGGCTCCCCCCACCCCCATCTCCTTCCCCGGCTCTTCCCGGGCCCGGCGAGCCCCAAATCGGGTCAGTCGCTCTTTAAACGGTTGGGAGGCTGCACCATGTGATGCTCCAGCTCCGGCTGGGAGCTGGCAGAGCCCGCAGGAGCCGAACGGTGCCGGGCACCGGGGGACCGAGCGCAGCCCCGCTCGCCGCGGCGAGCCCGGTACCCAGCTCCCCGAGCATCCCTCCGGCCGCCCCCCCAGCATGCCCCCCGCCTTACCCTGCGGGTGAAGAGTTCTTGCTATTTTGGGGTGAGGGCACCTCGAAACAAGCCCTCGGCTTCGCAGGACAAGGTGAGGTGGGTTGGGGCCGGGCGGGGGCGGGCGGCTGCTGCCGGGCGAGGTCGGCGGGAGGAAGCGACCGGGGCCGCGGGGGGGAAGCGGGGGCCCCGCTCCGGCTGCAGCGGTCCCGCGGGACTCTGGAGGACGGTCCCGGGGCGGCCCCGAGGGGCGGGGGGTGCGGGGGGGGGGGGGGCGCTCCGGGGCTGGCCGGCGGCTCCCGCTCGCCCCACAGCTCGGAGAGCAGTTGGGAAGCGGGATGGAGGTGGGTGCAGGATGAGCCCCCGGGGGGGTCCGCAGCCCCGGGGGACGGCACAGATGGGAGAGGGTTATTTTTCCCACCCCCACTCCCCCCCCTCCCGCCGCACAGACCGCATCCCGGCTCGCAGCCCAGTTAACGATGCCAGTCGCTAACCGCCTCCCCGTGCGTTTGCAGGTGACCGAGGGACCCCAGCGTGATTGGGGGGGGGACCGGAGCATCATGGCACACCCCGTCTCAGCCTTCCAGGCTGCCTACATTTCCATCGAAGTCCTCATCGCTTTGGTGTCCGTGCCGGGGAATATCCTGGTCATTTGGGCTGTGAAGATGAACCAGGCGCTGCGGGATGCCACCTTCTGCTTCATCGTCTCGCTGGCGGTGGCCGACGTGGCCGTGGGGGCTCTGGTCATCCCCCTGGCCATCATCATCAACATTGGACCACAGACGGAGTTTTACAGCTGCCTCATGGTGGCCTGTCCCGTCCTCATCCTCACCGAGAGCTCCATCTTGGCACTCCTGGCCATCGCTGTGGATCGATACCTGCGAGTGAAGATCCCCGTCAGGTAGGAAAACCCATCGGGACAGGGTCTGCAGTGGCTGCTGCGGGGGTTAAAAGGGAGATAGAATGCCCCAAACTCCTGGAGAAGCACTGGGAGAAAGGTCTTCCTCCACGCTGCTGGCCCAGGCACATCTGGCAATCGGGGCAGGCAGACCCCCCTGGGTCATGGAGCCTCCAGTAGCTTTGCTTGGGGGTTCAGGGGGGTGCTGGGTGTGCAGGTAGAGATTGCGTTGTGGTAGCCAGCAGGCAGGGCAGGGCAGCCCCTCATGGGGTTCCTGTGGCCAGGACAAAGTGTGTGTCCCCCACACATGGCAGAGCACCGGCAGGGTGCTTCAGGGAGTGGGAAGGGGACGATAGATTTGTCTTCAGCCCCGGGTTTCCCTTGCTGTGGGGAGCCCAGGAGCACAGGGGTGATAACCTGCTTGTTCAAGGACATGTGGGACACAGCTCTGGGGTTTTGAGGGACCAGAGGTGACAGTCCAACACGTCTCATGGGGCAGGCTGACCCAGTGGAGATCCCTGGCTATAGGGCTGCCCCACAAATGACTCCTCTCCCTGTTTTTACCTCTTCTCATCATCTGTATCTGTTGTCAAAGCCAAGCCCATAGCAAATACCATGGGGCATAAGTGGGGGGGATGCACTTTATTTGAACTCTGCTGCTTCTGGAGGAGATATTTAACCACGTTGTGGCCAAATCTGTCCCCACCGGTGCTGCAGCCTCTTGGGCTGGGGGGAGGCAGCCACGGGGCTGGGGTGCTGCGGTGCGACCAGGGGTGTCAGTGGGGCTGGAAGGGGATGTGACACCCGGCGTCGGTGCCGCTTGAGTGCAGCCCACATGTTCCAGCTCAGCCCCTCGTTGTGCTGTCACTGTCGCTGGTCCCCCTTGCTCCATTCGAGGACATGTCCAGGCTTCAGGGACACCTTTCCTGGACTCGTTGGCTCCGGGAAGGCTCCTGCTGCCGAGACCATTGCTGGAAAGCTCAGCCCAGCAACAACAACTGAGCACACACACAGCTCATGTCACCCCACTGATGCTTTTGAAATTCAGACACAGGCTCCAGCCCATTTGCTGGAGGGGTCCACGACCCTTCATCAGCACAAAGACCCCCCCAAAGGGTACCAAACCCTTGTCTTAGGTGCTGCTCAGACCTCAACAGGAGTAAGACCCTTCCCGGGGTGGGAATCGCCTTCCCTACAGCGAGACGGGGGCAGGAGGCACCTGTGTCGGGATCAACTGGCTGCTGGGTGTTCCCAGATCCACTGGATCAGGCCAGAGATCTGTTGTTTTGGACATTTTCCCCAGTCGTGGCTGGCACAGGCTGCTTGGTGAAGGAGTGTAAGGGGGGGGGGGGTGCACAGGATAAAACCACGGTCCCTGCCCACACGATTTCACAGGCTGTTCCCAACTTCCTCCTGAAGTGTGATTTTCTTTTTTTCCCAGCCTGAAAAATCCTCGTCTTCCAGCCCCTCAGCGTAACCAAAGCGATTCTCACCCTGTCGTTCCTTTCGGTGCTTTTTTGGTCCTCCTGCATCCCCTGCGCAGTGGGGATGGGTTCAGGTGTGGGAGGACTGAGGCTTTATACATAGCAACGCTGCTTAGATCACGTCTGTCATTTTTCTAACAAACCCAGTCTTTTTTTTCCTTGCTTGCTGCCTCTGAGCACCAAATGGGCCTTTTCAGGGAGATCTCTGCCCTGATCCCAGGAGCTTTCCTGGGAGAAATATTAAGTTCGAGCCCCCCCCCATCCTCTATATAGTTTGGGTGGGGTTTTCTCATGTAATATCGGCCCTGAATTTGTCCCGTTTCATGCCCGACCACTCGGCAATGTGAGATTTTCCTCTGACTTTTTGTAGCCTGCTTTAATATTGAAAGGATTCATAGCATCAACAAGAAGGGTTTGGCTTCGCTAGCTCTCCTGTTCGCTTATCCCTGGATGTTTCCTTCTTTCCCTGGCGTGAATTCCTGGCAGTTGGCAAATGCTGTGATTTTAGGTGATTTTGTGTCCTAGACACAGCAGCAGAACAACATTGGGGATCACAAATAGGACTGAAAATGCCACTAGAGAATATTCGCTGAATCTGAAATGCCTCAAGTTTCTCCCGACCTGTTGCTGGATGCTAAAAGATGATACTGAAAACATTTGTATGCTGCTGACAGCTCAAATCGCAGCTTCCTGGTGTCATTCCTCACCGTGGCACCGAACCCACTGGTGTGCAAGTTGGTGCTGGGTGCGGAGAGCCTGCGACACCTCGGCAGGACTGGGGTCCCCAACAAGACCCCTGCTGTGGAGCCGTGTCCATCGTAGGTGCCCTGGAAGAACCCAGTTCCCTCTCTAGCAGAGTTCCCCCTAAGCCCATCATCTTCATTTGCCTTATATTTGGGCTCTGTCACCAAGTCTCCGTGGATTTGGGATGTCCCCAAGCAGACCCAAGGTGAAACAGCACAGAAGGAGATGTTCCCTGCCCACCCGCAGCTGATGGTGCATAGGAGACCCCAGGGAGAACTGCTAATTCCCTGGAGGTCCGTGGGCAGAAGCAGACCTGGGCAGCAATGGCATCCCACGGAGGTTTGCAGGCTGGTGTGGGGTGATGTGGGGGTATCCCTGCCTCAGCCACATCCCGAGGGCAGCCAGGACACGGAGCAGGAACATCCTCTCCGGCATGGAGCCAGCCAGCGTCAGACACAGAGGGGACAGGGTCAGGAGACAGCATGCACGCTGCAGCCCGCCCCTCTGCCAAAGAAAGTCCCCAGATAAGCCTGGCACGGGTTGGGTGCTCGTTAGTGTGTCAGTGTGACCCACACGTGGCCGAGAGGATCTCATGGACTGTCGTGCATGGGATCCCCCACATCCCCAGCCTCACTCTCTGCTCGCAGGTGGCCCTGGCTCTGCCGAGGCTCGGGGAGGGCGGACGGGGAAAGGGAAATAAATGCATTTCATACAGGCAGCCGACAGGGATGGGGAACAGCAAGGAGAGAGGCTCCGTGCATCCCTGCTCCGTCCTCCTGCCGACCACCCTGCAAATGCCATCTCCACTCCGGGGGTCCCCAGCAAGTCACCACTTGCATTTGGGGTTCCGTGAAGGGGTGTTCAAGGGTTTCCATGTCCCTGTCACATATTGGCCAACCGGGCAGAGATGACAACAGGACCATTGGCTGGGAAGGGTTGTCTGAGGAAGAAGCAAAGTCACGACAGGACTTTCCAGGCTTTCTATTTAATTAGGCGGAGCGGGGACTGGAAGCACAGCTTGGCAGGGAGGGGGGAACATGGTGCATCACAGCCCGGCCCTGGCTCCTGGCTGCCCACGCTCCTGGCCCCAGGGGCTGAGATCCTGGGGGGGGAAAACCTTTAGGTTTTCTCCTTCTTCCAGCAAACACATGGACCCGTCCACTGCCCACGGGTCCGGCCAGAGAGCGAGCCCCAGGGGAAGTGGGGAGCTTTGCAGCCCCGGGGGTGGGTGTTTGCTGGCAGCACGTCTTCAGCTAATGGTGCCCTGAGACATTTGTAACGTGTCTTGGGATGGCAGTGGGAGATATCCAAGCGGCATCTGATGCTCCATCTTGGGCATCCTCCTCACTCCCGTGGCTGCGTCGCCCATGGACACAGAAACACAGAGGAACGTGGGTCACTCATGCAAGGTGGAGGCAGATTTTGCGGGATGGAGAGGAGTCTTGCATGGCTCTGAGTTGACATCTCCTTCCTCCTGCTCTTGGAGGTAAACCCAGTGCACATCCAGCATTGTTGGGGGACTGAGATATCCCACCAAACTCTTTCCCTCTGCCCCAAACCCCTGGGTAGCATCCCTCCTGGCTGCAGGGGTCTGAAGGATGCTGCCTGCCCCCAAGGAACATTTTCTCAACTCTGGAGGGGTGGAAGAGCATTGCTCGGGTTGAACAGGCTGGAGCAGAGGGTATCATGCTCCCCAGCCTCCACAGGAACTGCTCTGAACAGCTGAAAGCCACCTAAAATAGGTTTGCTGCTTTCATGCTGGTGGAAAAACTCACATCTCCCCTCTTGCATCCTTCCTCCCCAGCCGGCGGCAAGGCAGGACCCCCGTCCTGTCGTCCCCCCCCAGCCGGGCGCAGCGGGGTCCCCCAGCCCAGCCCAAACTTCCCTCTTGCATCTCAGGGAAGATGAAACGAGTTCAAAGGGAGGGGAAGCAGCTGACGGGGGCGTCCGGCAGGAACCGGCCCCTCGTCATCCCAGCAGTGGCGGCTGACGGCAGGATGCTGGAGGGGACGGTGACGGAGGGATGTTTGTGGGGGGATGTGGCTCCTTTGGCACCAGCCTCCCCTGATGCAGGAGCCCCCGTCTCTGCTCTGAGATTCTGCGTTGGGCTTTTTGGAGAGGGCTGTGGCAGAAGGAGCCGGTGTCCTCACCTTGTGGGGGTCCTCACGTTTTCCACTTCACTTGGACCACCAGCTCTTCCCTCAAAAGCTTTGAAACATGTGCCAGGAAGATAAAAACTCAAGAAACCTGCTGGTAGCAAGAGCCTTTGTATGTGGGGTCTCTCACTCCACAGCAGGGACCTCCACCCCCCGTGCCTGGGCCCTGACATCGGTGTGCACCCCCAGCCCTGCCCTTCCCACCCTGCAGCATTCCAAGTAGCATCCCGCTAGGATGAGCTACATTTTGTGTTGCTGAAGGTTTCAAACGCACACGTGAGGCTGCAGAGCCATAGAAATTAGACAAAAGTGGGCTGGAAATTGCTAGGAAATGGGGTGGCAGGAGGTTGGGGTGCAGCAGGGGGAGAGCCCAGAGTAAAGCAAGGTCTGTGTGTGGCTCTATGGATAGCACTGGAATTCTCCGATAGTTCCAAAGTGCCTTGTCATGAGCCTTATGAGATAAAACAGCTCAGGGATGGCAGGAGCATCCCTCAGCCCTGGACTGCAGTGCTTGCAAGCCAGGGGATGAGGAGGACTTGTAGGGAAGACTTGCAGTTGGCCTGTGAGCTCTTGGATGGACCTGGTGGTAGAAGGGGGAAGCTTTCCTCCCTCAACCTCACTGTTTTTCAAGCTCCTGCTTTAGCTCGAGCTCTTGCTGGGATTGCAGCGCTCTTTCCCCTTCTCTCCAGTCCTGCCAAGGGCCACAGGCATGGGGCCAGCTGGGGCTGGGTCACAGGGAAGCCTAGGAAGTCTTGTCACCCTTCCCCAGCTGGGTCGTGGAGCAAGACACACGTCTGAGATGGTTTTCCTGTCTTTCTTCCATTGAGAGTTCATGAAGGTCTTGGCAGGAGAGCGGTGGGCACCCTGCTGTCATGGGACAGGGGATGAGGAGGATGTCGGGATGAAACCCCGCTTTGACCCAAATTCCCAGGCATCAAAGCACCTAAGGGCCCATGGGAAACCTTTCCAGCGCTCCCAACACTAAGTGCCAGGAAACTTCCCTGGACACTTTGGCTTAGAGACCCAGCAGATGAGTCTGGGACGGAGATGGGGAGGTTTTGGACCAGGCTGGGATGTGTGGTGGCCCCCGTGCCCGTGGGAGCTGGTCCCCTGGGAATGGTACCCAGTGAAATGGGGAGGTATCGAACCTCAGAAGCAATTTTTCAGGCTGGCACAAGGGTTTCAACCCAGAGCAACAGGATGAAATTAAGGAAAGGAAATGTATGCTCCACCTGAAGGCAATTTGCTGGCCAGGTGGTGGGTTTCACATGTTCCCAGGGAGGCAAGGGTGGCTGGAGATGTCTCTAGCTAACCCAGCCAAAACAGCAGACGATAAGTGAGGGCAACAGTGAGTGATCCTGCCCAGCCAGGCAAGTGAATAAACCAAACCGTGGCTCTTCCCAGGGTTATTTCTAAATTCAGAGGAAACATTTTAAAAGCGTCCAGGTGACTCAGAGCAGGGAGGAAGTGTGAGCTCAGAGAGCTGCAGGGGGGCTCTAGTGCCCGGGAGATCATTCAGGTTTCTTTCAACCTCCGTTAGTCCATGAAAAGACCCCATCAGTCCTTACAGGCCCTGCCCCTCCAAAAGAAGACTGCATTTCCAAGGAAAATGTTCCCATTTTTCCTAAACCAGATAAATTCTGGGGACTGGAAGGTCTTTGCAGCCGCCTCTTTCTCAGAGTGATTTTCTCTCTGCCCTTGCTGCCCTCCACCAGGTATATTTTTAGCAAACGAGGGAGACCGGTGGAGACCTCCTTTCCCAAGGAACAGGCAGATCAGAACCAAGGATGGAGAATGAAAGGCAGAAATCACAGTGCAGAGAGGTTTTTTGGAGACTTTGGGCAGTTTCCAAGCTGCGGTTTCCAGCACCCTGCACCAGCTCCATGTGTGGGTGCTAAATCAGAGCGAGCTTTTCACACCGAGCTCTGCTCCAAGCAGATCCGGGGTGCACGGACAAGCTGTGCCGGTCCAGGACCAGGAGCTCAATTCTGGTATCACCA
Organism: Numenius arquata; assembly: GCF_964106895.1. NCBI lineage: Eukaryota > Metazoa > Chordata > Aves > Charadriiformes > Scolopacidae > Numenius > Numenius arquata. The sequence continues at coordinate 6,067,863 of NC_133599.1, read as the reverse complement.
AAATACTCCGAGCCTTGGGAACGGTAAGGGGTTTACCAGCAGGTTATATTGGTCTTGAGATGCTGGTAAATACCCAGGTGAGCTGGTTTTCAGCAAGGCTCTGTGATCCGCAGAGTAATTTTCAGCCGAGAGCGGGCTAAGTCAGAGATCAAAGGCAGGAGGGCCTTTCCCTCGGCGAGGGGACGTCTGGATGAGGCTCGTTGGGATCGTGCAGAGCTGCTGCTGCAGCGCCGTTGCCAGACGTCGGCCGGCAGATGCAAAATCAGGTCACTCGAGAAAAGCTACAGCCGCTGCCACACCAGCCAGAGGGAAACGACTTGGTCTGTAAGCAGCATCCCCAGCTCCTGGGCTCTTAGGGAAAATGCTGGGGTTCACGGGTGTCCCCCTCCTTGGGATGCAGCAAGGGTCTGGCTGTGGGATGCTCTGTTCTTGGTAGCACAGAGGGAAGGCGAGAAGAGCAGTGAATCCTCTGCACGATGCTCCGGACTTGCTGATATTTGGGGTTATTCCCAGATTTTCTTCATGAAAAGGGCAAAGGGAAATGCATGGCCTCCGGAGACCCTGGACAGGCTTCCTGGGCAGCAGGACCCCGGTGCATCCCAGCCCTTCTCCCCTGGGGCGAGACGTGGTCCCCGTGCTGGGTAATCTGCCCAGAGTTCACCCTGACCCCATTTGCTGCGAGTCAACATCTGTCCCCTCAGCACGGCTTATGTCTCCTGACGCTGCAGGGCAAGGAACAAAAACCAGCTCCTTCTGGCTGGTGTTTGCCCGCTACACCCCAAAATCATACTCTGGGAATATTTTCATTGTTTTGTTTTGTTGTTTTTTTTTTTTTTCCTATTTCTACTGATTTTCAGGCTAAAGCATTGACCTTTGACAATGCATCACCAGAAAATTTGAAGGCATGTTCTCAGCCAGGGCAATGGCACATTTGCAGACAGGGAAACTGAGGCACAGAGCAGCACTATGGCTCACTCGGGGTGACCCCACCCGGCAGGGACAGAGGCTGGGGCACAGCAGACACAGAAGCTGAGATTCGCCAGGACAACCTGGTCTTTCTCTTCATGTACTGTGCAGTGATCAGGCTCCTCCATGATCCCAGCCCATGCCATGGTGATCCGTGTAGGAGTAACTCAATGAAACAGGGTTATCCAGGAGGCCAAATGGTCCTCCTGGGCTGCAGGTCCCTGCCCTGCAGAGCCTGGAGTCAAGAATGCTAAAAGTCACTCTAGTCAGCAATCGGTGCTTAATAAAAGTGACAGCATCTCCACCCACTGAGAGAGTCAAAAGGGGCTGAGACACATCTGTAGGGATGACGCCTTTGGCAAGGGGGGTCCCGCTCATGAATTCATCCTGTGGGGAGCACAGACAACAAACCTGGTGGAGATGGATGGATGGAACCCAGCAAGGCTCTGCCATCTCCATAGCAGTGAGTCAGGTGTGATGGGTACCATCAACCCAAGAGGACCTACTCTACAAAGTGGACAGAAGGGACGCAAGCCAGCTTGCATTTTTTCATCCCATAGCAATATAAACTGACCATGAGGTCCCCATTGAGCAAAAGGTGAGGAGGACCAACAGCCAGGGCCACCTGGACATAGCGGGATGGACAGCAAAGTATCTGCAGTAGGATGGTCCTGTGTCCATGGTATGATAGTCCATCAAACCCGTGGTTGAGGAGCAGAGCCCCCAAAATACCTGGGAATACCCAGACAGACTGTCATACTTTCAACAGCACCACTGAGAACTTTGGAGATGGTCCTTGTCTGGAGTGACTGGGGTGTTTCCAAGAGCACTGGGTGGGTGGAGGAGATGGTGGTGCACGTTGGGGCTTGGTGTCCGGTGCTTTCCAACTACCCTGAGCAGCTGCTGGCACAAACACAAGTGAAATATCTTACAGAAGGAGGCTCTGCCAAAGCAAGAGCTGCTGATTCAGCCTGCCCAGTCCCCGCCAGCCCAGCCTGGCCCTGCAGGCAGCATGTCAGGAGTGAGTCAGGACCAGCTCACCATGGTGTGTGCCATCACCACAGCTGGAGCTATGCTCAGGGCACGCCGGAGAACTTTGATGGGGCGTCCTGGGTCTTCCTTCACACCATAGATGGAAGAATGTGATTCCATCAGTAGGAGGTGTCATCATCACCTGGTTGCTGAAAAGGTTCCAACCTCCACTCCACGCTGGCCAGAGCAGGGGATGGAGCAGAAATAAGTGACTCACGGGGTCAGGGCTGGGTGTGCAGACAGGCTCAGACACTCCTGTGCCACGGAGCCAGCACCAACCCCTCCCCAGCCACTGGCTCTGGAGCTACGGGCTGGTCTCCCTGTCATTGCCCAGCCCTTGGCACATGGATGTGGTGTCCATCTTGCTCTGGTTGGACATGTGCCATGTGGCCACCAACAGCTCAGCCACCCTCAGCTCCTTTTACACCCCAGGGTACATCACAGCAGGCCTTGTCTAGCCCATTCCCCATGTGAGGATGAGCTTAACCGTGTCTTAAAAGTGTCAGGTTGACTTCGTTGGCCAGAAAGGGGATTTTAGCCATCAACTTGGATGGAGACAGTTGGGACAAAGCCCACCAGACTCCATTTTCAAAGTCTCATCTGGATGGAACACCAGACCCACAGCTGCAGTTTGCAGCCACCGAGGCCAGACCCAACAAGATTTCCTGTCCAGGACATCTCAAAGCAGCTTGTACCCAAACACGAGGGACTATTGGACATGAGGACAGGCTCTGAGGGAACACGGCTGGGTGGCCTGGGACCTGCAAGTCCCCGGGACTTCAAGGCAGAGCAGGCAAGGCTGGGAAAAGGCTCAGGGTCGGGGGCCATGGAGCCACTGCATCCAAATGGATGAAATGCTCAAAATCAGCCTGACAGCAGGGAGGAATGACTCATCCCAAGGAGTCACAGCATGAGACTCAGCAGGGAGAGGGGTTTTGGTGGGACCCGTCAGAGCAGACGTGAGGGAGTCAAGAGGGGTCTGAAATTCAGAAAATCGGTGTATTGGCAGGTCCATATTCTGGTGTGGAGGCGGGAGGGACAGAAAGGTCACTGCAACACAGAGAAGGAGGAAAACGTGGAGGAGGCTCCGTGGTGAAATGACCTGGGAGATGAGTTTCTTCATGACACACACAAGAGTCGTTTCAGAGTGGAAAGAAACTGGTGGGCCGAAAGAAAAGCTCTGGCTGGAGGAAGGACCATGAAAAACTCTGCAGGGTCCTGCCCACAGGGATTTGAGTGAAGCCCAGGTGTGAATCGGGGGTGTTGTGGTCCCTGCAGACAGTGGGACATGGAGCATGGAGGAGACCATGCGGATGAGAGACTCCTGAGAGGGATAAGGGCAGCTTGAGAGACTTGTCCCCTTGGGAACAACAGCACTGTGTCAGAGCTAGGGGAAATGACAGCCAGCACAATTGAGCTAATACAAACAGTATTGGTTTATCCTGGAGATAAACTAATGGTTTTTCAAAGTGATCCCACTGGATACAGCAGGGATGGATGCAGGAGCTGGGAGCTGGAGAGACCCCAGTGTGCAGGTTGCCCATGGGCTAGGAGGAGTCATCCCAAGGAGCTGGTCCTTTTGGGACACATCTCATCCAAGGTGCCCTGAACTTTCAAGCCCATGAAATGGGAAACCAGCCGTCCCAGAGGCGGCCTGGGCTCCTGGCAGGGAGATGCCGTCTCTGGCAGCATGGCTGCCCAGCTGCTGGGGCCGACCCATGGCTCTTGCACGGGATGCCTGGTTGCAAGAAAGAGCAATTGATGCTCTCCAAGGCGGCCACAAAAAAGCCCCAGAGCCAGTGGGGTGTCCTGCAGAATAGCAATGAGCTGAGCACCCGCTGCTCTGCCAGCACCCAGCCCCGCTGCAGCCTGCTGCCGGGCACGTAGCCGCCTTCCCAACCGGAGGGGGGCTGAACGGGTAGGTCTGGGTATTAAGGAGACATCGTTTGTGATGCCATCAGAAAGAGAGTATAAAATAACCTTGAGGGGTTGGGATCCTCCTTCCTATAGAGCACAGGTAGCAGTCACCTATGGGCTAAGGGCCAAATGGGTGATGAGGAGCAAACAGGGGAGGAAGGACCATTTTTGGTGATATAGAACAGTGCAGAGTAGGATGAACCACTGGAAAGTTTGCAGCATCTCAATTTGCCCTTCACTCCACTGAGCCTGGTGGGACCCAGCAGGTGCCCCTCATGCCCTTGTCCCGTCTCTCACTGTCTTTTCCATCCTTCCCCCCCATCCCTTCCTTGCCTGGGCTTTGCCCCCCAGCACTGAGCAGGGACCGTTTTCAGCAGCTGCTGCAGTCTTGGGTGGTTTGCTTGGATTTTTGTTAAGAACAAAAGTCTCTGTTCACTGGAGCTGGAGGAGGACAGGGAGTTTGTTCCCCAGCCCCGTTCTCTTGTTTTCCTCGCCAGCCTCCGTCCACGCTGTCCCTGAGAACACGCGATGCTCTTGCACGCAGACCCCTGGGTACCAGCAATGCCCGAGTAGGACCACAGGGACACAGAGGCAGAGAGGTGACATCTCCCAGTCCCGACACTTCCTGGGTTGACAATAACACCTTTCCATCGCTCCTCAAAGGAGGGACAGAGGACAGAAACCCGGGACATCACTGGCATGGCTGTCTACCCACCTTTTTTGGGCCATTTCTCTCCCTGCATCCGGAGACCAGGGTGATTTCTTTTGGCCTCCTTCAAATAAGGGAAGTGCCAGCTCCTGGCACCAGGAGTGCTTTCCCGTTCAGCTCAGTTCATCTTGCTTCACTTGGCATGTCATAGCCCCTCTCTGAGACTTAGTTTCCCCATCTGTTCACAGAGGGAATGATGCTACAAACTCTCCAAAAGCACCGAGAGGCTGATGCTGAGAAATGCTGTCTCAGACAGACATAATTAGCACAGTCTTACAGACTAAATTATTTCTGTCTTTTCTGCACTGGTAACAACAATCGGTGACTTAAGCCTTGTAACATGCAAACATGAGACACGTGTTTTCCTCAGTGCGAATGTCTGTGTTTGCCCACGGCGCTGAGCGGCCAAGGCTGGGAGAGAGCTCAGCGCCTGTCCAGATGGATGTGGCAAAGCCGGCGTGGAGCCAGGCAGGCACCCGCGTGGGTGCAGGCCCACGGGGTTTGTATTAAGGGAGATCATTCCCCACGTTCAGCACTGCCGGGACACACGGGTTTTAGCGAAGGGGGATGCCGTGTCCCTCTCAGGCTTGGGGAGAACTTGGTCCTGCCTGGTCCATCCATCCTTCATCTCCATGCCCTGCGCCAGCCAGGCTGCAGACCCAGGCTATGTCTGCCCATTGCTCCTTGCCTAGATTTAATTGCCAGAGTAATCAGGAAGATGCACAGGTTGTAATTTATGCCTAGCTGGTGCATTGTACTTCAGTTCCTGGTCTTGGGTCTCAGCTCTTTTTCTCTGCCATCCTGATGGAAGTACTGAGCTGTTTTCTCCCAAGCAACAAGGTTCAATCAGTTTTCCTCCAAGGGCATAAATAATCTTTTAAATCTGAAAGAGGAAACAGAGTTTAAATAATAAACTTCAGATTTGCTTTGCACTTGCACTTTTTATTTGTTTTCTTGGTGAAAGATCGATTCTCTGCGGTAAGGGAACATTTGATTGCGGTGTTAACTGGAGCCTTCACATTCAATTTGGCATTTCATTTGGCCGATCAAGATATATAGATCTGGACAGATTCATCCCAACATAAATAACTTGGTGGCTTGACACATATGTACTCCCATGCTCACTTCTCCCGTTTCTATGGTCTTGTGGAGGGGTGAGTAACACACGTTTTACTCATACTTCTGTGGCAAGTTGTGTTGGGCAGAAGTTGGAAGTCAACTGTAGCACGAAATAGCATCTCCAAAATGATTTTCACTAATTGAAAGTGCATATAGCCAACTCATTAGCAAAAAAAAAAAAATTAAGTTAATCCAACTGCTTTTTGCATTTGAAATTGATCTTTTAATCAGGGGAAATATGCATTGGACAGAAGACGCTGAACTGGTTGTTTTGGGTTACGGTGTCCTCTGAGGTTTAGAAACAGTAGATCTCGTCGGCACTCCTAATTCTTATTTAGACATTAGGCAGAGAAAACAACCTCCCTCGTTTTGCGAGCTTCTAGCCAATTTTTCAGTCTTGAATGTACTAATCTCCCAAACTGGGCTAAATGCAAGAAGGGAAATGTTCCTTTTGCAGTGACAAATTGTGCTGTGAGGATCCTGGACAGCAATAACAAGGTGTAGCCTAAGAAACTGAGGAGCTCAGTTGTTGACTGCAAAATCAGGAGTCAGGTTATCAAGCAGAAGTGTAAAAACCAAGAAATTAAAAGACAGCTGATACTAATCTCTTGTTCCAGATGTAATTATCTCTTTTTCTGAAGCATCCTTCTGCCTTGGAGAGATAAAGCCCCACCTCAGCCCTGCCTCCGGCTGGGCTAATGCCTCTTCACAGGAGATGTTATCTCCAGTTTCTTGCCTCCTGTTTACCCAGGGAGCAGAGCTCGATGTCCCGTCAAATGCAGATGAAATGCCAACAGCAGGTCTCAAGACCCCTCTTATTTCCTTTCCAGTTGGGATCTCTGATCTGCTCCTGACTTTTAACGGCTCTCGGTGCTTTTCAGACTCACCTGGTCTCCTCTGGGTACCGTCTTGTCCTTTGATTTAGCGGCATTCTCAGAGCATGATGGTGACATGCAGGAAGGACGGTGGCACCGGGCAACCTGCCCTGGTGCTGTACAGATGGCACCAGGAGCTTCCTCAACTGGCATCTTCCTCCTAGCACGGCCAGCTTTCTGCAAGCCACAGCATTCTGCGGGGTGGAGTGTGAGCCACGGAGGCTCTTGGAGCCCAGTCACACCAGGCCTTTCATATCTGCCCTCGCATTTCAATTCCTCACAGAGGCCACATTTGGCAGACTTGGCATTTTAAGTGGTTTTTAGAGCTGCCTTCTTTCTTCATTCCACCCTCTCCCCCCTTCCCTTCTCCATTTTGGGGGCTGACTTTCAGAGTCCTCCTTTCAAAGAGGTTCTTTTGCATAAAGAACAAAAATATGCAATGCATAGAAAAATTCACATACAGTACAAATAGCAATTGAGAAAAAAACACTTTTATCTGGCAAAGTCCTGGATTTACACTGAAGATAGCAGAGATAGCCGAAGCTGCATTTATCCCTTCTCCTCTGTACTACATGAGCACATCGCCCTGACTTCTCTAGTCACACAGTGACACGCAGAGACATGCAGAGACACGCAGGGACACGCAGGGACATGCAGGATCAGCTGCTGAGCCAGGCCTGGGCAATCAGCTCCTGGCTAATTGCCGTGACAGGGGCAAGCCTGATGTGTGGGAGCTTTTGAGGTGGCCACATCCACAGGATGATGGTCCAGTGCAGCAAGGGCAGATGACCTGAGGCTCCTGGCCAAGCACAGTGATCTCCCCACCACAATGCCAGGTGAGAAACACCTCCAGTACAATGTCCAGAGAGGGATGCATGTGGGTTTTGAGTGGCTTTTCCTGAAACCTTCTTGCCGTGCAGAAACTGCCTTCTGCTGGAGGTGGGGTTGCTCCCAGCACAGCAGGGGCTCAGCCGTGTGATGGGGAGATGAAGGACCCACCCTCAGACTCAGACCCGTACTCCTCTCCAAGGAGATCGTAGCCCACCAAATTTCTATTTTTGACTGCAAAACTGTATAAACACTAAAAATATCCAGTAAGTTTATTGCACAGGGGTAGCACTGAAACAGAGTCCATCACCCCCATCAGGCTGTCCATCAGGGATGTAGCCAGATTTTATAATTTCGCCCCCAGCTCTTCAGGACTGGGCTGTTCCTCTCTTCATGCCCTAATTTCCAAAGTCCTGGTGCTGTAGAAGAATCTCAACTTCTGTTTCTTTTCTCTTTTAAGGCAGCACTTCTCATGCTTTGCACTGCAGAGAAATGCCCAAAAATGCTGCTGCCTGAAACCGGGAGCCAAAAGACAAGAACATCACATTTTTTTCCCCCAGTTCTGAGATTCTGCAGCTCGTTTCATGATTTTGCAGCTGTTGCCAGCAGTGTTAAATCATTTCCCTCACACCTTCCTCGGGGTTCTGGAGGGAGAAGCCAGGGATCCAGGAAAGTCCTGGAGGGCTGTGACCACACATGGTGGAACTGGGAGGGAGCCCTGGAGCTGCCTGGGTGGGAGCCCGAATCCTCCCTCTTACCCTATAAGGAAGCAGGGACCAAAACTGTGGCTCAGTCCAACTTGTAACGCATTGAGCAGGGACACCAGGGACACCTTCAGGACTGTCACACAGCGTCACGAGGGTGACATGTCCAGAACACGGACACCCCAGGGTGGGTACTCAGCACCCTTGGATGCACCTCACACTGCCCAAGGTGTCGGGCAGTCCCATTCCGTTTGGGGCATGGAGGGTCTGCCTGGGGTTAGAGGACAGCACTCCCCGATAAGCAGAAATTAAATCATTTCCATCAGGCATTGGATGCCCTGGGTGTCCCCAGACCCCTGCTTGATCCCCACCCACCCACATTTGGGATGAGGGGCCGAGCACGGGGTGAGTGGTCCTTGCTGAGAATTGCTGCTTACGCAGTGACAGAGCACTTGGACGCGTCAGGATCCAGCCACAGGCTGTAAACCGAGCTCAGCTTGAAAACAAGATTAACTTTATGTGCAGAAAGGATTTATGTTTGCTGCTGGGGTGAAGGATGCTGCTTGAGGGATGTGAGAAAAATCGCCGTTCTCATTGAGCAGTGCTGGACAACATGCTCTCCTTTGCCTTCTTTGGACAACAGCAGTGTCCCCCCCGCACCCCGGGCACAGCCTGAAGGGCAAGGACATCTGCGATATCCCCATGCTTTCCATCCCTCCTCCCTGCAATCTCCAGCCCCCCCGTGCTCCCCCTTCCCCTTGCAGCACCCTGTCAAGGTGGGAGACACTGGGAAGCCACCATGGAGCCACCATGGAAGTTACTGACATCCCACCTCTGAGATGAGGACAACCGGGCAAGTGATCGGAAAGCAGCTCTGCAGTTACTGGAAGCCTGTGGTTTGTTCCCAAAGATGGGTTGTGATTCATCGCCAGAGCCCAGGGAGTCCAGCGGTGCAGATATCCCCAGCAAAGCAGGCTGCAGAGATCCAGCCAGCAGCTCCTTCTCCATCGAGGCCAGGAGCAGCCCCAGGAGGGGGGTCCAACTGCTTGGCCATGAACTCATCCAGGCTGGTGAGATGTTGTGGCTGCTTCTAACGTCCCAGAGAGAAGAGATGTGATAAGACTCTTTGGCTCAGGAAGCAAAGATTTAACTCTATCCTCTAGCTGGAACCCAGTATTTTGGCAGATTTACACTCAAAAACCAGGTGGCCAGTGTGCGCGTGTGGATGAGTATTGGGGAAACAAGCTCTTAAGCAGCCTCATGAGGCTGTGGGTGATGCTGTCCCATGGGAGATGCCAAGCTCAAGGTGGGCTGAGCTGTGGTGTGCTTTTTGAGGCTTGGTCCCACCAGGGCTGGTGGCATCAAGAGAGCAGTAGAGGTGGGGGGATGTGTCTGGTCTCTGGGTCCATCCCATGGACCGCTGGAGCCAGGGGAGGACGCCTCTTCCCACACTTGTAGCCATCGCTGGATGGACATCCCTGATGGACTCTCATGTTTTCTACAGCCAGTCTGGGGTGAAGATGCCCTGGCACAGCCTGGCTGCCCTGTAGAAGCGTCATTCCCCATTTCCAGGCATTTTAGCCCATGAATCTCTTTTCTTCCTGGTATCCCCTGCTTCTTGTGGGGATGCTTGTGTTCCTAGGGCTGCTGATGTATATTCCCACATCCCTCAGGGATTTCAGGTGCCTCCAAGGTCCCAGTAGATGTGTCAGGGCAGGCTGAACCCACAGCAAGGCAGCGACATCTCCCCATTTCCCCAGACCCTGCCTGGGGTCCAGGGAGGCTGCAAATGGCCCAGGTCCCTGCACAACCCCTTCTGACAAAGCTCAAAGCACAAAACCTTTTTTCTGTCACTTTCCTGTGACCAGCTCCAGCTTCACCCACCACTAAACGAAGCACTCACCAAAGCCCTGGGGACGCCATGTCTTGGTGTGTGGGGACCAGTCAATTTTGGCAGGATGGATTTGTTCTCATAAGCCTCATAATCACCCTCGCCTTCATCCATTAAAGAATTACTGGCTATTAAAAGCAGTTAGAAACATTTGGTGGACTTGTCAGCTGCTTCACCCGGCCGTAGCTGCTTGTGCTTTGCAGTCACTTGTAGCAGAATAATTTCTAGGCAGAGACCTACCATTTTAGGATGGTAAAACCAAGCCCTGGGCACAACCTGGGCCAGGAGGAACTTCAGTGGCACCACACAACCCTTATGGATCTATAGACCCCCATGCACATGCTTTTTGCCTCCCTCCTGGTGGCTTTGGACCAGGTTTGCATTAAGCAGCCTCTCGTGCTGTGGTGCCCTCTCCTCTTGTTGCAGTGGAGGAGACCCAAAGTCTTTTGGGAGCAGAGGTCCTCAAAGAAGAGGGTTGGTCATGCCCAGCTCCTCTCTCTGCTGAGCCTGAGGTGCTGAGCTGCTGTAACTCCAGGTCACCTCGTCTGGGCTGGGCTATGGGGCTTAGAAAGGTGCCAGCTGCTCATAAGGCTGATGCCAAGCAGAAAGGACACCATATGGGGAGAAAATCCTTCTCTGACCCTCGGGGGCATGGTCCCAGCCTCACTCTGCTCCTCCACAGAGTGCTGCTCCAGCTGCAGTGCCAGCGGTGACCTCCAAAAATCACATCTCATTGCACACAAGGGGACCTGCAGCAGCATGGCAGGGAGGACCTGGCACCCATCAGGGACATCCACCCCCGAAGCCCCTCACAGACTCCCAGTGTTGGACCTCCTGCCCCCAACCTCTCCTTGCAGCTCAAGGCTCAGGGAGCACTGAGCACCCTTCTCCCGCTGGAGAGGGCTGTCCCAGTATGTGCTTCAGACTGGGGCAGCTGGTGATGATGGGAGCAGGGCAGCCCTAACCGGGGCTCTGTCTCCATGGGTGCCAAAGAGGTTCTAGGTGGACATTTGGGATGCGCCCCCTACCACATGGGTGGTGGGTAAAAGGTGTCTGTTCCCATCGGTGCCTTTCCTGCCGTGGGAACCCACTGCAGCCCCATCAAAAGTGTGACCTGAAGAAAACCCAACATTGTCCTTACCCAACTGTCCCCTCCAGCTGAGCTCTCACTCACTCTGAGCAAACAGAGGTGGGTACAGCGCCAGGTGGGGAATTTCCTCTGTAGCTCCTTTTAAATCAGTTCTTCAAGGTCACACAAGAAGTCCGAGGCCAGGACAGTGGAACCCGCCTTGCCGCAGCCACCTGGCCTGTCCTCTCCCACCATGTCCCCCTGTCCCCTCTTGTCCCAGGGGCCTCCTGGCACTTCTCAGGTTTCTCCCACAGCTCCAATTTCTTGCAAACCAACCAAGCAGAGGTGCTGGAGGGGGACAGTGCACAGGGAACCTTTGGTCCTCCTAGTCCCTTTGGAGCACTAGGAAGTGTCTCTGTGGTAGGACATCGGTGTCAGACTGGAAATGTTGTGATGGTGGAGGCTGCTGGGCTATTTTGGTGCAGGACAGGGGCTCCACCACCAACCAATGTCAATGTCCTTGTTGCAGAAGAACACACTCTTCTGGCTCACCTGAAAGACTCTCCATGGGTTTTGGACCAGTTTTTTACATCTTTACTTGCCAGCTGGCATCTGACAAACAACAACCCTGGGATTTTGGGATTGGGACAATCCCCCATGCATCCTAGAGGCGATGCTGAGAGGGCCAGTCTCCTCCCTTCCAAGCTTTTGTAGGAACAGGCTGTTATGGAGAGCTCCATCCAGCTACCATCTTTGGTCAATGTTAGTTGACATCTGTCCCTCCCAAGGGACTCACATGACCCACCAGCGGTCACAACCCAACATTTCTTCCAATGTGGAAAACCAGAAGTGATATGACCATGAGAGCAATGTGCTGAAATGGTGTTGGCACCCCTCTGCCCAGGAGATGTTTTCTCACATCACCTCCATGGTTGTGTCATTGTCACCTGCCAACCCCATTCTGGCTGCGAGAGTTGCCAGGATGACGCAGGAGGGTGTGAAATGCCTTCGTGGTAGGAGCCATCCAACAGCTCCGGCCATGTTGTCAGACAACTTGGGCCCATTGGGCATTGGTTTGCTGCAGTTGCTCAGTGGATGCTGTCAGCAGTGTGAAGGTCTGGGCGGCTGGTGTTTGACCCCAAAGAGTCACCAAGCTCCCAACTGTCACATAGGAGGGATGTGAATAAATAGGAGACGCGGTCAAATGATGCAAGGGGAACATTGGTGCTAAGAGGCATTTATGCCAATTCTAGCAGACCCTTTTAGACATTTTAATACACCTTCATATCCTTGATAACCTTCAAGATTTTGAACTCAGGGTTTTTACCTAAATGGAGTGCAAAAGAGATCTGAAGGGAAGGAGTACTGTATCCAGTTCTGGGCTCCCCCGGTTCAAGAAGGACAGGGAACTGCTAGAGAGGGTACAGCAAAGGGCTATGAAGATGAGGCGACTGGAACATTTCTCTTATGAGGCAAGGCTGAGGGACTTTTAGTCTGGAGAAGAGAAGGCTGAGGGGGGATCTGATCAATGCCTATAAATACTTAAAGAGAGAGTGTCAAGAGGATGGGGCCGGTCTTTTTTCAGTGGTGCCCAGGAATAGGACAAGAGGGAACGGGCACAAACTTGAATATAAGAAGGTCCATCTAAACATGAGGAGGAACTTCTTTCCTGTGAGGGTGGCAGAGCCCTGGAACAGGTTGTGAGAGAGGTGGTGGAGTCTCCATCTCTGGAGACGTTCAAAACCCATCTGGATGCCATTCAGTGCAACCTGCTCTGGGTGAACCTGCTCTGGCAGGAGGTTGGACTAGATGATCTCCAGAGGTCCCTTCCTCTCCAGAGGTCCCTTCTAACCCCATATCATTTTGTGATTCTGTGGTGAAAATAGTCAAAGCAAGAGACTGAAGAAGGAAAAAACTTTTCACATCCAGGGTTAGAGGTGAGAAAGGAGAAATGATCAGGGTTCTTCTGTCACACAGTGTCCCTTCTGCAGCACTTCCCACCTTGTGTGGGTGCCTGGGGACCTTCTCATCCCAGCCCTGAGCTGCAGCTGAGATTGTCCCTTACAGAAGTCAGAAGACACTTCACGTTTCTAAGCTTCACGTTTCTGAGCAGCTTTGAACACCAACATCTGATTTTTCCCACCCAGTGGCCTCCAGGACACTGAAAGATCTGAAGCAAAGATACAGCCAGAAAAAAGGAGGAGAACCCAAAATGCTCCAAGATCAAAGCACTTTTGCCTAGAGATTTCCAATTAGATCAGCACATGCTCTGGCTGCTTTTCCTTGCTGCCTTCATAATGCAGATGAGCTTCATGTCAGCTTGGCCTCCTTTCCTCCTACCATGTTGGCTCCAGCTTCATTGCATTAATGGTGGCCTGCCTTCATTAGTGAATTAATTCCCCAGGAATTGCACTGCAATAAACCCTACCAGAGCAAGGACCAGCCAAGCCACATCTTGGGGCTGGCTGGACAACTGCAAGTATTCTCTGGATAAGAAGGATATTCACAGAAATATTAAAAAAAAACAAAATTTTATTAAAACCTGACCTGAAATCTTTGAAGCTCTTTCAACCAAAACAAGAGGAGATATTTCGTGAGTGTAAGAAGTGGATTGACCCGTGGGATCTAGGAAAGGAGCCCTCGCCTCTCTCTTGGGGGACAGACCCCAAAGCAAAAGTCAAATCAATAGAAATGCAATGGCCACGCCACTCTCCATTTGTTTTCAGACGTGTCCTGATACGTTAGATGGCCACGGGGGCTTTGCCCACCCGGTGTCAGACACTTAAAGAGCAGGTCCTGGGCTGAGCTGGGCTCCCTTGGCTGCAGCAGAGAGGGATGCAGAGGTCTTGCCATATCGAGATGTGGCAGAAGAAGTTGAATCTAGTCTGGAAATGATGAGCAAAGGGAAAGGAGGTGGATAGTGTCCTTGAGGGAGCAGTTCATGATCTCCTGGAGAAAAGGGGCCTCAGTGTCTCGCCAAGTGACTCCATCCTCAGGCCAAGAAACTTTGTTTGACTGCAACATTTCCTGGAGCATCCCATCACGAGGCAGCATCTCTCCCTGGAGGACCCTGCTCCATGTCTCCCTGCTAGCTCTGTGCAGCCCTTGGGGACAATTTGTCTGCTTCCACTCCACCCATCACTTCATGCACTTCCTCTGGGGATGCAAACAGCACTCTATCAATAATTGATATTTTGCCTCTTTGTATTATTTTCCAAAGCCTCAAAGATGTTTTTGTTCCACACCAAACCAAAGCTCCTGCCCATCCCATTTCACCAGGATACCAGTGAGGCTGTACAGCTGCTGTGCTCCCTCCAGGCTCCTTTCTCCTGGCCTTGGCAGGGCGTCCAGGAGGACTTGGGGCGATGCCCATCTCTGTGGGGAAGGAATGTACAAAAACCACCAGTGAGGGAGGTCAGGAGGAAAATCTAGCAATTATGGTCAGGCTCAAAACCCCACAGACACAGGAAACAAACCCAAATAGTATGATGATGGTGGTGACTATTATCATGGATGCTTTAGTCACAGCTGTTAATAAAAATAATAGTAGTAATAAAATTGCAATGATACTAGCAATTGTTCCGATGCTGATGATAATAATAAGATTATTTATTAATTGTGAGCCATTATCAGCATTATCTAGTGCTTCTGCCTCCCAGAACTGTCCCAAACTCCAGTCCTATCACATTAATGCAAAATGAGGTAAATGAGAAAGGCTTCTTCTTCATGGCATAGCCAAGGCAGAAACAAGGGAACAGCAAAGTCTGTCCCTGACCCCTCTGCTGATTGTCCCCCACCAACCCCCCTGTGTCGCAGGGTTGAGCATTAGGTGGGATCTTGCATTTCCCTCCTTTCAGTAGGGTTTGCAGCCTCCAGAGCAGCTGAGCCCCATGAGAGCTGCACGGCCAGACCCTGCAGGGTGGATGGAGGAGGAACTCAAGGTCATTTGATGGCTTTTGTCATTCTCCATGTAGGGATCATGGGGGGCAGTGGGCACCCCTCGGCCCCCTGGGTGCATGTTTCCCTGCAGGGTGCTGCAGCTCCCTCTGCCCTTGGCTTGTTGCTTGAAGGAGCAAAGGGAAGCAAAACCCCAGCTCCAAATGTTGTTGATTTCTATATGTTTTTCGGGTTCAGCTGTAGTTCCCATGACCATGGTGCACATGTGCAGGGGGATGCACAGACAGGCTTTGCTCTCAGCTGCCTGCTCCTTCTGCAGTGCCACACTCGAACCTCACCTTGTGAAGTGAAGTGAGGAGCAGGGAGAGCCAGGTCCTGGTGCTCCAACCGTTGTGGGTGTGAGGGCAGGGATGTGCAGTGGGCTGGTGGAGAGGGATGTGCAGCGAGGAGGGAGGGATGTGAACCATGGCAGAGAGATGGATGTGCGGCGGGGAGAAGGGAAGGATGGGCAGTGAGCTGGGGGCATCCATGTGAGGCGAAGAGGGATGGATGTGCAATGGAGAGGAGAGATGGATGTGTATTGAGAAGTGATGGATGTGTATCAAGAAGGGACAGATGTGCAGCGAGGAGGGATGGATAGATGTGCAGCGAGGAGGGATGTATGTGCAGTGAGGAGGGATGGATGGATGTGTTGTGAGGAGGGATGGATGGATGTGTTGTGAGGAGGGATGGATGTGCAGTGAGGAGGGATGGATGGATGTGTTGTGAGGAGGGATGGTTGTGCAGTGAGGAGGGATGGATGTGCAGCAAGGAGGTGGGAGGGACCTGCTCTGAAGTGGGGAGGTGGATGAGTTCCGGCAGCGTGTGGGGCGGTTGCTCTGCTATGTGTGTGTTATACCCTGTGGACCACGCGGGCTCTCCTGCAGCTGGGGACCTGAGGTCTGCGCGACCTCCACAGCTGTCCTGATAGCCATCTGCAACAACACAGAGTGTTCTGGAGCTGCGGGGGGCCGGGACCGTCTGGTCTGGGTCCCCTGCAGCCATTCCCCATCCCCTCTGCCTTGGCTGCAAGAGTGAACACTGCGTCCTCTGATCTGGCCCTGGTTCATGGTTAATGATGGGGTCTCAGTGCTCCTTCTGTCCCCTGCGCCCCCCCCAAACCCAGGCGGGAGGGCACAGAGAAAAGGGGTGGGTGCTCTGGGAGCAGTTCCATGCCCAGGTGCTGGCTGTAAGCCCTGGGAGGGTGTTTGGGGACCACAGTGACACTGCTGCTGCTCAGCTGCCTCATCTCTCCGGCGATTGCTGTTGCACGGCTCTGCAGGCAGGGGAAAATCCAGGACTGCAGCACGTTCAGCAAAATCAGTAGGAGACCCTAGAAACCCGTGGGAATGGGGAGAGGCGGCACAGCCTTGGATGCAGGGATTGCAGAGAGGGAAGGAGGGAGGGCAGGGGGGTGGTGCTGTGATTTCTAGTGTCCCCCCACCCTGAGCTGCTCAAGCCTTGGGAGGTGGGAGTGGGGCGTCACTGCTGGAAGGGCACATCAGCCCTCCCCAAGGGCCTCATTGGTGACGTGGGGTGCCCAGGCCAGCAGACAGCCCTACAGGAGCCTCTGGTGTCCCTCTGCCACCCACCGCTCCCATGTCCCCTCCCCAGCTTTCCCTTCGCTTGTCCCACAGCACTGGTGCTCTCCCAGCACCCCTCATCCTTCCCGTGCCCCAGCTCTCCCTGCCCTGCATCTTTCTCAGGGTCTCCTGCCCTCTCTCCTCCCCACAAGGAATAAATCACCCTCCGGCTCCAGCCTCAGGTCTCAGAGGAAACAGCAGCCCACGTTGCCACCTCCTTCCCACGGGACCTCCGGGATGCTGGGAATCTTTTCCCAGAACAGAAGGGGTTCGTTCGGGAAAGTCGTCAGGGGCTGGAGGCTCCGGACCCTCTGGACTCCTGGGGACTGATGTCCCTCCCTCCACCCTGTGCCCCTCCGTGCTCCCACCCTGACACCTTGCCCGTGAGATGGGTCTTGAGAAGAGACCTTCAAAGGGAAAGAAGAGCGGGTTTGGGTGCTTGGCTGTATTAAAAAGGCCTGAAATGCTCCATTTTTCCACCACGGGTACAGGCTGCAGACGTGCAGCAGGGAGCACTGAGCATCAGGCTGGAGATCCAGGTTTGCCAGCCACCTCCACATGGTCCCCATGGTCAGGTTAACACTGGCATCACTGATAAACCCAGCACACAGTAAAATGTTCTTTGTTCAATCCACTCCGGTCGAAAGCAATAACTCTTGGGCTGCAAATCTTCTGGGGCTGTGAATCTTCTGGGCCTCCAAGGAGAAGCTTTCCTCTGAGGGCCAGGGGGAAAAATCAATCTAGCAGGCTCCTCTTCCCACTTGGAGAGCTCTGGACAGCCGAGCCCAACCCTGGTGTGCTCCCTGGTGGCATCAGGGAGGGAGCAGAGCCCAGCTGTCCTCCTCCTCCATCCCTTGGCACTGGCCCATTAGGAAAGAGGGTTTTGTGGATGGACCCAGCACATTAGGAAATGAAACATGCTGTGCCCAGAAGCTTCCCCAGGGGTCCATTAGGCACAGAGGATCCTTCCTCCAGCCTTCTTCCAGGTCCCAGAGGATGCTTTTGCTGGCGATTCCCTCACCCAGCACAGGGGAAATTGTCTGGGACAGGGTGCTGGCAGGGGGAGGAAAGACACGAACCCCCCCCCCCCAGATATGAAGGTTGAACACACAGGCATGCTCCAGGTTGCTAATGCATTTCCTGGCTTGGCATCGACCCCCAGAGGTCCGGGATCATGTCTGAGGTCTCTGCCCATCCCTGGGGCCAGGGGTGGTGGTGGGAGACAGGGTGAGGTTCCCCAGGGCACACACAGAGAAACCAGTCTGTTAACACGTCTATCAGCACAAGCTGTTACTGATTGCCAAGGAAGGGAGTGAGGAGCATCGTGCCATCACAGCATGGGCACTGCCACCCCCCATCGAGCAGTCTTAACCTCCAAGCAGACCATCCTGCTTTAATTTTTTCCTGCGGTTGCTGTCTCTTCCACAGGTATAAGAGCGTGGTGACGCCCCGACGGGCAGCAGTAGCCATCGCTTGCTGTTGGATCGTCTCCTTTCTGGTGGGACTCACCCCTATGTTTGGCTGGAACAACCTGAACAAGATGCGGAGGACTCAGGAGCTGAACGCCAGCCACACAGAGTTTGTCATCAAGTGCCAGTTCGAGACGGTCATCAGCATGGAGTACATGGTGTACTTCAACTTCTTTGTCTGGGTCCTGCCTCCCCTGCTGCTGATGCTGCTCATCTACCTGGAAGTCTTCAACCTCATCCGCAAGCAACTCAACAAGAAGGTCTCCTCCAGCTCCAACGACCCCCAGAAGTATTATGGGAAGGAGCTGAAGATCGCCAAGTCATTAGCACTGGTCCTCTTCCTCTTCGCGCTCAGCTGGCTCCCTCTGCACGTCCTCAACTGCATCACCTTGTTCTGCCCATCCTGCGAGACACCGCACATCCTCACCTACATCGCCATCTTCCTCACCCATGGCAATTCGGCCATGAATCCCATCGTCTACGCCTTCAGGATCAAGAAGTTCCAGACAGCCTTCCTGCAGATCTGGAACCAGTACTTCTGCTGCAAAACCAACAAGAACGCCAGCACCGCCACGGCTGAGCTGGGCAACTAGGAGCTGGGAGAGAGCAGAGAGGGGTCCTCTGTGCCCAGCCCGGTCCCCATCTGGCCGCTGGTCCTGCTGTCAGGGGAGGGGGTAGCGAGGACCCGGGGGGCCTGGGTTCACCAGCCCCATGCAGTCCGAACAGCCGTGTCCCCCAGCTGCCCCAGGGGGTTATTTATTCACAAGCATCGTACTGTTTTGATATTGTAGCCTGCACTGTTCCTTTCTTTTTTTTTTTTTCCCCTGTTATTTTTTTGTTTGTTTTGGTTTTGTTTTTTTTAAGCGTTGCCAAGTATTTAAGGAGAAATTGTACAGACAAAGGCGCGGTTTATCTTCATGCAAATAAAGTAAAATGATAAAAACCACCCAGGAGGTGCTCTGCCATTGATGGAGACCTCTGGCTCTTTGGAGTGATGCGGGAGGCACCTCATGCTCTGGACCCCGCATCCATGGACCCATGGCGGGACCTGGGCACCAGGACAAAAGGGTGCCCTTGTGGGAGTGAAGCTGCTGAGAAGCAGGGAAGCCCAGGGCAATGTGATTTCTGCAGCTCTGAAGCTGGGAGCTTTCAAGCCCTTTCTTTCACCTCTGTAACCAGGGGGAGGTGAGCTGGGCTAAGAGATGGGAGAAGGCACCCCATGGCAACGCCAGCTCCCACAGGGTGATGAACCCACCATCCCCACGGAGCAAAGGGTCAGTCTCCAACCCTTAACACCACCAGAGAGGTAGGTAGAGGGGAGAGGAAACCCTTAAGCATAACCCCAGAGTACTCTGAAAGAAGTACCCTTCGCTGCCCCAGTGGCTCCCCATGGACCCATCAGTACCCACCACCCCTGCGAGCTGCACCCAGGGAGCTGTGTCCCTTCTGTGTGTCTTCTCTCTTCTTTTACTTTGTCTCTGAGTCATTTTGCCCCTCTTTTCTCCTGCCTGTCTTCTGTGCAAAGCAGTAACAAGTCTCCCCCAGACCCTTTTTGTCTCATCTCCCCCACGTCACTCCCTACCACCACTCCCTACCTACCTTTCCTGTGCAGCCAAACCCTTTTGACCCAAACTTTGTGGGTTACTGCAGCCACCTCCATGGCCCAGAGAGCCACCTGCACCCATTTGGGGGTGAGTCGGGGACAGCTGCAGGCCGCCGTATTGGTGTTGATGTTGCCACAAGGGCATTTCCCCACCCCCATGTGGGTTTAGCCACAGGCAGGGTGCATCACTGGCCAACATTTGAGGAGGAGGTGGCTGGAGATGGACCGTCACCCCCACCCCGCTCTGTGGTCCCTATAGATGCTGGCAGCTGCACTGGCTCTGCTGCAGCACCTTTTTCAGGGCTGAAGTGGCAGTGGGAAGGGTTAATTTGAGTTAATTGGGATTCTTTTCTTATCAGCATCCCTTGTTCACCAGTCTCCCATTGGAAACACACTTTCTATGACCCTGCCCCAAGAGGATTGTGCCCCTCGGACGTCACTGACGGGCAAAGCGACCGCAGCCAGTTCCCACTGGGGCTGAGAGGGAGTGCAGAGAGGAAAAGAACCGTGGGTGGGTGAGATTTATGGGTGGCTCGATAGCCATGGCTGTGGAGAGCAATGCCACGCACATGTAGCGTGGGCAACAGGGCTGCTGATTGTCCCCTTTGCCCACCGCTGCAGCCAGCTCTGGAGGGAGCTCCTCCATTTCTTTTGAGAGGAAGAGGAGGGGAGCAAGGAGGAGCGGGAGGAAGGATGAGGGGCTCAGCTTCCTACATTTTGCAAGGGCCTCAATATATCACATCCAGGTTCCTGGCAAAACGATAGCGGAGCAGAAGAGCAATGGCAAGGACAGGAGCAAATCCTTCCCTGTGGGTCTCATCACAATGGAGGGGCCCTGAGCACCCTCCCAGCCTCCGTAAGATGAAGAACCCCAAATCCTTTATCAGTAGTGCCTAAGGATGCTGAGACTCCAGGCTGGTGCAGAGAGAAGCCTCTTACCCTGTGCCCATGGTCCCTTTGCAGAGCAGTTGACCTAAGCTTGACCTCAGCTTAGGGCTGCTGTTTACCAAACACAGGTCTGATTCCCACTTGCAGCTTATTTCTGCAAGAGGCTGCTTTCCTGGAACTGATGTCTTTTCCTGATCCTTGCTAAGGTGCCCAGAAACCTGACAACTGGGATGCTCATAAATTAAAAGGCATGTGAGTGATTGCTTTAGAAAAAGCATCTAGTGGATTTTTCCACTCCATGCTCTCCGGACCTTTCCCGGGGAGAGCTCACTAAAAGTGGATGCTGTTACCCTCACTGGTGGGGTTACAAACACAACCTTTGCCCTGTAGGGCTGCATTAAGAGTCTGGAAAGGGAACAGTGTGCAGTATGAGACAGTCTTGGAGATACTGCTTCTCCCCTGTGCTAGCAAACCCCCAGCTAACGCAACCCCTGTCCCCCAAAGGCTCCCACTGGCCAAAGTTCCATGCCGAGATGCCAAGGACATCAAGGGGGCCAGGATATTCCCATCAGTGTCCAAGGCCAGGTGTGAGCATGCCAGGGGAAGACCTGATTTTGACCCGGCAGTTGGTTTGCAGCCTCCACCCCGGTGGCATCATCCCTAACCCCATCCACCTCAATAAACCAGCCTGACCATCAGTTGGGATAAAAATTAATCCAACGATGCCCTCTGATGGTGGAAACGATGTCTGGTGTGGACAGTGCTGTGCTGGTGCTGAGCCCCCTGGGAATAGCTTACCCCCATGGAGTTCAGCTTGGCATGGAGAGCAGGTGACTGGAAGCAGATGGGGACAAAGTGGAGGGGCTGCAGGGAGGGATCAGCTCTTTTAGCCACGGGCACTGCCTGGCTTTGCCCTCCAGGGGCACCAAGGGCAGGCTGGCCCCAGATCTGCGCGTGCCCAGGCTGGATTTGCACCCGTGTTTGCAGTGGCCCGCAGGGATATGCCTTTCTCCAGGCAGAATCTGGGTCTGACCCCGAGACCGAGCTGGCACAGGGCTGGGAAAGCTGCTGCCTCAGCCCAGGAGGGAGGTTGTGCTGGCGGGGGAGGCACACCAGGCTGCTGACCCTGGTTAATGATGCGCTTAGTCAGCTTGATGGATCTGTCCAGGCTCTCTGTTAATAAACAGCACCTGACCCCGGCTGTCTCAGAGCTGCAAGTAACAAGTCATCTTTCTGCACATGAGTTATCAGCAGCTAACAGGGCCAATTCCTCCCCCTCTGGATAAAGCATCGGCATGTCCTGCCCCCGCTGTCTCATGCCATGGGGAGGGGATGCTGGTGGCAGCGCGTGGCAGGATCATCGCATCACTGGTGTGGATAAAGAAGCATCAACCTGCTACAGTTTTGATGCTGCCTTTTGGTGGGTTTTTTTCTTCATTCCCCTGCTCCAGAACGAAACTTTTCCCCATCCTCCTCCTTGTTGGGTTGCTTCTGGTTTAGTCTTCTTCATAGATATTTTATAAAGCTGGTCCTTTCTTTCCAAGCTCAAAAACCATTTCCTCCACCCATGGTTCAGGGGGGTGCCATATGAACCCGTAGCATCCCTGGCAGCTCCCTCCCCTCCACCTCCACCCAAGCCAAACCACAACAAGCAGGACAGAGTGGCTTGGGTTTTTTTATTAGGACCAAAGCCCCTCAGATGGGCTCATTTTATTGTCACAGCTAAGGACACATTCGGAGAGGACCATGCCATGGGAGGCTGAGGTGCAGGTCCCCCCAGAGTGCTGCCAGGGAGGGGGCAGGCCAGCAGGGGCCATGGCCAGGAGCATCACCATGTGCCACGCTACCACCCAGGAACTGCAGCATCCACCTGGGGTAAAGGAATGGGATCCAAGTCCTGTGAGGGCACCACTGATGAGAGACCAGTGGTCAGGATGAGATGGGAAACCACATCCCAGTCCTGGCTGTAATGCAAGACAAATCCAGCCCAGCTTTTCCACCCTCTTCTGCCCCACAAAATTCAGGTGCAGTTCTTTAACTCTGCTTTTCCATCCCACAGCCTCGTTTTACACCCTTTTATACCTGCCTCCAGCCCCAGTACTTGCCCCTCATGTGCATCCAGCCCCTGCTGCCCCAGGTCTCTGAGCCCTGCCTGCAAACTGGCGCTCTACTCGCTGTGCTGCCCATGTATCTGCCAGGCACACCAGCCTCCTCACTGCACCTTCTTCCTCCTGGCCATATTCACAGTCCTCCTCCCACAGGGGCAGGTTTCTCTCGGGCTCTGAGCATCCCACCCCACCAGTGCATCTCCAGCCATGGGATGAGGTAGCCCTGAGCTGGGGTGACAAGGGCTAATCCAGGACACTCACCCAACTCCATCCCCAGTGAGGTCACCCACCCTCCCTCCATCCCGTAGCCCCAACCCAGCTACCCCCCAACCCCACCTACCTTGCTCTTCGTCTTGCCCTCTGATCTGTCCTCACTGGGGCACTGCAGGAGAGCATGGAAAATATAAACCCCCTGAACTCTCCTCACCTCAATCCCCGTTTGATTTCCAAAAGTGAGCCAGGGCATAGCCAACCCGCACACATCCACATGCACCTACGCACACCATCCCTGCTCACACACACTCCGAGCAATCATGCCCACCACCATCACCGCCCGCTTCTGGCCAGCTCATCCCCAAGATCCCACCCTTGGTGAACTCCCAGGTGCTTTATGTCCCCAGCACAACCACAAGCTCATCTTCCCGGCTGACTTCACCATGCTGCCTGCATGGCTGCACTGACAGCCCTGCCTGCAGGGCAGCATGGCCGGAGACGGCTGGGCCAGGGCTCGCTGCTTCAGCTGGAAGCCCTGGGACCAGCTGCCGCAGAGCCAAGCACCGACCCCGTGCCACCTCGGCAGCCCCATAGCTTCAGCGGGGACCAAGGGTGACTATCGGATCAGAGCCCTGCCTGTGTGGGAAGTAGGGCAGAGCATGTCTCGGGGCAAGCATGTGCTGGGAAGTCACAGGAGGAGAAATAATAGAAGTGACACACATCTAAGGACACACCGCTACTTGAGGAACATGCGTACAGTGCGTGTGGGTGGACATGCATCCTTCTGCATGCCCAGGGGGGTCTGCAGCACGCAGGAGAGGCATCTGTCGAGGGAGCAGAGCAGGGCACCTCCATACAGGGTTGGGTTGGGTGTTCTGCTGAGGCAGGGAAATGTGAGCTGGAATGTCTGGGCAGGATCCCGAGACATAAATCAGAACAATCCAGGTGCAAGTGGAGGGGGTTCACCACGGCTCCCACAAACATGGCTCGTGGATGGCTTGGGACACAAGTGCGGGTGGATGCAGTGAGGAGCAAGTGACTGTCCCATCCTCCACCAGCACCTCTGATCCTTTGGCTCTGCAGTTTCTGCTTTCCTCCCCAGTTTTTGGCCATGAATAAGGGAACGCAATTTCAAGATGCTTCAAGACCATAAACCCAAGGAACCCGAAGCTCCAGCTCTACAGGGCTGCCCAAGTGTCCTTTGGCTCCCCCATCACCAGGATCAACACAAAACAGGGACAAACCACAGCACTGTGAAACTGAGAACAGAAGGCTGGCAAGGAGACCTGCTCCTCTATCTTCTCGGCCAATCTTACCTTTCACATCAAGTTTGCAGTCTACCGAGGCTTCCCCCAAGGGGTTCACAGCTTTGCAGGTGTAGATGCCCCCATCGAAAGGACTGGGCTTGCGGATTTCCAGGGAGCAGACGCCCTGCTCAATCATCGCTATGTATTTGGGGTCTTCCCGTATCTCCATCTGATTTTTCATCCAGATGATTTTGGGCTGGAAGGCAGCAGGATTTATTTTTTTATTTGTTTAAAGCAGGGAGAGAAATGAGAAATCTAACTGGCCCCAAAATTCAGCCACTTGTTTGCCTTTGCCTTGGCCCTGCCTGAAGCTTGTGGCCATGGTGGGATTCACAGTCAGAAGCAATTTGAAGAGCTAAATCTCCCATTCTTGAACCCTAACGATGGCTCCACACTTCCTCCCCCAGTGCAGAAGGAAACAGGACATGGCTTGAATTAAGATCAGTCTCCTATCTTCATGCAGAAACACCCCAAACTTGCCCCAGTTTGACTCAGAGGGCAGCTGCAGCCTCAAAACACATCCAACCCTAACCCAACGTGACCAACCATCTCCCAGCACCTCTAGCCACCTTGCAAAACCCCCACTGGTGGCTGCCCACACGTGGTCATGACGCTGTCCATGGAGGAACCACTGACCTGGGGGAAGCCCCGGACGCAGCAGAAGAGATGTGTGCTGTAGCCCCGGGTGGTTGTTCGGTCTGTCAGGGGCTGGGTGAACTTTGGAGGCTCCATCATGTCCCGTTGGGGGACCTTCTCTGGCTGGTAAGCAGTTTCTAAGAAAATAATTAATTGTAGGTTGAGGCAGAGCTCGGACTCCTGGGGTAACCAGCACATGGTCACAGGGATTCAGCCCAAGGTACCCCAAAATACTTCTGCTCTCTCACATAACAGCCAGACAGCCTCTAGCCAGACCTGAGATGGACCACTGCAGGGGTCTCTTCCTCTGTTGCCCTGAGCTGCAGGGCCAAAACCAGGGCTGTTCCTCACCCCTCCCAACTCCTGCTTCAATCTCACCCCAGGGATGTCCATGCCTTAATCCCTCCCAGAGGGCTGACCATGGCACATGCCTTCCCCAAAGGAAGAAGGAGGTGTAGAAGGAGGGCAGGGACCTCTGGACCTCTGCCTTGGGGATGCACAGCTTCACCCGTACAGGGACCATCCTGGTGACCAGCCCAGTGGCATCACCACAACACCAAAGAAGCCGCACTAGCCCCAACAGGGACAGGACTCCTCTTGCCCATGACCACCCCCAGCCTCATAGGAAGAGTCTTGTCCTCACTTGTCTTCTTGATGTGGGCCACTCCAGAGGTGATTGCTGCTTTCTCACTCAGCCCACAGGCATTTTCTGCGAACACCCGGAAGGAGTAGGTATTGCCGATGATGAGGTCGGAGATGGTGCAGCTGGTGCGGGTGCAGCGCTCCAGTGCCATGAACCATTTCTGGGAGGAGAAAAAACACAACAAAAGAGTGGTGAGGGAAGGCAGGCTGTCCAAAAGATGGAGAAGACGTGGGGGGACACAGAGGTGTGCAGCTCCCCAGCACCAGGACATGAGGTCCAGGAGTGCCCCAACTCACCCCACTCTTCTTGTCTGACTTCTGCACCATGTAGCCCTTGATCTCAGAGTTCCCATTGTCCACCGGGGGAGTCCACTCCAGGGCCACATTAAAGCCCCACACATCCACCAGCTTCAGGTTCTGGGGGGGGCCTGGTGGCTCTGCAAATACAAACCCTCACATTGTGGCATCCTAATTTGCTGCCACCAGATTCTGTGCTTTGATCATCCCTTGCTCCTCACTTCTAATCTCTTCTCACCCTGTTGCAGCACACAAGGGATGAGAAGTTGCAAGGGGCATAGGCTGGCAGAAACCCTGCATCACCAACTGGAGGAGTTCACCTCCATAATCCTGGAGAAGATCCCACTGGAAGAGGGACCCCAGAGTCCCTTGCCTTGTTGCTGGCCCTATCCCATCCCACCCATAACAGGAGTTATCCCCAGCCAAGGGCAGGAACGAGTCCCAGAACAACCATGTAGGGTCTCATACCCAGCCTTACCAATCACTCGGATGTCCAGGGTAGCCTTGTCCTCTGCTCCATTTATCCTCACGGCAAGCTCATACTTGCCCGAATCACTGCGCTGTGCCTGGCGGATGTAGAAGATGGTGTCCTTCTGCGTGTTGCGGATATTGACACGGCTGGTGTCCAGGGGCTGGCCACCCTTGGTCCAGATCACCTCGGGCTCTGGCTTTCCCTGGAGCAACCCACACAGGCCCATCAGGAGCCACTCAAGAGCATGGTCCCAACTGGTCCTGCTGGGTAGGACAGGTGGGCAAAGCCACCTTGCTTTGTCCAGGCAGCAGTGGCCTGGATACAGCCTCTCCCATCCAGCAGTCCCCAGGGAATAAACTACAGATGATCCCTGCCAGCCCCACTGATGGGAAGCCATCAGGCTCCAGGGATGAGGCTGGAACATGCTGGTCCCCCAAAGTCCTCGTGGAACAAGCTCAGCGTTACTTGTCCAGGGCTTTGCAGGCAGAGCTGTGCTCCTGTTGCCCAGGCACTGAGCCCAGGTTCAAGCCAGGCAGCTGGGGTTTGAATTCAATATCCAGGGCCAAGTCGTGCCTGGAGCGTGGCCAGCACAGGCTCCCAACCACCTATGAGACATGGCATGGACATTTCCCTCATTGCAGGGGCAGATTTCTGGCTCCTGCTTCCCCCAGTGTGTTTCAGGGCTGGTTTTCTCCATGGTGGAGAAAATTTTCTCCGAATCACGGAATTGTCAGAGTTGGAAGGGATCTCTAGAGATCATCTAGTCCGACTCCCCTGCTAAAGCAGGATTGCCCAGAGCACATCACTCGGGACTGCATCCAGGCTGGTCTCGAAGATCTCCGGAGAAGGGGACTCCACACCCTCCCTGGGCAGCCTGTTCCAGGGCTCTGTCACCCTCATGCCATGGTGGAGATGCTTTGGGGATGCCCCAAACAGTACATGATAGATCAGTTGAGGAGAAGACCTCCAGGTTGGCCCACCATTGCTTCCCCCATCACATATCTCGGGGGCTGCCTTGTTCCAAAGAGAGTTGCTCTCCCTAAGGAGACCCCCATTGTTGTGCTGTGGAGTCCTGTGGTATGTGGCTGCCAGGTTTGGCCAGGAGTGTGAGCTGAACAGGGCTCATGGGCTGAGACAGCACCAGTAGCTAGCTCATGACCGAGCATGTTTGGGGTTGTCCCACTGCCCACACCACCAATAAAGACATAGCAGAAGAAAAACAGGAGCTAGGCATAAATTGGAGAGGGGTTCCCACCCCATCTCCCACCTTCACCACATGAGACATGGGGATCAGGACAAGTCAGCCCACGGGTGGCCCCAGGCATGTCATGGTGGCTAGAAAAGTCATTGCAGAAGCCAACCTGCTGTGGGAAAGCCTGGAGAGAATAAATCCCAAATCACCCACCTACCTGGAAAGGGATCATAATGTTCACAGCATCCCCAACACGCCTGACATAGGTCTGCCGCAGGTGACGGGGCATGCGGATCCTTGGGAGCTCTGGGGACCAGAAAAACACACCGTGGGGCCAAGAAAATCACAGCCCCCAACTGGCTGACACACCCAATGCATCTCCCTGCTTGGCCGTCAAGAAATCCCACCCAGAAAGATGGCAACCTCTTCTCTCTCATCTCCTGGACAGTGCTTGCTTCCCTGCAGGGACGTGCCAGCCTCCCCCATTGCCTGCACCCCAAAATTATATCCACCCTTGAGATGCCAGATCACCAACCCAATGCCACCACCCTGATGGACCATTCACCCCCTTTATTATAGCCAGGCCATGGAGACCAACACAGGTGTAACCAGGAAACCCGCAGCACAGCCTACATGGTAGCAAGGCAGAGGACAGCATCTCCCAGTTAGGAATTTTTTCTCCCCCAGCTCAGAAAGCAGACTCTCCAGAGGTACAAAACCCAATGTCCAGCAAGGACAAGGCTGGCCAGACCTCTACCTTCGCTGTGCGCTCAAGGCCATTGAGATACCAAGGTGGTGCACGGTTACTCACAGCAGAGCTGTGAAAGCCCCAACCTTAAACCAAAGACTGATGTCCCCAAGGGAACATAACAAAGACAAGCAAGAAACCCACTGGAGAATGCTGATGGAGCGTGTGTCTCCTTCCCAGGGTGAAAATAGCAGCTGTGTAACCCTACCGGCTCGGTGCCACTTGGTGATCCTTCTGGAAAGGCATCAGGTTTACGTGAGCCCCTCATAAAAGAGCTGTGTGTCCCTGCCCGGATTAAACGTGCCAGAGCTTAGCTCTGGGGAGGGGGCACGGCCAGAATTAACCGGGGACTGAGCAATGCCTAAACAGCTGTGAGAGTGAAAGGCCGGCGGTGGGCTGGGGAGGGCAGGAGATGCCCGGAGGTCTCAGATGGCCCCGCCGACAGCTGAGACAGTCTCTGCTCCCCTTGTCCTGCTCTTCGCCCTGGGGATCCACACATCCATGCTGCCACTTGGGCTCATCAGTCTCAGTGGGGCAGAGAAACCCGACCTCAAGGGGGGAATGTTAATTCATGCATGTTTTCCCCAGATCTGGCGCGCCTTGCTCAGTCGGAGGGGGCTGGCTGATGTTGGTGGCCCAGGTGACGTGCTGCTGCGGGTGGGAAGACATTTTTCCTGCCCCAGCCCCCTGCAAAATGTGACTCCCACACCAAATCCTCATCTGGTTTCTCCTTGTCTCTCTCCACTTCCCAAACCCACTCGTCCCACCTGTTTTTAAACTCCCTGCCATCTGTATCGCTGCTATTTAAAATCCCTTGTGATGCTATAAATGAACTGGTGAGAGATACAAAATGCGGTCCCAACCGAAAT
Source organism: Numenius arquata (assembly GCF_964106895.1). Classification (NCBI taxonomy): domain Eukaryota; kingdom Metazoa; phylum Chordata; class Aves; order Charadriiformes; family Scolopacidae; genus Numenius; species Numenius arquata. The sequence continues at coordinate 6,038,790 of NC_133599.1, read as the reverse complement.
GTGAAGACTAGAAGGTAACCGATGGGGCAGAGAGGAGAGTTCTCGTGCACCCAACAGACACCAGTGCCATTGACAGTTAGTTTGTTCCTCAGCAAAGGGTGTACAGGGCTGTGCTTTGAGTGAAATGCAAAAGCAGGCAAGTGCCATTGGCTGATGAAGAGTTTCAGTGAGCAAAAAGAAGAGAGAGAAGAAAAAAAACCCCACTATTGTGGAGCAAGAGCAAGTGAGGTGTGTGTGTTTTTCAGCTTTTTGGGTTTTACACCTCTCAGCCCGTACACGTGGCTGGGACAAAGCTCAGTGGCAGGGACAGGGGGTTTGACCTGGTGGGCGCAGCACAGGACCAGAAGTGGGAAACATGAGCTGTGTATCTGGCATCTCATGCCAGCCCCTCATGCCCCAGTTTCCCCAGTCCCACAAGGTCTGGTGGGATGTCTTTGAGACCTGGAGGTCAACTCGGCAGCAGACACCAACACTAAGCCATGTTCACCTCCTGCGAGCAAACTGAGGACAGAGCCTGCAGGGCCCTTTCCAGATACTGACAGACTTCTCCAAGCCCTTTCCTATGAAAAGCTGATGGTTCCCTGAATAACTTTTGTTGTTATTATTATTATTATTATTATTATTATTATTATTACTATTTTTAAGCAGCTGAAAAATCCGGCATGTTCTTTGAGTAACAGGAAAACTTGTGCATTAATAATTTCCTGTGAAGGGAAAATAAGTCTATATTTGCTGTTTGATAAGTGAAAACCAGCCTGGTGATCACATATCAGCCTCAGCACATTCGCAGCACCCCGGGAGGAATGTGAGTCTTGCCAAGCATGAGAGCAAGCCATTCATTAGCGAGTTCGGCGTGATTAAACTTCCCATACTCCAGACTACCAGCTCTTGACTTTCCTTAGCTAAATAAACAAAGCTGTCCGACGTGCATGTGATGGCATATTAGAGATGTGAGCATGGCCGAGATGAGGAGATGGGCTGAAAGTGGGACTGTCGCTGAGCTCTTGCAAAGAAACAGGAAAACGTGGCTCTGCATTTTAAGTCCTTCTCCCACAAAGCCTCACCGTCTCCAAGATCAGTGGCTTGAGGTCAGGAAGAAGCTGCTCCATCCCACCCCAAGGGAAATGAACACAGTTATTGAGAATAACGTCTCAGTCAAAGGCTGGATTGCGACGTGTGAGAGGGCAGAGGCTGCCCGGGCTGTAGGGATGGGCTGTGATCTCTGTGTACAGCTGAAAAAAGCACACGGGGATTACACACGGCGGGAGCGGTACTTACGGAGGATCTCTCTGATGAGAACTGGCTGCTCCAAAGCAGCCGGGACGCTGGCACCGCTGGCGCTGACAGCCTTCACCCGTATGTGAATCTTGTCACCGGAGCTGAGGTCAGGGATCGTGTACCGGGTGGAGAGAAAAGGCTCCTTGTTCACTGCCGTCCAGTCTGTACCTGCAACCAGCCCAGCAGAGCACTTCAGACATGCGATGGACAGACAGACACACAGACCCCCCAAACAGCAGGATCAAACCACAGGAGGTGAAACCCAGAGACGATGAACCCCTTCCTTGCAAAGGCTGAATGATTTGGGGCACCAGCAGAAAAAGGCATCTTAGAGAGGAGGTTGGCCACCCCACTCTGCCAAGGAGCGTGGGGTACGAAACGCTGGCAGAAGCTCAACTGTCGAGCAGGAGGCTGTTTGCAAGTAAGAAAAGACATCAGGGCAACAAACATGGTCCCTGCTGACTTTCCAGGTGCGTTTCTGGAAGTAGTTAAGTCCCTCTGACCACCCTGCCAGTCTGTTCCTCTTATTGCCCCAAGGACAACTCATTGGGGCTCACCATGCTCCCCAGCACATCCTCCACATTGGGCAAGGTCTGATTATCACCTGCCACCAGCCAGCTAGACCTCTTCAACTGCTCTTCCTGCTTGGAAGGGTCATCTCAAACTCATCCTGCAGCCAAGATGTAGAAGCCCTCCCACGTCAGCCAGCTAACACAGCCTTGCAATGTCCTGAGCCTCTTCAGAGGTTTCTCAGAAAACAAACTGCCTCAGTCACCAAAGGGCTGGATGTCCCAGGAGGGCAACTGGAGCAACACAGGTGTGCCAGGGTTTGCAAAGCTACCATGTCCACCTTCAGACCAAGAAGGTTCTCCTGTCAAAATGCCATCAGACCAGCCAAACCCCACCAGCTCCTCTTTCCCTTCACTGCTGGTGAGGGCTCAAACCAGCCCTCACTCAAATCTCACCCTATTTTAGTCAACCAGTGTCTTGTACCAGCCCAAATACAGTAGTCATGAAACCCATGTGGTTATCACCGAATGAGTAGAGCTCTTCTGTCACCCAGCCAAACCCAAAGCAAGCTAGGAAACCATCCAAAACTATGACCTTTGGGTGGCTGTCAGCCAGCACCCTCCAGGAATGGTCGCATCTTTCCTTGTCCCACACAAAGACCTTCTTATGCATCCTGTCCAACCATGGTTACCTCCTCAGTCCCCAGCCCAAGAATGAAAGAATCCCACAGCCAAGCATGTGTTGATCATGTCTCCCACAAGATAAACGGCCAAGGGTCATAGATTGAGCTCCCCAAGGCCCATGGACTGTCTATGTCTCCCAACCACTCCAACGTCATGTAGCACTCAGCACACAGGCCCAACCTCTCCTTGCAGATCCCCCCAGCCACGCAGGTCATTCACTCTCACCCCAAGGCCAAGCAGGGCTTCCAGAGAGTGCCCAAAACACAAGCTTTATCCACCTACCCCATTCCAACAACCAGCAATGCAACCAGAGAACCACAGATAATTGTTGCCTCCCACCAGCCAACCTCCATCCACTGTGGCCATCCTCCTTCCAGGCATCTTAAGCCCCATCTCACTTGGGCAGGGCTTGCCTGCTGAGGGATGCCAGACCCTCTCACGCTGCCCAGGACCCTCTTCTCCCTCATTATCCCACCTTATCCCCATTCCTTCTGCACTTCCTTTTGGGCAAACATGGGACCTCTTCCTGAGGTCTTGCATCACTATCCCTCCTGAGGTCCCTGCAGAGCTGGAGTTCATTAGAGATCATCCTCAGTGGGTACACTGATCCCTCTTCCACCCTCTAGCTGGACATGGCAGTGACATTAAACCTAGTCCATCCTCTCACTAAAGACATCACTACTATCTGAAGCCAATGGGAAGAGTGTCTCCTCCATGGAAAAAAAAATAATCTAAAATGAACCCATTTGGGCAAAGAAAGAGAAATGGTGCACAGGGAAACTCGCTGATGGGTTCTGCTCAGCTCCATCCCACACCTCCACAGCAACACACCAGTTTTCCATGCTTACGAGGCAGGAAAGCCCAAGCCTACTTCCATCTTTGCAGATCTCCACCACGTATCCATCCAGGCCTGACTGGCCTGTCTGCTCCGGGGCTTTCCAGGTCAGCGTAACCGAGTTTTCACTCACTTCTTCCACGGCCAAGGACAAGGGGGAGCTGGGTGGCTCTGTAACAAATACGCAGTGATGAGGACAGGCTCTCAAGTAGCGGGGCTGTTGGAGGGCAATCACCCAACCTACATGTTGGTCTTCAGCCCTCCCATCCTCCTAATCCCCCGGCCCTATCCCACTCCAAAAATATCCTTGATGATTTGATCCCTCTGTCCCTTCCACCTGGCACCCCCACATGCCCCCTCCCAGCCTTGTGTATCTCCTCTCCCCACTGCAGTGTAAGGTCCCGTTCTCACCTGCTTTCGGTTTCTCGGGCTTCGGTTCAGGGGCTGGGGCTTGGGGTTCAGCTGGGGGAGCCGGGGAACCTTCTTCAGCGGCTGGAGTCGCTTCTGCCGTGGGGACGGGGGCAGGCTCGTCTGTGGGGGCTTGGGGCTGCTCTGTGGTGGGGGGTTGCTCAGGAGCTGGGGGCTCTTCAGCAGCAGGAGCTGGTGCTGGTTCTTCCTTCGGGGTCGGCGCTGGCTCCTTCTCCGGAGCCGGGTCCGTGGCTGGTGGTGCAGTTTTGCCGGTCATCGCTGCAAAGCCTGGGGGCTGGGGAATAGGATGTTTTGGGGTCTGTGCTCCGGTGTCTCCGCTCTGTTTTGGGGTTCCTGCTCCAGACCAAAGGTCTCTCCTCCAAATCTGGGATCTCGGCTCCGAAGCTGGGGTCCCCGCTCCAGACCAAGTGTCTCCACTCCGGATGGACAGTCTCTGCTCCGGGACGGCTGTGCTGGGACGGGGGAACCAGGTCACTGAGCCAGAACAGGGGCTGGGAGATTTTTATAGGCTTCGGCTGGCACTTGTCACCTCCCTGCAAACCAATCTGCCTGCGCAGGCGGGGGCCGCCAGGAATAGCCACCGGGGACCTGCACATTCAGCAGCACGCCCCTACCCCCTCCTATGGGACTGCAGCATATGGTCCTGTCCCCCCCGCCACCTCCCCTAGGCTCGCACGGGACTGGGCAGGCTAGGGCCAGGTCACCTTTCTTTGGGGACACGGCTCCTGTCCCCAGCACCGACACCCTAAGCTAAGGGCTTCCCAACCCTCGCACTGCCACCTCCTCAGCCACCCCCTGTCCCTCCATGTCCTCCCCCTTGACTCCCCATTGACCTGGCACCCCCCACACCTTCCCCCAGCCCCTGCATTAACACCAACCCCCCTCCCACCCCAATCCTCCACATTAATCCTGCATTGACCCCCCCTCAACTCACCTGCTCCCATGTCCTCCCATAGTCCCTATGGTAACCCCAGACCCCTCTGCTCCCCCATGCCCTCCCCCAGCCTCCGCCTCAATCCCTGAATCCCTGGGGTTGGAAGACAGCTCTTGCGATCATCTGGACCAACAGCTGCCCGTACCCCTGACCCACATTCCATCCACCTGAAGAAGATTAATCACCGGCCAGCCCTATGCCACGTCCTCCAGTCTCTGCCATGCCCATATGTCCATGGAGTCTGGTCACCCCAGGACTCGTGACCAGCCACCCTTCTGCTATTCCCCAAACTTGGATTTGCTCCAAAGCCCTCCACTGTCCCAGGAAAGCCCCATTAGTCCTATAGGATTTAACCCCATCCCCCCCCCGCCTGTCCTTGTTCCCCTCTCTTGCCATGCTATGCATGAGATGCTACTAAAAATGTCTCCATAACCTATGGTCTAATTCCTTAACCTTCCTCAAATGGAAGTTGACAGAGAGTTTGCTCCTGTCCCCCAGCTACTTGCCTGTCTCCAGGGATGCTGCTATGGAGGAGCCAAGCAAGCCCGGCTCTCCTGGGCATTGGTCCAAAGGCTCACGGTTTCGTGGTCCCCAGGAAACACCTCCAAACACGAACATCAGGGCCAAGAGGCATCTCTGAGACAGCCAGAGCATGAAGCTATGTGCTCTGACAGGGCCAGACGATCTGAGCTTTGCTAACAAGGGGGTAGTTTTCCAGGTGGGGTGAGCTCTGGTCACCCAGGAAGGGGAGGGAGAGAAGAAAGAGCAAAACCCCATTGGCCAGGCTGGTCTTTAAAGGGATGGTGATAGCCCAAAAAAGAACCACAGGGCTCTGAGGGAGGCACCCCAGCTGGAGCAGGACCCATGGACTGGGTGGGATGATGGGATGGGGAGAGGAGGTGAGGGCAGCAATGCTGAATCTTTAGTCCACGGGGGTGTCACAGGGGTGCTGGGCTTGGCCAGACATGGGGCTCATCTCCTGTCTGCGAGACAGCAGCAGGCAAACACTGATGGCTGTATGGAGGCATAGCCCCAAGGACCCCTGCCCATGGTGCTCTACACAGTGAGACATAGAGGGATGTGGAGGACACAACTGCCAATCCCCAGAAAGAACACGAAGGAGACCCACGGTTTCTGCTAGCTCTGCTGCTCCTGTAAGCTGAGAAGAAAGTTCATGACAGCCACCAGCCTTGCGAGTCCCATGGGGAGCAGGTAACATGAGTGCAAACCGGGTCCCTCATGGGCTCTGATGCTGCCTGGAGGCTGCAGTCCAGCAGCACGACCCTCCTGCTCCAGGGAGGAATATTTTTCTCCCCTGGTTATTTCAGCAACAGTTTGGCAGCGGGACACCAGGAGATGGTATCGATATCTCAAAGAGGGCATGTTTCCTCCAAAACTATGTGATAACCCAAATGTTCCTCGATTACTTTAGCCATTGAGGAGGAACATGACTAATAAAGGCTCCTCCTTCCCCAGAATACCTTTGGGATGCCTGAGGGATGAGTCCCCTGAGGCAGGAGATGGTGACGTGGGACTCCCAGACATTTTTGCTGCCTGCAGACCATGGATGGGTACTGGCAGTCCCTCCTACTCCCCAGAACAGCCTGGAATGGCTCAAATTTGCCAAGTGGGCCATGAACAGGAAAATTTTCTGCAGCTGCTCTGGCAAGAGGGAAGAAGACAGCCTTGCTCCCCAGCACAGCGATGAAGGGCTAGAGGAGACTGTCCATCTGTCCTTCTCCAGCTGCCTTTAGCTCCCTTGTGGGTCTGGCACCCAAAGGGGAGGATTGGAGAAGCTCTGGTTTCTCCATCCCTTGACCCACAGGGATTTCATCCTGTCTTGGAAGATCCTTGGCCCCTCAGCATTCACCTGGACCATGTCTTGATAAATTTTTCCATCAGCTCACAGGTGGCCACCTCTGGACTCCCACAGCCATCAGCTCTGCTGAGAAGTTTTTCATGAGTCTTTTACAAAGGCAATCATGATGTCTAATCTTAACCAAAATGCTTCATGAGAAGCAGGTTTCTTTTGATTATGAGTTAAGAGAAGCAATTTTAAAAGCTCAGGAAAAAAATAAAATCAATACAAAACTACAGTTCATAAGGAAATGAGTGCTCAAATTTCTCTCCTATTTCAATTTGGGTGAGTGTGGTTGAAAATTAAACACTTTCCTCAGGAAAAGAACATCAATGCAATTATTTTGTTTGAAGTTCTTGATTTGAACAAAACTTGAGGTTTTCAACCTGCTGGATGACGTTTAGATACTGTTTTCTCTGTTGACTCACGGGGTGACTCATAGGTCAAGAGCCAGTGAATCAACATGGTTTATCATCCAGACTTATCTGGGCTACGTTACTGTAGTATATCGGCATCTTGTTTATTCACACATTGCCGGCAAGACCACCGTACGTCGAGCAAACTCAAGCGCGGAAACCCTACGCTGCCTGATGTAGGTGACAAAGGCATCGTGGCAGGTTGCCCACGTCAAAGTCAAAGGGTTTCCCGCGGGAGCAGACTTCGGGGAGCCGAAGGTTTCATTACCCACCATGATGGCTTCACTTGTGGATGCACGAAGGGGAGGGAGAAACTGCTCCCATGGAGTCGTTTCACCAGGAAGGATGGGAGCGGGGTGTCTCAGCGGAAGCACCACGACTTTGGGGTGAGGGAGCTAAAATGAGTCTGGTGTCAGAAACAAAAGGAAATGCCCACTGGGGTGATTCCTCCACCTCAGCATGAAAACCAAGAGCACACCAAGTGGGCTGCGCTGGCTGCTCCTGCAGGCAACTGGGAGGACTGAATATTAAAATTTTAGTGATAATTTAAATATTACCACACTTTTGCCTGAAACTCCAAATATTTCAGGATCTAGTTGAAATACAGAGTATTCATGTTTTCCAGTGAGAAAAGGTCTCTTCTCTACAGGAAGCAGGTACTTTTTACAAATTGGTTTTGACCCACATTTCCAGCCCACTGCACCATTGATATGTTACTTTACTTATCTTCCAGGTAACGTATAGCTCTAAATAATGAGAGTATCATTTCTTCCTCAAAGGATCAGCTCCTCCTCATGCCACTGTAATTCAAATACCCCCAAAAAGATGAAGCGTGGTCATATTTCAGCTGGATTTATTGACTAGACCCCATTGCAAAGAGATAGATCTGGCTGTACCCCAAAAGCCTCGGGTCTACCCGTTTACCCAGATTTGCCGGTTTAGGAAATCGCAGCACCGAGGACCTGCCGGGTGGGTTAGGGGGAAACCTCATCAGCACCATTCCCCATGATGACAGCTGATGCCTTGGTGCGGGAAGACAGAAGACGCCTCTGACAGCTGGGGAAAATCCTGGAGGCTTTCAGAGATTAGGACCATCCCCTAAACAGGGCTCCAGGATTAGACGGGAGGTGGCGAGATCTTCCCACTTGCACATCATAAAGCAAAGCGGAGATGCCAAAAGCCCAGAATAAATGATGGGTCCATGTCATCAGGGTGGGAAGGGTTCCTTGAAGCCGTAATATCCTCCACACTTGTCCCCTTTTGCCCTTGTCCTTGTGAACATCTCTGAAGAGCCAAGATGGGTCTCGCCCACCCCCTGGGAAGCAGCAGGGTGGATGTCACACACTGCTACCTGGGCCACCACTAGTTCTGAAGTGGCATCATGAGGTCCTTGGCACAAGCCATGTGCTTCGTCAGAGCAAAGGACAGAACCAGGCTCCAAGGGATCCTATCATAGATGCCAAGAAGGATCCATCACCCATAGGCTGTATCAGGGTGGGGAAGGGGACACCCAGCACTGACATGGTCCGCATTGCCATCCCCAGTGGGATTTATTCAAAGCCACTCAACAGGAGAGAACAGGACCTGTACCCACCTCCTGACAGCCACATCCAGCCCTGCACCTGCTGTGTGGAGGATGAGTCCTCAGGAGACACCACAAATGGCTGGAAAAGTACCCTAACCCAAACCAGTCCCCCTTGGACATCAGCAGAAAGGAGGTGTCCAACCCCCTTTGGGGGCGGATATTGCTACTGGTCACAGATGCAGCTGGAGATGGTCCCTGTGTGGGGCTGCCCCCTCCTTTCGGCTGCTTCCCTCCCTCCTGCCCTTGCCTGACCCCTCTCCAGAGGGGAATTTAAGCCAAACCTCCAGAAAACCAGGGAGGTCAGATGGAAAATGCTGACCACAAATGCCAGGAGGGCTGAGGCTCGGGCAGCCCAGGGCCCTGCCTGCTGTGTCACGTCTCCCCAGCTCCCGGCAGCATTTCCAGCCTCCCTGTCACCGTGATATTCGCAGCGCGCTGAGTCAAGCCGCCGGGGCAGGCGGCAGGTGGGCTGGGACGTAGGCAAGCTTTCCATGGTGTGTGTCGCACGCAAGCAGATGCTTACTTCACCCCGAAGCAATGACTACGGGCAAGGGCTCCGAGGGTAGAGCCGGGACAGGGGCTCAACCCCTCTCCCAAAGCCCCCCGGGGTAGTGCTTGTTGCAGTGCTGCCCTGGGGCAGGAGTTTTAAGCTAGAATTGCTCTAAAATGTCCTTGTCTGGTCTAGAAAGTGCAGACAGGCAATAAAGAGACATTATCAGTGTGATTCAGGGTATCTCTGAGGTCCCATTGGGCATCCAGAAGTAGGGTTCTGGGCGGTGGGCGCAGAAGTAGGGTTCATGCAGCCCAGCCTCACGCTCCACAGGGTTGTCCCGGTTGCATGGTTGCACATCAGCTCACACCACCAGCACTCAACATCTCCACAGTTTGATTCATTTGATTCAAAGTTCAATCACAATTTGATTCATTGATTCAAAGTTTTGATTAATAAACCTTTCTTCACCAAAAGGGTTGTCAAGCACTGGAACAGGCTACCCAGGCAAGTGGCTGAGGCACCATCCCTGGAGGTATCTAAAAGGCGTGGTGATGTGGCACTGAGGGACATGGTTTAGTGGCGGACTTGGAAGTTTATGGTTGGACTCAATGATATTAAGGGTATTTTGCAACCTGAATGATTCTCTGATTCTATGATCAGTCAGGGAGAGCAATGGGTTCACCCGCCACCCCTGTTATCAGCTCACGGAGCAGCACAGTTGCGTGCCTGGAGCTGCAACCTCCAACGAGGAGCTGCCAGGTGTGGGCAGGGCACGTGAATGCAAACACCCATCACCAACAGGCTCTTTGGGGTGTTATTTTGGGGCTGTGATGCGATAATTCTCCTCCAGGTTGGAAGGGAGAGAAATAGAGAAACTCCCACAGGGATGCCCCAGTTTTGCCCAAGTGCCTCACTGGGAGCTGAGCCAGGGAGCTCAGTGCCAGCTCCGTGTCCCCTCCGGCTTGGGGACAGCACTGCAGGGGGAAAACCATGTTGGAGCAGCATCACCCGCTGCCCCCAGCCCAAGTGGTCCCCACAGCTCCATCCGTGGGGCCATCGCATATCGCAGCGGCAGCGCGAGGTGGGCAGCACCCCCCGAACCGGCAGCCGCGGGAGGCAGGAGGGGTGACCTCCAGCAGCTGCACCCAGGACAGGACGTGACGGGCCAGCAGAAGCCCTCACACACCTTGGCACCGCATCAGTCACCTCCCGCGTCTCCAGCGCCCAGAAGCTGTGCCAACCCTGGGGCATCACTCTGCCTTTGGCGGGTTTTCTTTTCCAATCCTGCCCTACCTTTGGGGCTGCCAGCGGGAGTTTACCTTGGGCTGGCAGGCAGAGAGCCCGCAGAGGCTGAGCCTGTGCTAGCCCCGCTCTCCACAGACTGCCGGGGGTCACCTCTACCGAGGGGACAGCAGCTGGGGACGCCAATAAGGCTCTGTCACCACCTGCCCTGCCTGGTCCCGTGCTGGGGCAGGGAAAGGCTGCAAATAAGCAGCTTGGGTTTTCCCTTCTGCGTTAAAAGCCAGGAGCTCAGAGAGCACCAGAATGTCGCAAGACACCTTTGCTGTTTTATTCGGGACGTTTACACATGAGGGTTGCACCCGGGGGACACAGCCACGTGCCTGACTGTCCCCAAGCTGTGGCAACCCTTGGGCTGGCAACCTGGGAGCTGGGATGCTCCGCAAGAGAAGGGGGAGAAACCAGCTCAGCCCTGGGTTCCACCAGCACCGAGGGTGAATTTCTTTATCATTTGGTATCAGCGGGAATCTCAGGTGTTTGCTCTTCATTGCTCAGGGGCAAGCACCACTACCCAGAGCCCTGCTTTGCTCGTCTCCATGCCCGCAGTCCCAAGCAGTGCCCACTGTCCCAGTTAGCCCAGTAACTGCTAGTCCTCAGGAAGGTGTCCAGCCCTGACATAAGGACCTCAAGGCACTGAAACCCCTGCCAGGCTGCACCACGCCATGGGCTGGTTACACCCCAAGCACACACTTCTGGTCTCACTTGACTTTCAATTTCTCTTCAGGTCCCCTTACCTCCATCAAGGACTAAGGCCACCTTAGCTCCTCACCAGCCTCCAAACCCTCCTGCAGGACCAGCACTGGGGGCTGGTGTCTCCATTTCCCCTCCCGGTTCCTCCCTTATTCTCTCACATCCACACTCCTCCTTTCCTTGCCTTAAATGCTTTCCCTGGCACCCTCACCTGTCTCCTTTCCCTCTGCTCTCCCCATCCTCTCCTCTTTATCTGCACCCTCTAACCTCCTCCCCGCACCATGCAGGGTCCCTGCAGGACACTGCCTTGCTCCACCACATCAACAGCTTGTGTGGCTGAAAGGAGCACAGCAGAGGGGGACCAGCATGATGTCCCACAGCCAGACCTGTCCCAGCCCTGGTGGCACTAGGACCAGCCATATTCCAGGTGTGGCAGCCAATAACCTAAGGAGGTCCCCAAGGCTGGCGTGGTAGTGGCTGGCACCACAAAGACTGCCTGTACCCTGCCATGTCTGAGGGGTTTGCGGAGGGCTGTCCCTTCCCAGGATGCTCTGAAGCAAGTGGGTTCTACTCCCTTAAATAAAGAATCACAGAATTATAGGGTTTAGAAGGGATCTTCAGAGATCATCTCCTCCAACCTCCCATCCCCTCCAAAACAGGGTCACCCAGAGTAGTTGGACAGGAACATGTCCAGGTGGGGTTTGAATGTCTCCAGAGAAGGAGACTCCACCACCTCTCCGAGCAGCCTGTTCTGGCACCCTCACAGGAAAGAAGTTCCTCCTCATGTTCAGATGGAATTTCCCATGTCCCAGTTTGTGCCCGTTGCCCCTTGTCCTGTCCCCGGGCACCACTGGGAAGAGTCTGGCCCCATCCTCTTGCCCCCCACCCTTTAGCTATTGCTCAGCATTGATGAGATCCCCTCTCAGGCTGCTCTTCTCCAGCTGAACAGCCCCAGGTCCCTCAGCCTTTCCTCAGCACAGAGATGCTCCAGCCCCTGAGCATCTTCGTAGCCTCCGCTGGACTCTCTCCAGCAGTTCCCTCTCCTCTGAAACTGGGGGGCCCAGAACTGGACCCAGTGCTCCAGATGTGGCCTCCCCAGGGCAGAGCAGAGGGGGAGGATACCTTCCTCCACCTGCTGGTCACAGTCTTCTTAATGCGCCCCAGGAGACCATTGGCCTTCTTGGCCACCAGGGCACGCTGCTGGCTCATGGGCAACTTGTCGACCAGGACTCCCAGGTCCCTCTCTGCAGAGCTGCTTTCCCCCCCCAACCTGTACTGGTGCAGGGGATTATTCCTCCCCAGCTGCAGGACTCTACACTTGCCTTTGTTGAACTTCCCTTCTCTGCTCAACTCTCCAGCCTGTCCAGATCTCGCTGTATGGCAGCCCAGCCTTCTTCTGTGTCACCCACTCCTCACAGTTTCGTATCATCGGCAAACTTGCTGAGGGTACACTCTGTCCCCTCATCCAGGTCATTGATGGATGGAGCAGCACATCGCAGACCCACCCCACGTCCTTCTCTAACCCAGGCACCTTTGTTCAGGATCCTCCCTGCTCTGCCCCCCTCCCTGGAGAGTTTGCTGGATCAGAGGGGCTATGAGAGGTTGGACCTTCCCCAAATCCCAGTAACTCCCTCCAGGCCCTAGTAAATTGGGAAGACAAACAAGTTTGCTGTTGTCCAACCATGGCCCAGCTGCACCCTTCCCTGCTGCCACCAGGGAGCATCATGGGGACATTTAATCAGGCTGTCCTCACCCTGGGTTGGACTGAAACCCTCTATTGCGCCAGGCTTTGGGAAGATACTGTTCCCTTTACGCCTGGGCTTTAGTGTCCCTGGTGTCCCCACAGCCAGGTGTGACCCAGCCCTGCTTTGGATGCAGGGGCTCAACCTGCCGCAGGGTGCCTGCTGCCATGGTTGGGGCACCCAGCCTATTGTCCCAGCCCTGCCCCATCTCTGCTGTCCCCACGTGGCACAGAGTGACAGCCCTGTGCCTTCCCTGGAGGAAGCATCACCCCAAAGCATCTCCAGATCAGCTGGGCCAGGACATGGGCTTCGGTGAGCAAATGGGTTTTGATCTCTTGACCCAATAACCTGCAAGGGAACAGCCATGGAGGAGGACACTCCATCCTCCTCCTCCTCGACCATGTACATGTCGATGCAGGAAGGACACTTGTATTTTTGCAGGGGAAAGCCACCACCTCCAGCCTGCCATGGCCAAGGTGGGTTGCCATGGGTTTTACCACCCATCCCACACAGATATTCCCATCTCCTGGGGGTAGCAGAGATGCCAAAGGATCTGGGGACAAGGGGGAGAGATGAGGGTTCCCGTGCCTCCCAAGTGCTGGCCCTTAGGAAGGAGGAGGACTTCCCCCCAAACAAGACAGACGGAGGGACCAACCCCACCACTGCTCCTTGAGGGAGCCCACCCTTTCCACAGGCTGGAAATGCCCTGGGATCCCACCAGGAGATGGTGGCCAGAGGCGTCATTCCTGCCCAGCACCTGTAAAGCCCTCGGGGATCCCATGGGGTGGTAAATGGCTGCAGGAATGCAGAGGGACGTGCAGGGCTCTCGCCCAGCCCTGGGTGCCACTGAAGGTGAGAAGCTGATTTAATTTCACAACCTGCAAAGCCCCTGGGGAGGTGGACATGGCCAGGCTGGGCACCAGGGCTGGTTATTTTCTGTCCTTGGCAGTGTGACTTGCAAAGCAAAGTGTCTGGGCTCTCCACAAGTTCACATCTTCCTGCACACTAGTCCGTGATCCACATCCCACCCCACCGCCCGGATGAGCAAAAATGCCCTTGGTTGTCCCTTTTTTCCCCTGCTCATGACCGTGGTCACCTCTTCCTTGCGGGGCGCAGGAAGATGTCCTTTTGCACCCCGGCACGGCCACCGGGAGGGAGGGAGGGATGGGGGGGAGGATGGAGGGAGCCGCCAGCGAGGGGTTATCTGATCCCGGCAGCTCCGGTGTAAACTTAGCATGGCCTTTCGGAAAGTACTCGCTGTGGCAAAACACGCAGTAAATCACCCTCCCGAATGCCAACAATATTTCGAGATTAGCAAATCTTACAGAGCTCCTTGGGTTAAAGCTCAATTTGGGGTCGTGGTGTGCAGCCCGGTCAGTGTAACGGGGGGGGGGGGGGGGGAGTGTCTCGCCACCCCAGTGCCCCCCACCGCCCCCAGCCCCCAGGGATTGCACTGAGCTGCAAATTCTTCCTGTTCTGTGGAGGAGATGGGGCAAGGTCTGGGCTCAGGACCGGGTGTGGGGCTGCAGGACCCCCACGCTCACCTGGGTGCCCCCACCCCATGCTGCCAAGGAGCAGGACCGGCCCTGTGATTTCCCTGCCCTCCCCTTCCCAGCCTGCTCAGCCTGACTTGGAAAATCCTCAGTTTCCTCCATATTTTTATCAAGTAGCAAACCAGCTCCCCATCGGCTGCCCTGGCCCTCACCAGCCTTGTCCCACGCTCCCTGGGGTGAGCCACCGTGACCCCCAGCCTGGTCCCCCATGTCCCCAGCACCCCTGGTACCAGCAGGTCGCTGAACCCCAACGCTTTGGGGAAGGGATGCCCAGGACTTTGCAAAAGCCACCCAGGAGGTTGGATCATGGTGCCACCACCTGCCTCCAGACATGCCATGAGTTTCCCGAGCTCAGCTGAGGGCTAATTCTGCACCGGGGCCCTGCCTGTGGGGGGAAGAGGAGGGATAAGCACTTTGAGCTGAGCAGAAAATGGGGAAGCAAGGACCTGGGAGCCAAATCCAGATGTATCCAGATGGGAAATCAGCCACAGGCTTCACATGCTGCAGGTAATTAACCCTTGAAACATGCTCCCAAGGCCAAATGGCTCAGAGCTGGCATTTCAGCCCAGGACGAGTCACTGGCTCCATATGGGAGGGACCGGGGATGATCCCGTGCTACACCTGAGGTTGGGCTCTGTGGCTTGACCCTTTCCATCTATGGATGCCCGCCCGTAAACAGTGATGCCAGCCCTGCCAGGAGCCTGTAAACTGAGACGTCTTTGCGCCTCCTGACCATTAAACGGCCTCGGAAAGGAGCAGTTTCCCTGCACGATATTTGGAAGTGGGCTGCAGCCCAGCACCAGCCCTCCCTGCCCACCCGCTGCCCAACACCACCTCCAAGAGATCCCAAAGGTGGATTGGAATGCTTGGGATTAAAACCATTAGGTGGAAGGAAAAGTGGCCAAATTAGCTTTGTTTGCTAATCCCAAGGAGTTTCACAGCCCCCTCTGCAACCATCATGCAAGAAATTGTCCCTAAAGATTTTTTTCATGCAAAAATGTGCAACCTTTGGGGTCTGTGACTTGGACTTGGGCTCTCTGCACCCCAGCAATTAGAGCAGGGCTGGCTTTGGGGCATAGGGGATGCAGGTTGAGAAGAAGCTGTGATTTTAGTGTCCCCTGAGGGCTGACATCTCTTCTCCTCACCTGGTCTGGGGTTGCTTTGCTCCCGGTGCTGGGCTGGAGTGTCCCAGCTGGCTCTCAGCCCCCCTGTCCCAGCGGGTCCCCCCGCACCCACAAGCATCAGGGGGAAGAGGAGCAGGCAGGGGATGTTACATAGCACCAGGTTTTGGGGAGCTGGGAGTGAACATCAGGCACTGAACAGGGCAGCGAGCGAAGCATCAATGTCAGGAATGGTGTAAACACAAGTGAGCTGAACACACACGTCCTCAGCCCAAGCACAAGCTGCCCCACAGCCAGATAGCCAGAGAGAAAAGTCTCTCGGGAGGAAGGTCCCCTCTCCCGCAAGGTCTCCCAGAGACACTTCTTTGCTCTAATGCTGCCATCCAGTGGGAGAAACTCCCTGGCAAGGGAAAGGCTGGTAAGGAAGGTCTTGGGGTCCCCAAACCCGGGGGAGGGACACCCACCACCATCATGGACTGCCCTCGGGGACCTCCCCACCAGGGATGCTGCAGGCAAACCCGAGCCTCCATCTCCAAACCCCAACCCCAGCCTGGCCGTGATGGGCAAAATAAAAACCGCCTGCACTCTGCACTCTTGAGCCGCTCCAGCATCTTAATGCCCTCCCAAAACACAGCACCCAGCGAGGGGATGGGGAAGGGGTGATGATGCATCGGGAGGAGGTAAGGGGCAGCAAGCTGAGCCTTCCTCGAGAGGAGGAGGAGGCTGCGGTGCAAGCAGGGTCCCAGCAGCGAGGACATCCCGGTCCCAGGGCGATGCGGCCCCATGGGCTGCTCACAACGGTGTCGCCCGGCGCAGGATATTTGCAGTCTGAACACACCACGCCTGCAGAAAGCCAAATTCCAGCGTGTATTCATCAGCACTGAGGAAAGAAATTAAAAAAAAAAAAAAACCAAAAACAAACAAAATACAAAAAAACCCAACAAACACAAAACTCCCTGGGTTCAGGAACTCTCCTCAGAAGCGAAACGACTTTGGCAGCATCGACAGAGCAGCGCGACGGCAAGTGTGGCATCCGCAGCGGCCAGCAGCCCCGAGGGTCCCACAATGTGCCCGTTTGTTGGCCCAGTGGGCGGCTGGCTTCCCGCAGAAAGGAGCTTTCAGTGGGAATATTCAAGAGTTCAAACCTCTTTCAGCAGCGCAAGGTTTGCTGGATTGTGCGAGGGGCACAAAGGGACAGTGTTTCCTCGGGAGCGGGGAGTTTTTGTGGCTGGGAACACGGCTCTTTTCTTCCCCACACAGAAGCCGCCTGAGCAAGGCAGCATCGAGGCAGGATCGCAGTCACAGACTTACCTTAAAGGGAGAAAGCAGAAAAGATTTGTGTATATGGGGGGGGGGGAAGGGGAAAGGAAAGAAAAACCAACCAACCAAAGAATTTGGGGATTTCTTTTGGCTAAAGACAGCAGCTGTTTTCCCAAGGTTGCTCCGGTTTCCAGGAAAGCAGGGATTTTCCTCCAAAATCAAGGGGGGAAAACCCATAACTTTCTATTTTCCCTTCGTGCCAAGAGGAAATTTCTCCTGGGAGCAAGCCCTGTGTGCAAACAAACACGCTGCCGCCTCCTCCGGGAAGCCCACGTGCTCTTTCACCCACTCAAGATCAGCCTGAAACCATCCCCTGGACCAGCGATTCCCTGATAACCCCAGCGAGGAGGAGCATCCCGGACGGGTCAGAGGCACGCGCTCCGGCAGGGACGTGTTTTGAAAGCATCCGCCACCTCTGCGAGCTGGCAAAGGCTATTTCTCCTGGCTGCAAACCCAGCCCCGAGCTCCAGCCCACGCTCAGGGAAGGAAAGGGGATGGGAAGCGCTGCAAAATAAGAAAGGAGCATAGTTGGTGTAGGAAATCTGCTCTGCAGCTGCAAACAGCCACGCTCCGGCATCAGGGCTGAGAACTGTGCACAGCTCATCACACCCAAAGTCCTCACAACCCATAGCTGTGCCCAAAGCCCCTTTTGTGTGTTTAATTACTGCATAAGCACTGCCTAAAAATGGCAGAGGAAATTTAGGGGTGTGGACAGGCTAAGGATGGGGAAAGGGTTTTTTTTTTTTAAAGATATCACTGGTTTTAACGAGTCTTCCCTCGTTGGTGGGTCCGGAGCAGTTAAACCACCCAGCAAAGCCGAGCAGCTCTGCAGCCGTCCCGGTTGCGTGCCCGTGGCGGGGCGGCCGCCGTATCTCAGCTTTAACGAACTGCTCTCCCTTCCTGTAACGAAGACAGATGGCAACCGGCCTCGAGCCCGAGAGTTGGCCGAGGCGCCTCTGAGTCACTCCGAGCGGGGGAATAAATCTCTCGCCTGATGGAGAAATGCCAGCCCAAAGGAGAGCACAACCCGGACGGCGTTCCCAAGCGGAGCCAGGACAACCTCGCAGCCGATGGCCATGGAAACGAAACCATGGTGGCACCATCAGGGTGGCTCAGCTGAGTCCCCATCGCGTTTTAGAGGAGGAGACCCCAAAAACCTCTGTCCCCCTGTTCAGTGTCACCCCCGGCTCTGCAGTGGCTGGGCTGGGCACTGTCCCTGCCACCAGTGGGCTCCTGGGGATAAAAGGGCTTACAGGTGGCAGGGAGACCAGAGCCGGGCTCTGGGGGGATGCTGGAGGTTTGGGGCAGGGCGCTTTTTCCCCTGTGGTGTAGGATGGAGTCACCCCTTGTCCCCGGGGTCCCTGCCACGTTTCCCACCCTGTGCCCAGTCGTGCCCCGTACCCTACCCGGGCTGTGCCCATCTCCGGTATCCCAGCCCAGCCCCGTGTTCGGGGGTGCTCAGCCCCACCGAGCCCGGTGCTCCTGCGACACCTGCGTCCAGGTCTCTCCCGGGACCCCCCTGCCTGCTGCTCCCGGCTCCCCCGTGGCCGGTGCTCATGGCATCTCCACGCCCGGTTCTCCCGGCTCCCCCATGCCCAGCTCCTCCTGATACCAGGGGTGCTCGCTGCTCCCCCATTCCCGATGCCCCCAGGACCGCCGTGCCCGAACACTCTCGGTGCCCGGCGCTCCGGTTATCCCCGTGCCCGCTGCTCCCGGCTCTTCTGCAGCCAGGTGCTCCCGGCTCCCCGTTTCCCGATGCTCCCGGGACCCCCATCCCCGGTTCTCCCGGTTCCCCCGGTTCCCCCGGTTCCCCGTGCCCGGCGCTCCGGGACCCCCGTGCTCAGATGTCCCTGCTCCCGGGACGGGCTCCCGGTGCCCGGCCGGTGCCAGGTACAGTCCACCTCCCCCCCCCCCCCCGCTCCTCCTCTCCTCTCCGCCCCGTCCCGTCCCTCCTCCCCCGGGAAAGCGAAAGCGCGGCGGGCGGAAGCCGAGCCCTCCCCGCCGGGCCGCGCCGCGCCGCACCGGGGCCGCACCGGGGCCGCTCCGCGCCGGGGCCACCATGGCTTCCATCGGCAACTTCTTCCGACGGAGCCTGCGGCGCTCCGGCCGCAGAGGTGAGGGTCGGGAGGGGACACCGGGGAGCGCAGCCCCGCGTCGGGGGGTGCCGGTGGCGGTGCCAGTACCGGTGCCGGTATCGGTAGCGGAGCAGGGACCGATGCCTGTGTCGGTGCCGGTGCCGGTACCGGTGTCGGTGACCGGAACCGCCGCCGGTACCAGCCCCGGGGCCGCGGCTGCGGGACCCGACGGTTGCCGGCGGAGCGGGGACTTTCCCGGGCAGCGCAGCGCGGCCACGCCGGGTGGGACCGACGGGACGGGGACCGGCACCGGCTCGGTCCCCCCCAGCCCTCCCCGTACCCTGCGGAGCTCGGGCCGGCTGTCCCCGGGGTTTACTGCGTCTCCCGGGGGTTGCTCCATCCTCAGGGACTTACCCCATCCCGGGAGCTGCCCCCCATCCCTTGGGAGCCAACCCGGTCCTAAATGAGTCCCCAAACCCCCATCCCCCGGGAGGGTTTCCCGATCCCCCGGGGGTTTACCCCATCCCGGGGGCAGCCCCCCAGGCTTCCTATTACCACATCCCCAAAAGCCATTTTCCCACCGAGCGTAGCGTCGCAGGGCGCACCAGAGCGTGGCATCACGGGCAAAGCGGCCACACAAGCTCTTGCACGGGCCAGGACGTGCCCAGGTCGTGCCAGGTCCAGCCCGCGATGGCGGGCACGGTGCCCCCCGAGGCAGATCAGTGTTCCAGAGCCTTTAGAGGACGACGCAGGAACTGATCCTTTGGAATTTGTGAGCTTTGCCGAGATACGGGATGGATCATCCGGGGGGTTCTTGCCTGCTCTCTTTCAAGCCAGAGCAGAGCAGGTTGGGGCAACCTGTGGATTTGGGGGGGGGGGATCACTGCAGGTTCCCCCCTCGGGTCTGTTTTGTGCCGGCTGGCTCTTGCTCCGGGTGCGATACATGTTTTTCCGAGCTCAACAGAAAAGCTTTGATGAAGCAAAAGGCAGTTCCTCTCCGCTGGGGCAGGTGGGTGGCTGCACGGCGTGGGAAGCAGAGCTCCCCCACAAACCCTCACGCCAGGCTGGGAGATTTCGGTGCGCCGCAGCCCGGGAGTTTTCCGGGAGGAAAGAAACATGTTGTGCCACATCACGGCATGGGTCTGAGCACAGCCCTCGGCTGATAAGAAAACCCTGCTCTGGTCGAGGAAGAAGTGCAGAAAAAAAGATGTTTTCTTTTAACGCCGGCGGCCCCGGTGCCGTTTCCGCATGAGCCGGGGCGCAGCGCGGCAGCCTTTGCCCTCGCCGTGCCCGGCGGAGGTAGGGGGTGAAAATCCACGGCACCGGCAGCCGCTTTCCATCCAGGAGCTGGATGAGCCCCCCCCCGGCCACCTTCTCCGTCCCATCCTCGCAGGGGATGCTCCCACTGCTGGGGGAGCTGGGAGTGGTCCCCAAGTCTTCCCTGCTTGAGCTCCGGGAGAGTCGTTGGCCAACGCTCTTGTGACAGTGGCCTGTGTCCCCAGGACACATCAGGGACTGTGAATCCTGCCGGTTTTGGGGAGTGCTGGGACTTCTGATGCCACCCATCCAATGCTGCACGACGGTTCATGGCCCTGAACATCCCCAGAACTCATCTTCCAGCCCAGGGAAGGAGTATTGTGGTCCCGAAGGGATTTAGGCTCTGCCGGCAAGGGCTTTGTGACCAGCCCGGGTGCAGGGGAGCGCTGCCGGGTGACACCACGCTGCCGGCAGGTCTCACCACGCCGGGTCACCTTCGGGCAGGCGCAGGGTCCGTCTGTGAGCGGCAGACCCCCAGCCCGGCACGGCCAGTCTCCCCAGCACGGCTGGTTTTACTGGGCTGTTTGAGAATGCCCTGGACGTGATGCAAACCCAGCCTTTACTTGAGAGCATGGCTTGTGTTCTCCAAAATGCAGGATGGGACCAGATAGGCAGGATTTAACTGGACTTTCACCTTATCCTGGCAATCTGTGATGGGAAAACAACTGACGCTGGCATCCAGAGAGGGTGGGAGATGCCAGAAGGCTCCCCACTGCCTGGTTCCCCATGGTCCTCCCAACAGCAACCTCCTGCCCCGGCCCCGTAGGTGAGATGGGACGGCTGAAGCCATTGCTGGAGCATCCCAAGGAGAAGCAGAAGAAGAAAAGTGAATCTTGTTGACCTATTTTCCCTGTTCCGGAGCACTTTGCTGGGCTGTCACCCAGGTGACGCTGCTGAGGACAAACTAGAGGTGTCTGCAGCTGGGTCTCATCCCTGGGATGCTCCTGGGCTTCCCCCTGCTGCGGAGGGACATCTTCGGGGTGAATTTCACCTTGCCAAGAGGAAGGACTTTGCATGTGGAGGTGGAGCGGCCTCGGGGTGCAGGCGGGGGCAGCGTCACACGTCTCCCCGCCCTGAGCTGGGAAAGGCATTCCTGGGAAAGGGCATCCCATGATGGGACCGTGAGTGTCACCTCCTCAGATGAGCTTTCTGCTCCCATCGGCTCCACATGACCTGGAGCGAAAGGTTGAAAGGTGTTTCCAGACTAAAGGAGGTGGCTACAGAGCTGGGGCAACACACGGGGTGGGATGTCCACCAGCACTGCTTCTGGAGGAGGTTGTCATGCTCAGGGGAGCAGGACGATGGGAGCAGCCATCCATGGCCATGCCTTGCCCTGCCAAGCTGCGGCACAACCCACAGAGCCCAGGGACAGACTCCAGGATGCGGGGAAAAATTGCAAGAGTCGGTTATTTCATCCAGCTACACGTTTTATTTTCCTGCCTGGTATTCCTAGGAGCAGCTCAAGCATTTCTGTTCCAGCTCCCCACCATAATCAAAGCCAAGACCAAGCCCAGGACAGTTTCAGTGCCAGGAACCGGGGATTTAGAGGCGCAAGCGGCTGCGGGGAGAGGGAAGAGATGTGGCATGGCCTGGCTGCAGCCTCTTGCCGGCATTTAATTCCTTTCCTTCCCAGCCCTCGGATCTCACTGCCCCACCGTGATCGTGCCAGAGCCCTTGGAGACATCGGCTTGGACTCTTTTCACTCTTATTTCTAGTTTTTCGGGTCGTGACGGCTGACGCTCGCCGGCTGTCCTACCCAACCGGCTGAACAAGAAATGGGGTGTAATCTCAGGGAATTGCTTTGCTTTGGGAGCTGTGGTTTAGGGAAAACCCTCCAGTATCTCATTTGCAAGCAGCAGTTCCCAGAACTGAGGACATCTGGCAGGGAGAGGTTGGGATTCATCTTGTTGGAGCCTTTGGAGGTGCTCAAACAAGATCTGTGCTGTTTGTTTGATTTTTTTTCCTCTAAGGGAATAAAATTAGCTGCTATAAACGCATTCCCACACCTTCCTGCAGATGCTTTCTGCAGAGACCGTCTGCTCTCCCCATCCCACTTGCCAGCTTCACTCTGGGCATCCTTCTACCCTTCCTGGGATGGGACGAAGGAGGGCTGGGAGTGTCTGACAGCACTTTGATTTTCTCCAAAAGCCTCATAAAAGCCATTTTTCTTTCCGTGTCCTGCACCGGCGTGTCCCCAGCTGTTCACTGCGGGGATCAAAACACCCTGTGCACCAAGTCCAGGTTCTCTCCAGCCACTTTGGCTGGTTCACATGTAGCTCTGCATCCCCTCTCCTGCCATCAGGACACCTCCCGGCCTTTCATTCACTGTTGGTTTTTGGGTTGTTTTTTTTGGTTTTGGCTACAGAAGGAAAAGAGGAGGAAGGAAAGAAGGAAAACAACCCCTCACGGGTGCCACAAGGGAAACCAGGAGAGCGGAGCTCCGTCCTCTATTCTGCTGGACAGTTTTTCTTTGAGTACCTGGTGGTGGTGTCACTGAAGAAGATGACAGATGGATGTTATGAACCCAAGATAACCTACCAGTTCCCAAAGGTATTTAGTCCCACGTTTCCAGGAAGATAAGTTTTCTGAATTTAGAGCAAAAAAGATGTTGCCCCTTCCCCGCCACTAGAGCAGGGGGAAGAGAACAGAAAAATACCGCATGCCCTGGAGTCACACAGCCAAGCTCCAGAGCTTTGCCTGCCGTGGGCTGGGGTTGCTGGGACTGTCTGTCCCTCCCTGCTGTCTGAGCCCTGGGCCACAAACCCCAGAAGGAAAGTTCCAGGGTGGTCCCTTGTCTCCTGTTCCACGGGGGAGACCACAGCAGTGAAATCACACTTTGGGGAGATGGCACAGGAGGAGACCCCATGTTCGCAGCAGGGCCCCGGGTGCCTTCGCTTTGCCCCACTATCCATGGGGTAAGAGAGTCAAAAATTGGATTTTTGGGAGATGCTTCTCCAGGGCTGTGCAGGCACTTTCTTCTTTGGTCTGAGCCAGGGGACACGTCCCATCCCACCCCATCCCCTGGGGCCATGAGTGCCCTCCGTCATCCTCACTCTTGGCATCACTTTGTTCCAGCGCGAGAACTTGCTAAAGGGCCAGAAGGAGGAGGAGGAACGTCTCTTGAAAGCCATCCCCCTCTTCTGCTTCCCCGACGGCAACAACTGGGCCCCCGTCACTGAGTTCACCAGGTACCTGCCCCATGGTGGGGTCTTAGCCATGGTTTCCCACCCCTGATGGCTGCGGGCTGGAAGAGCCGTCCCATCTCCATGTGTTGTCTCTCCTTGCAGTGAAACCTTTTCTTTCGTCCTGACCAACGTGGACGGCAGCAGGAAGATCGGCTACTGCAGGCGGCTGCTGGTGAGTGTCCCACTGTCCCTACACCCATCGCTGGGTCGGTGGTGGCCATGCCACCCCATCCCCTTGGTGGAACACCATGCCTTCTGCCATGCCCAAAGTACAGCTCTTGGGTCATGCCTTAGAAAGCCACTTGCCCTGGCAAAGATGATGACAAGGAGCAAGGGGGTGCCCAAAGAGATTTCTTTGGAGCTTTCTTCTGCTGGGGCGTCAGTTGGATGCTGGATGGAGGAAAGCAATGTTTGCTGTAGCCCAGGACTGGCCTGAAATACAACCAGGAGATGCGATGGTTGGGCGGTGCCATTCCCCGTGCTGGTGGTCGCTGCCTCCCCACCGATCTCCCGCAGCTTCCCTGGCTCCTTGCCCTTGGCCGCAGTGGT
This sequence comes from Numenius arquata, assembly GCF_964106895.1. NCBI lineage: Eukaryota > Metazoa > Chordata > Aves > Charadriiformes > Scolopacidae > Numenius > Numenius arquata. The sequence continues at coordinate 6,014,918 of NC_133599.1, read as the reverse complement.
CAGGATGGCTGCAAATCCCACTCGAGACCAGGATGGGGATGTGCGTGTGCCCATCCAGGTGCCAAGAAGCAGGATGCCCTCAGCCCCATCCCCAAAAATTAATTCTGAGCAGTGATTGCCTTTCTCAGCTCATGGATTTGGCCAGCTTGGGGGCTGCAGGGTGTGGTGGAGGGTTCCTTGGCTGCTGATTTACACACAGCCTCATTCAATAGGGACATAAAGCCACAGGGCCACACACCACGGCTCAGTGACTTGCTGGATCCCACCTCCCTGTCATTCCCTGGGGAGCCTGCCCACTTCTGTGTCCACGGCTGGGCTTTGGCTGTTTGAACTCGATGTCTGGAGGGCTGAAAGTGCAGGGAGCAAACAGAGCCAGGATAATCTACTTGGAAAGGGAAAACCAGCCCGGGCACTCATCCCGCTGGTTCCTGTTCCAGTAGGAGGCAGAATTAGCCCCGAGGATGGTGGGGCAGGAGGTCTTGAAGGACGTGATTCTGGGGTGGAGGGAAGTTTGGGAATATGCCAGAGGGCTTTGCACCAAAATGATGAACAGCTTTGGCATCTTGGATTGCCTCCTCCAGAGGCTTTTACAGCATCAACTGCACCCTTGGCCTCAGCCCCTGCTCTGAAAATCCCCCAGTGGGTGACTGGGCATCATGGAGCGGGCGAGTGGGGCCAAGGGGGATCTCTAGGGAAAGCACGGAGCTGGTGCAGTGGGGCTGGGAGATGCTCAAACCCTTCTCCCATCCTCTTCCAGCCATCTGGCCGTGGTGTCCGCCTCCCTGAGGTCTTCTGCATCATCAGCTGCCTGGGCTGCTTCGGGCTCTTCTCCAAGGTAGGGATGTGGTGGCCCTGTCTGGCACATTGGTGACCCAGGCAGCCACTCTGTTGCCTGCCGGGGTTTCATAGCTCACTTTTCTTCTCCCCCAGATCCTGGATGAGGTGGAGAAGAGGCGCCAGATCTCCATGGCGGTGATTTACCCCTTCATGCAGGGCCTTCGGGAATCACCCTTCCCAGCTCCAGGGAAAACTGTCACCATTAAAAGCTTCATCCCCGAGTCAGGCACAGAGGTTGGTGGCGGTGTCGGGGACTCAGTGGCACCCTCAGGACTGCTCATGGGGAGCCTGGGCTACCTCTGGGGGCATCCTCCACACCTTGCAGCATCCATGGTTGCTCGCTGGAGCAGTGGGTCGGGCTGCTGGGGACCTCATGCCCTGGGGAATTGGGTACCACCTCCTTCCTGGTCCAGGAGGGGAGCAGCAAGCCCTAAGGATGAGGATGGAGCTCATCCACAGGTGATGCTACAGGAAGGCTGGGGAGGGTCTGTTTACAAAGGCCTGCAGTGACAGGACAAGGGGCAATGGTTTTAAGTTGGAGAAGGGGAGATTTAGATTGAATATTAGGAAAAAGTTCTTTACTCTGAGGGTGGTGGAACACTGGAACAGGTTGCCCAGGGAGGTGGTTGAGGCCCCTTCCCTTGAGATATTCAAGGTGAAGCTCGACGAGGCCCTGGGCAACCTGGTCTAGTTGGGGGTGTCCCTGCTGACTGCGGGGAGGTCGGACTAGATGACCTTTGGAGGTCCCTTCCTGCCTGGACCAATCTATGAATCTATGAATCTTTGCATCCAAGCAGCGTCTTTGTGGCTCCATCAGCCTCGAGCCGGAGCTGCCAGCACAAAAACCTCCCCGGATGCTGGTTCTTAACGCGTCAGTGCTTGCAGAGCCTTTACACACCCCACTCCCGCGCCGCCGTTGGCACCTCCGGCTGCGGCACACGGGGCTGTCGGGGTGCACGGTGGTGCCGGGGCTGTGGCAGGGTGTCGGGGGCTGTGGTTTCCCGGGTTCAGCATCACGAGCCGGCAGCCGGCACGGCGCAGGCGTGGGGCAAACCCAGCCTTTACCTGTGAAACACAGATCTGATCCGGGCACGGTGCCCGCGGGGCTCATCTCGCCCACGCACGGCCCAGGCTCGCACGGGCAGCGCCTTTTTCTTCTGCTTTTTCTTTCTCTTGTGGCAAAGCTGGGGGGGAAAACGGGGTGGGGGGGAGGAGGACCCTGGCACCGGGCAAAATAACCTCAGTGCTGTACATGCCCAAAATTTGTCCTGCCAGGGTGGGTCTGAGAGCAAGATCCCTCCTCTCTAGTGCAATTTGGCAGCTGGCGATCAAATTGCAAGAGATTTCTTCATCCAGGAAGGCTTGTGCAAGGGCTTTGCAGGTTGCTCAACGCTCTGGCCAGCGGCCAGGCTGCAGGGAGCGCGGCTGGGGGTGACGGGGCAAGGACGTTCTGAGGATGTTCTTCGAAAGAGCTGCGCTTTGGGGCTCCAGGCAGGGGCTGGAGCAAGTCGAGGAGACGAGTGAGAAAACGAGGAAAGGGGTGAAAAATCAATCCTGGGTATTGCGTGAGCTGGGGGCTGGGGATGGGGCAGGATTTGTGCTGGAAAGGGGCTGAGGAGCCCAGCCAAGCCCTGTGCTGTGGCTGGGAAGATGCTGCTTTGCTGGAAAGGGGTTTGGGACTTGGAGGAGGGGGGATTTTCCCCCTGTAAAGCTGGGGAGAGGGGCCAGGAGTGTGTCAGGAGCCCCACGGTCCTGTTAACCCTTCAGCGGTTGCTGTCTCGGGGCTTCCCACAGCAGGGCAGAGGTGTCGACCAGGTTTGGGAGACTCATCTGGGGCAAAGCCAGCAGAACGGACAGGCCACCTGCAAATATCCGTTAGATAATTCACTTTTGGGCCACCCCTGCTAGGGCGAGAGGAGCTGGCTCTCCCGGAGAGGCTTTTGAGGAAGTTTTTGTGGTTTTTATAGCAAAAGTCATGCCTTCACCCCTCCGCCCTTTCTTGGGTAACATTCTCTGCTGCTGCTCGCAGAGGAGCTGTCAGCCACTGAGACGAGGGCATGTCCCCTTTGTGAGTGCTAGAAAAAAGAGGCATTTTGGTTAAAAATCCAATGCCCCCCCATAAATAAACCCTGCAGCGCGCATTATCTCTGGCTTCCCCTGCATCCTCAGTGCTCACAGCCCACAGGACAAGACGAGGTTTGTCCCTTGCAGAGGGACGTGATGCAGATGCTGCAAACTCTGGGCCATTAATTGCTCCCAAATCACCTTCTCGGGGCGGGGGGGGAGCGGGGGTCAGGGCGGTGCAGGGGGAGCCTTCCACCTCCTGAGTTGGGGTTTGGTGGCTCTCCCTCCGCAGCTCATCGAGTTGACGCGGCCCGTGGACGCCCACCTGGAGCACGTGGAGTTTCAGGCTCTGCTCCAGCGGCTCAGCCCCCACCTCATCCTCCACATCTTCGCCTCCGCCGTCTTGGAGCGGCGGCTCATTTTCCTGGCGGAGGAGCTGAGGTGAGTCCCCATCTGCTTATTTTTAAAATAAAACAAAAAAAAAAAACAAAAAAAACCCAACCCTTGAAGGAGCACAGCTGAGCTCGGGGTGGGATGTTGCCTCCAAGTGGTGAAATCCTCAATGCCATGCCACCACGATGGCTCCTTATCCCGCAGTGTCCTGTCGCAGTGCATCCACGCGGTGGCTGCTCTGCTCTACCCCTTCACCTGGGCTCACACCTACATCCCCGTGGTCCCCGAGTGCCTGCTCGACACCGTCTGCTGCCCCACGCCCTTCATGGTCGGCATCCAGATGAGGCACCTGGAGCGGGTCCTGGACCAGCCGATGGAGGAGGTATTTCATCCGGGAGGGGGAAAACATCTGGATGGAGCCATGGGTTAGTCCGTGACCTGGGTTTGGGTCACTCCAGGGCTGAGGGCTCTGGTTGTGCCCTTTTCCCACTCAGGGAGGCTGGAAATTGGGGCTTTTTGCATTTTTCCTCCTGGGGACACCTGGGGCAACACCTCCACATCCCCCTGGGTGGTGCCGGCCACCCCAGGACCCACAGCCCGGAGCCCCCAGGGGCTGCTGTCGGCCAGGCTGGCTGTCGGCATCATCCCAACCTCACAGAAGCAGACAAAAGCTGTGTGGGGACAGCCACTGAGCCTGGGGCAAACACAGTCCCCGGGGGGGATGCTCTGGTCCTCCTGTCCCAGTCCCTCCAGCACAGAGGGACCGATCCCTCTCCTGCCACCCTCCTGGGCTGCAGACACAGCGGTCTGATCCCAGGACGGGTGGGAGGAAGCCCGGGTGCCTTGGTAGGACTAAACCTGCTCACTCTCTGATCTCTTTCAGGCTCTGATGGTTGACCTCTGTGAAGGGAAGATCCTCCGGGCGGTAGGTCCCCCCGTGCAGGGCTGGGGGGGCTCACATTGCCTGGGCAGCTCCAGGAAGGGTCCCTTTCCCCTCGGTGGCAGCTGCTTGGCAGCTTTCACGTTTCGGGGTCACAGACATCTCGGTGTCACCCGTTCAGGGAGGAATGTCTCCAGTACCTGAAGGGGCTCCAGGAAAGCTGGGGAGGGACTCTGGATCAGGGAGGGGAGCCATAGGAGGAGGGGGAAGGGTTTGACACTGAAAGAGGGGAGATTGAGCTGAGATGTGGGGAAGAACTTCTTTGCTGTGAGGGTGGTGAGAGCCTGGCCCAGGTTGCCCAGAGAAGCTGTGGCTGCCCCATCCCTGGAGGGGTTCAAGGCCAGGTTGGAGGGGGCTTGGAGCAACCTGGTGTGGTGGGAGGTGTCCCTGCCCAGGGCAGGGGGTGGCACTGGGTGGGCTTTAAGGTCCCTTCCAACCCAAACCATTCTCTGATTCTATGAAGGGATGTCTCCAGCTGCTGCATGTGCCTTGTGAGCTGGAGGAGCAGGGGCTGTGCATTGGGCATCCCCCTCCCACCATCACTGCAGCACCCCTCAAGGATAATTAAATCCCAGCTAATTAAAGCCCCACTGATGGGCTGCACTAACTACTTCCCATGGCCAGCTGAGCTGGGTTTCCCACTTCAGCCGGGTGCCTCACAGCCCTGTTGCTTTCCAGGTGGGCGATGAGGAGGAGATCTTGCCCATCAAGCTGCAGAATGAGATGCTGACATCTCTGAACAGGCACAACAACAACAACAATGTACACAGTAAGGATGACTCTTTATATACGGTGAAACGGACACAAGCTGCCTTCCGCAGATGGCCAGAGTCCTCGGTGAAATGGTTTGCTTAAAGAGACATGGCCTGGGATGTTTCTGCCCCAATTTGCAATAAAATGCAGCCACGGGAGAGAAATCGCTTGGCCTTTCTCTTGTCCTGCAAAACGTGAGAGCAGGAACAATTAATTCTGCTGAAAAAAATTAGGTTTTGCCAATATTTGGCCTGCAAAGATGGGAAAAGAAACACAGATAGTGCTCCCTCAGCAAAATCAGTCTGATCTTTGTTTACTGGCAGAGGGAGGTTTTAAGTAAAAAATTTCTCAGGATGCAAACAGAGACCACGAACTGGCCGGGTTAAAATAGGTCTGTCCTTTCTACGTTCAGAGGTCCCAACCCCACCTCTCGTCTCCATGTCCTCTTCCAGCATCCGAGCAGGTGAACGCGCTCGTCTCCGAAGCCTTCGTACAGTTCTTTGTCCGAATGGTTGGCCACTACTCCTCACACATCAAATGGAGCAAAAACGGCTCGGGGACCTTCCAGGAGCGAGCCTTCTGCAAAGCCATCACCTCCAAGACCAACCGCAAGTTCGTGAAGAAGTTTGTGAAGACGAACATGTTTTCCCTATTTATTGAAGAAGCAGAAAAGAGCAGGATCCCACAGGAAGGTAAATGGCCCCATTTCTCCTTCCCTTTCCGGATGGGTGAGCTCTGCAAAGTTCTGGTCTATTTGGGCTCCCCAGTTCCAGAGGAGAGGGAGCTGCTGGAGAGAGTCCAGCGGAGGCTACGAAGATGCTCAGGGGCTGGAGCATCTCTGTGCTGAGGAAAGGCTGAGGGACCTGGGGCTGTTCAGCTGGAGAAGAGCAGCCTGAGAGGGGATCTCATCGATGCTGAGCAATAGCTAAAGGGCAGGGGACAAGAGGATGGGGCCAGACTCTTCCCAGTGGTGCCCGGGGACAGGACAAGGGGCAATGGGCACAAACTGGGACACGGGAAATTCCATCTCAACATGAGGAAAAATTTTCCTTTGAGGGTGTCAGAGCCCTGGGACAGGCTGCCCAGAGAGGTGGTGGAGTCTCCTTCTCTGGAGACATTCAAACCCACCAGGACACGTTCCTGTGGGACCTGCTCTGGGTGACCCTGCTTTGCCAGGGCGTTGGACTGGGTGATCTCCAGAGGTCCCTTCCGACGCCCACCATTCTGGGATTTCGTGTGATTTGGTTAAGGGAAAGAGATGCCCTGTGCCCGCAGAGGGATGCAGCTCAAGGCTGAGGATGCTCAGGGCAGCTCCCAACAGCTGCATTTCTCTGTCCCTGTCAAACAATCAAAAAAAAATCCTCGGGCTCATTTTTAGATCTTGTCGCTTGATTGGGGACGGGGCAGGCTTACGGAGAGCTCAGCGTTTAGGCAAACATGCCAGTAGTAGCACAAATATTTGGCTTGGATGCCGGCAGCAGCTGGGAGCTGGCTCCGGGCTGCGCTGCCTGCGAGCCCTGACTCATCGCTGCCACCGGCTCCGGCGCGGATCCCTGGCGACAGGGCTGGTCCTTTCCCCTTCCAGGGGATTTACAGGGCACTGGGCAGAGCTGAGCCTCCTCCCAGCCCGGGATGAGGACAGACAGGGGTGGCAGAGGTTGAGGAAGCCACCCAAAACATCTCTGGTGGCCACAGACATGCGCGCGGTGGGTCCTTCTCCAGCCCACCGGGGGCACTCGGAGCCCGGCACCACCTCGGTTGCTACTTCCTCTACCTTTTTGGGGCAGACTTTATAGGGCAGACGTAGACCTGGGTCTGCCTGGGGCTGGGAGAGAGAGATGGCACAATCCCAGCTCTCTTCTCATTATATTCCCAGTCTATGCCACCTTTTTGGCTATTTACATTCTCACGGTCTACAGCTTGCTTGCTTTCTTGCTGGCTGGAGAGGAAACACAAAAATAACAGGAGTGGGTTAAAAACTTGGGCTAACCCAGCACAGTAAAGCCCATTTTTGGGTGGGTGGGATTGCACCAGCCCCCATCTCACCTGGGTGCCGAGGTCCATAACCCAGACGGGTCTGGCAGCCCCGTATCCTCCCCAGCCCCATCCCTTGCATTTCACTGACGACCTTTTCTCACCCACAGCCTATTTCCAGCGGAAAATAACAGAGTACCACGAACAGAAGAAGCACCGAAGGGAATCCTGAAGCCCAGTCTGGGAAGGGGGCAGCGGGGCTGGGACCCCAGCAGGACCCCGCCGGCGGCACCGCGCTGTGCAGACCCCTATTCCCCATCCGAGGGCAGAGCTCCCTGGACTCTGCTGGATCTGCCCGACGGTTCCTACCCCTCACGAGATGCCTGGGCAGCACCCAACACCAGTTTCTGCCCTTTCTTTGTTCCTCAGGGCGTCGTTGCACTGGAAAACTCCTCTACACGGAGTTTCACCCCAAGCCGGCTGCGGTTTCTTTGCCGATCTCGCAGGAGGGACAAACTGTGGGTCCCAGGTCGTTGTCCCCAACAGGAGTGAGGGAGGGAGGGCGAGGAGCCGGCACAGGACAAGAAAAGGGTGTAGAGTTAGAGGGGGGGGAAAAAAAAAAAAAGGGACGAGTAGGAAATAGTGTTATTTCTAATTAAAACAAAGCTAGGTTTAGCAAATAAGTGACATCCTATCGAATAAGTTTTCTGAGGTTTCTATTATTAACAACTGTTTCTCTTTATTTTCTATCAAGATATGCTCATTGTTAAACACCGGCAGGAACGGTTGCGGTGGATTTTAGCGGTTTCCTCTACAGCAGCTGTCTGCTTCGTTGGTACTATTTAGAGCCCGGTTCAGCTCTTTAAAGAAACAAAAATACTCTTTTCCAACAGGTTATTTATTTGTGCTGTAAGCAAACTGTGAAGGCCACAGGGCTGTGTTTTGTAGTAGAGGGAAACGGGTGATCAACAGCTTTGGGGGGGGGAAGGAAGTATTTGTTAAATCCAGTAGTAGTAAAACATGTCGACATCCTCCTCATTTCTGGTTTTGATGCCAACTTCTTTAAAAACCTTGCAGTTCATTGAAGCGCCGTCTCCGAAACGCGATGCCTGCAGCGGATTTAGAGCTAAATGATGGTTTTCCCCCTTTCCTAATGCACTCACCCAGGGAATAAATACGGCAGCAGGGAGAGCTGGCGCTGGCTGCGGAGCTGCCTGGTTCCTTCCCAGGCGAACCAGGGCCAGATACTTCTCCCAGTGAGGGCTGGGGCCGAAGGCAGAGCTTCATCCTCCTCCCTGGGATGTTAAAGCCAGGCTGCCGTGTCCCCCAGCGCCCACTCGACACTTGCGACACGGGCAGACGTTATCAAAAATACAGTTCCATACAGGGTTTGCAGAGGCACTGGATGCCACGGCGAGCGATTTTACGCAAACACTAAGAAAACAACAACCAACAAGCAGGCCGAGTGCCAGACAGCTCCCGCTTTCAGAGCCGTTGAACATCTAACAAAAACAAGAGCGATGTAAAGGGCATTTATTTTCGAAGTAACTATTTGTGCAGTCACGCACGAATACAAGCGACAGAAACGGAGTTGGACAGAGGGTAGGGACTGAACAGCAGTGAAATTCTCTCGCCCTGCTGAAAGAAAACTGTTGATTTTTTGTTAAGCCCCCCTGTGTGTTTGGAGGGTGGGAACGAGGGAAAAAAAGGGCATTTTTGGCACCGCAGATACCTGCTCTGGCTCTGCAAGGTGCCCCTTATGGGTAGGGATAGAGTTGACAGGTTAACCACAGGAAATTAAAGGTTAGTGGTCTTTTTCTGTGTCCTTTTCATTTAAAAAAAGTTCACCTGCCAGCAGAAAATTGTGTGTGTGTGTGTGGAAAATCAAGGGCACCTCCACTTATCAAGAATTGCCCCTTTTGAAAAGGCCACTTGTGTCCTCCTCCTCCTCCTCGTTGTTCATTACCACTTTGCCCAGCTGGATGGGTCCGTGCTCTGGGTGAACCCCGGCATCTCCAGCAGCACACATGGTGCTCCCACCTACAGGCAGGTGTTTGGAGAGAGGCAGGCTGAGCCCAACGAAATCATTAGGCTATTTTCCTCAGCATCTGCCCTTTCAGCAGGGTGTCTTTCTTCACCAATCTTGATTGATGAAGATCACGGAATCACAGAATGGTATGGGGTTGGAAGGGACCTCTGGAGATCATCCAGTCCAACCCCAGAGCAGGTCCCACAGGAATGTGTCCAGGTGGAGTTTGAATGTCTCCAGAGAAGGAGACTCCACCACCTCTCTGGGCAGCCTCTTCCAGGGCTCTGCCACCCTCACGGGAAAGAAGTTCCTCCTCATGTTGAGATGGAACTTCTTATGTTCAAGTTTTTTTCAGTGGTGCCCAGTGGCATTACCACACTTTGAGAAGATGCCGACCTCTTTGGTTGTGAAGCATAAAGAAGTTGAGAAAAATGGGAAGCGGCCCTCGCTGTGGCAGTAACTCTTCAGAAAAGGAGAATTAGAAATCACATACGCGACTGGATTGTGTGGTTGCTTAATTCCTGCCAGAAAAAGATGCAATAGGAGCTTGTTCCTTAGCTGCTGAAAAGAAAAGGGAGATACACAAAAACTGATCTTCAAATTAAAAAAATAAAATAAAGTTGTTTGAATGTAGCCAGTGCTACAGATGTCAGCAAGGGTTAACTACAGCGAGTTGGGAGGGTTGGTGCTACCTTGTGTGACCCAGGAACAAGGAACAGGTTGAAATAGGATCTTAAGTTACTTAAAGCACTTTTCCTTCTAGTATTGTTATGGAAAAAGAGACCTAGATCCACCCCCAGTGACCAGCCCGGAGAAGCATCCTTTGGGAGGCACAGCAGGTCCCAGCTCAGATTCTCAGTTGGCTACAGGAGGACAAAAGGGGACAGAGGAACAGGAGCAACCAGGCGCTTTTCTGGCACTAACTGCTCTCCCCACCCTCCAGCTGCAGGGTCAGAGCTACAGGTGAAGCTCAAGATGCTGAAAAGGAAGAAAACAAGCCCAGGGGCATAATCTGCCCCAAATCTCCCCCCCAGACACACACCCCTCTCACACCTTTTCCCTTTCAGTGTGTCCTTACTCTTCGTGACAGCTCTGTCCTTGTTCCCTAAGCCTTGCGTGACTGATGTCGTTCACTGATCAGCAAGTTTTAAGGGTTTCTTGAGCTGGGTTGGCCTGAACATTGAAAAGTAGCTTGATATTATCAGGTTTGCTTACTCACTGACTGGTGCAATCTGGCCAGAGCTTTAATGCCCTCCCTTCAACGCCTGGAGAGCGGACAGAGCTTGGGTCTTTTCAGTCTGGAGAAGAGAAGGCTGAGGGGGGATCTGATCAATGCCTATAAATACTTAAAGGGTGGGTGTCAGGAGGATGGGGCCAGTCTTTTTTCAGTGGTGCCCAGTGACAGGACAAGAGATAACAGTCACAAACTTGAACATAAGAAGTTCCATCTCAACATGAGGAGGAACTTCTTTCCCGTGAGAGTGGCAGAGCCCTGGAAGAGGCTGCCCAGGGAGGTGGTGGAGTCTCCGTCTCTGGAGACATTCAAACTCCACCTGGACACATTCCTGTGGGACCTGCTCTGGGGTTGGACTGGATGATCTCCAGAGGTCCCTTCCAACCCCATACCATTCTGTGATTCCGTGATCTTCATCGATCAAGATTGGTGAAGAAAGACACCCTGCTGAAAGGGCAGATGCTGAGGAAAATAGCCTAATTATTTCGTTGGGCTCAGCCTGCCTCTCTCCAACCACCTGCCTGTAGGTGGGAGCACCATGTGTGCTGCTGGAGATGCCGGGGTTCACCCAGAGCACGGACCCATCCAGCTGGGCTCAGGTCACATTGCAGTGCATCAGCAAAACTCACGGCGTATTTTTAAATCCTCCTTCCCGCTCCGGATTTGTTTAACACTCCATCTACGTCTGCAACAGTCAATAAAAAGAGTGCCAAGAAATGTTTTCCCTCAACTGGAAAAGTGCTCGTTTATTCTGCTAAATTGTTAACATAGTTCCCAGCAGAGCATTGGCCAACTCTCCCTGGGACAAACAGCTCCCGGGCACGGTCTGGGACTCAGCTCGGGAATCGCTCCTCATCTGCGGTTCAATTCCTGCCACGCAGCTGCCCTGCGTGGAAGATAAATTTCAAGTTATGGCATGTGTCACCCTCTGCCAGCTGCTCTGGGTGCCAGCAAGCAGTCCCGGGCATATTTAACCTACCCAAGTCAACGCAGCCGTTATGGCTAAATGCCTTTAGATTGCTCCAGAACTATAATGGACACAGCTCCTGCCTCAGATCACTTCCCACCTGGCTATGACCTCTGGAGAAAAAAAAAAGAAAAGAAAAGAAAAAAATAAAAGAAAAGATCTCACTGCAGTCTTCGCCTCCTGCTCTCTGGAAAGGATTAAACTTCTCTGCGACTCCATTCCACGCTCAAAGATGGGACACGGTGGCACTGGATGTCCCTGGTGCACGCAGGGCAGGAAGGAAAGGACAGAAAAATACCAACGTGAACCAAACCTGACACTCGGATGGAAGAGAAAGGAGCCCTGAGGCATCTTGACCTGTCTTTTTCCTGTGGTAATCGCCTTGCCAGAGCAAGGGAAATCCTTCACCAGTTTCTTAGAAGCGGCAACACTTCAACACCAAGAGGAAATACGGGAAAACTTGCTTAAGAGAGAACAGGTTGTATTTGTTTTGAAGGAGTACACTCAGACACAGGTGTTCCAGGAAGCTCAACAGGCCACCCTCGCAAAAGCTCTTCCTCCTAAATGTCTTGTGAGCACAACAGAAAGTGAAAAAGCACGTCACAAGATCAAACTGAGCCAGTAGAAATCCTGTTCCACTTCTCAGCTCCTCCAGGAGCCTTAGCTCTACAGGCACAACCTGTGACCATGACGAGACAGCACTGTAATGTGCAAGCGCTGGGGGGAAAGTTCATTTATTCCATTATTTATTACAGGCATTTATACAAGACCTATATCCAGAGCAACACTTTATATGCTTTGGATTACCTGCGGTAACTATTCCCTGCTAACGCTGAAACTTCACCAGGACAGACATGGGAATGTTTTCCGGCTGGCTGAACACAGAAGGCATTCGAACTTCCAGGCAGTGAAAAGCCCAGGAGAAGGTGCCCTACTGCCACTTCCTGACCATCAACTGGCCTTAGCTTAGATGTGTTTTAGTAAACAAAAGCTTGGTCCTGAGCAACCCTTTAAAGACTTCGGTTCTTCACCACTCTCAAGCATCAGTGAGAAATTCTTGGGAGCAGCTTAATCTTAAACCCCTGGAGACCCAGAGGATGATTCTCCTCGTTTGCATCTCCAAAAAAAACCACCTGCACTCCAGGGAGGGACTTTCCAAGAGACTCCGTTTCGCATCCACTTCATGTCGATGAAGAGAAACACACGGTTTGCGAGAGGCGAGGTGGAGCCTCGGCACTTTAAAGTCCTTCCAGTCTTTTGCCCTGCAGACTTCGTCCCGCTCACCACTTGAAGGGCAGCAGCAGAGGCTGGACTTACCCGGATCAACCCTTCACCCAGCTGAATGCAGCTAAAACTAAATAAACTAGCTCTCTAAATCCCAGTTGTATCTGAAACTGTGATACTGAGGAGACCTTACACGCTGGAGATGTTCCCAGTACCAAGGCACTTGGACCAGAACATTTCCAAGTACGTGGTGAGGATGCAGGAGCCAAACTCCCCCTCCGCCATCAGCCTGGCAGGGACCCTTTGGGAACCCCCAACACAACCCCACAGGGCCAGGTCCCTCAGCTGCTCTCACCATAAAATAGCTGCTCACATGCATGCAGATGCCTGGGAGTTCAAGGGCAAAGCCTACATAAATTTTCTCCTCGTCCTGGAGACATTCCTCCTCCCCTCAGAGCCCCAGTCCTGACGGGTGACCTCCAATTCGTTTGTTGGAACGGTATCACCCCACGGCAAGGAACTGAAGTTCTTCCAACCAGAGGAAACACAAGACCAAGCACGTCCACGCGCTTGAACGCTCAGCTGGAGAAGTGGACATCTCGGTTCCACTTCCTGCGACACCTCAAACATCCTCAGAGACAAACTTTTCAACAGCTGAACTGGAGCCACACGCCTCTAGTGTCCCCCCCTGGCCCAGGCAGCCCCATGTCTCTGCAAGGACACAGCTTGGGAAGACCGACCTCCCTGTCCCCGGGAGGTCTGAACCCCAGAAGGGGTTTAAAAACCTCTCCAGTCACTTGAAAGAACTTGAAAGAACATTTTCTCTCCACTTCCTGCACATGTTTTCTAATCGCTGGGTATCACAGGAAATACATCTCACCACTTCCCGTGGCCAAGGCGGGGGCTTTGATTTATTGTTGTTGGGGTCTCTTTAATTTTCTTTTTAAAGTGAGCTGTGTTTATTTCCTTCAAAGAGGAGACACACGCAGCTTCTTCGGGTACTGCTGTGGCTCACTAGAGGCATTTTCCCCAACATCCTTAGTGAGATGCTTCACAGTCAGAGGATGAGGATTTCAGCCACCGGGTTCCTACCCTTCCCAAGCAGCTCCCCAGGGGCCAGGGCAGATCCTGCTCCGCGGACGCTCCCTTCAGCAAAACCGGGCACTTCGTTCAGGGCCTGAAGTCCCCTCAGTGCCAGGGCCAGTGGCAAACACTGCAGCACTTCACTACCCTGCGATTAAACCCTCCATTAAGTCTAATTTAGCCTCCCCGGTGCAGATCACCACATTTCAAATGGTATTAAAACACCACCATCGCCACACCCCAAACTCACTGCACTGTGTAGAGCGGAGAAAGCTCTCGGAGATCCTGGAACGACACTATTATACACATAAAAGCATTAGAAAACTGCTTTCCAAGTAGCAGGCAGCGTGTACTTCAGAAGCCTAAGCAGGAGCGAGCAACACACACACCTGAAGGCAACTGTTGCTCTCAGAATTCTCATTTATTAAGAGCAGAAAGAAAACCTTGCTTAAGTTCCATACATAAAAAAGTAAACAGTAAAATTTTCTTTTTATAGTCTTTCCACTGAAGAAAACTGAGAAATAAGTTGTCTTTTTAGATAATGTTTATTTAAAAAAATAAAATTAATTGACAAAGATACCACACTATTTTGCATGCCGGTCGTCCCTTCTGCTTGCAGAACCCTGTTCAACGCATCAGTCTTTAGCAAGAAACCGCTTTCTCAGCAACGCATAAAGCAAAAGAACCACATCAGTCTGGGCTCAAACCTCGCCAGCTGCTGCAGCTACACAAGCTAGTGCGATATCTCCGTTTTTACCAGCTCAGGTCTTTAGTAAATAAATTTCAAGTGGACACTAAACAAGTATTTCACTAAGAGATGATGAAATATTAAAATTAAAAGCAAGTCGTATTGCAGCTGTAATTATACTACATTAGAAACTTCAGTTGTTGGGGATCCATTCACCATATATAGATTATTTTGTAATCAAGGGAATTACAAAGACAGAGCGTTACTCCCTGCATGCTTTCCCGGGCTTCGAACCACCAGAGTTGACTACACGGAGAGCTGACTAGGGTGGACTTGGAACTCACTCTCTCAGGCAGGAGACTAGTTAAGGAGTGTTACCGATAACAAAGAATAAAAGTTATACAACATTGATTATTATAAATTACTTTGTTCTTATCTGTTTTTTTCTTTTTTTTTTTTTTGCCTTAGTCTCCTACATTTCTTCACATCCGTTCATGTAGAAAACCAACTCTTCCTCATTTCTCCTTAGGGCGACTCCCCCTTTAACTAATGGTGATTAGAATGTGCGGCGGAGGACTTGATTCGGAACACGTGGATGTGGAGGTGGGCAGCGATCTGATTGCACACACTCACGCAGTATCGGAGCAAATCAAAGAGAGAAAAGATCTGCCAAGGGAAAAAAAAAAATAGTAATAAAAAAAAAGAGACATACATTTAAGTCTATGTTCACAGAGTATAACCCAAGACTCTAACACCACCTGTGTTCTTTAGAATATTAGCATCCTCTCTTCAAGAATTACATCTCAAGCTCCGTAGGAATAATGACTCGGAAGAAAGGCAATTTCTGAACATGTTGGACTTCCTTCCAGCTTTGTAAGAAAACAGACTCTTAATTCTAGAGTCACTGAGGGGAAAGCAGTTACAGGAGCTGTACAGACACTGTGAAATGCCCCATTAACTCTGAACGGTGATAACCACACAAAAAATACCAATTTTATTAAAAGGTTAACACTGCTGTTTGGTAGATAACACCTGAGTGCTTGATGAGCACATATGAGCTTCACTTAAGATATTTTTTCCCTAACAAGTGCTGCTAGTAATGACAGATGAACGTGCTTTCAAGAGCTCAAGGCACGGCCATACTCCACTTGCACTGTGCGTAACATATTCCCTCGCTAACAAGGCGTCAACACAAACCTTCAAAATGTTCAAAGCTTAGAGCAGAACATTTGCTACATTGCTTTAAAACTGTTTAAACTCTGCACCGAGCAAACCATGTGTATCTATTTCATAGAATCATGGAACGGTTTGGGTTGAAAGGGACCTTAAAGCCCACCCAGTGCCACCCCCTGCCCTGGGCAGGGACACCTCCCACCACACCAGGTTGCTCCAAGCCCCCTCCAACCTGGCCTTGAACCCCTCCAGGGATGGGGCAGCCACAGCTTCTCGGGGCAACCTGGGCCAGGCTCTCACCACCCTCACAGCAAACAAGTTCTTCCCCACATCTCAGCTCAATCTCCCCTCTTTCAGTGTCAAACCCTTCCCCCTCCTTCTATGGCTCCCCTCCCTGATCCTGAGTCCCTCCCCAGCTTTCCTGGAGCCCCTTTAGGGACTGGAAGGGGCTCCAAGGTCTCTCCGGAGCCTTCTCTTCTCCAGGCTGAACCCCCCCAACTCTCTCAGCCTGTCCTCACAGCAGAGGGGCTCCAGCCCTCCCAGCATCTCCGTGGCCTCCTCTGGCCCTGCTCCAACAGCTCCATGTCCTTCTGATGTTGGTGGCCCCAGAGCTGGAGGCAGCACTAGTGGGGGGGGGCCTCCCCAGATCAGAGGGGCAGAATCCCCCCCCCCTCACCCTGCTGGCCACGCTGCTGGGGATGCAGCCCAGGGTGTGGGGGGGCTTTCTGGACTGCCAGCGCACAAAATGTTTGCATGCACTCTATTTAAAATCATCTCTGTAAAGCCGGTTCCCAGTCCCACCACACTCCAGGTGAGACAGCTGGGCTCAACTTGCAGGAAGAGCGGTTGTGGGAGAGCACCCAAACGCTCACGGTGATTGTGACAGGCAAAGAGCCCATACGTACCAGGGCAATCCAGAGTACAACGTACTCATCAATAAAGCTGTTAAAATACTGGTCCAGGAACAATAGTGCTGGGCCTATGAACGCTGTGTCGTGCAGGTGCATTTCACTTTTGGTCATGTGTGCAACCTACGTTAAAAAAAAAAAAAAAAAAGGAAGTTTAAGAAATAAACATACTTCAGCCAAGGTAGAGTGATTTCAGAATACACAAAGCCAAAACGGTCACAGTTCAAGCCATGTTATTGTAAAATATATCAAGTATTTAAACTTCGGCCATGAAAGTCTAGAGCTATACGAGATGCAAGGTTTGCAGAGAAGTATCTTTTATTAATCATAGAATCATAGAATCATCCAGGTTGGAAGAGACCCTTGGGATCATCGAGTCCAACCATCTACCCTACTCTACAAAGTTCTCCCCTACACCATATCCCCCAACACCACATCTAAACGGCTCTTAAACACATCCAGGGATGGTGACTCAACCCCCTCCCTGGGCAGCCTGTTCCAGTGCCCGACCACTCTTTCTGTGAAAAATTCTTTCCTAATGTTCAGTCTAAACCTACCCTGTTGGAGCTTGAAGCCATTCCCTCTCGTTCTGTCATTAGTTACCTGTGCGAAGAGACCAGCACCAACCTCTCTACAGTGTCCTTTCAAGTAGTTGTAGAGAGTGATGAGGTCTCCCCTCAGCCTCCTCTTCCTCAAACTAAACAGTCCCAGCTCCTTCAACCGCTCTTCATAGGATTTGTTTTCCAGGCCCTTCACCAGCTTCGTTGCCCTCCTCTGCACCCGCTCCAGCACCTCCATATCTCTCTTGTATTGAGGTGCCCAAAACTGGACACAGTTTTACTCCAGGTGTGGCCTCACCAGTGCTGAGTACAGGGGGACAGTCACCTCCCTACTTCTGCTGGTCACACTATTTCTAATACAAGCCAGGATGCCATTGGCTTTCTTGGCCACCTGGGCACACTGCCGGCTCATATTCAGCTACAGTAAAATCACCTAACATATTTGCCAGCCCACAAAACTTTTTCCTCCTGCCAGAAACAAAACAGTAAAATGGAAGCAGACCAGTAAAATTTAAGGTTTAGCTGAGCCTGGAAACAACAACTCACAGCTGCTACATCTCCAAAAACCAGAGCCCCTTGGTGTTCCTCTCACCCCCCTCATTGGCTCCCATCCCACTTCACCACCTCCCTCAGGTGACAATTTGGTGATTGCGTCTTTTCTGTCCAAGTGTGAGCTTCCCTCCCTCCCCCGGCACACAGAGGCTGTCCCATACCACATCCCTGCCTTTCCTGCCTCCGAACCTGGGCAAGAAATAAACTCTTGGGCTTGGGAAGAAATAAACTCTTCTTCCATCACGAGTTACGTCTGACACTGATCCAGTTCAGGTGGCAACGCACCACACGCCTGCGGAACCAAGGCGGTGTGGGGCAAGGGCTCTTTAATCCCTCATTCACTCTGTCTAAGGGGGGCTCCTCTCCCAACAGCACTGATATCTGTCCCCAAGTACAAACCTGTTCATAATTTTTTACCACTATTTCTCTCCAATTGTTTAAGTTAAACCCTGAGTGATTGTTCCAAACCTCAGCAGCTCTGTCACCTGCTCTCCTTTCCCAAACTTTCCTCCCCTCTGCATCTGGAGGGGGGTTCAGCCACCTCTGTTCCAGCCCAGCTCACCACACGTGTGCAAACACACTGCAAAAGTGTTAATAAACAGCTGGGAAAGGGGAAGAAACAGAACTGGGGCAACTGTAAGCTGCGCTGGCACTGGCTGTGGTTTACTTGAGGTTACACTCCCCTTTCACACAGCAGAAAGGCTCCCCTGCACCTCCCAGCCACTGAGAATAAGGCACGAGCATCACTTTGGTACACAAACAGATGTCCATGGAATAACCAGAAAACTTTAACATCTACAAAAAACTGTTACTACAGTAACAAGAAACTCAAAGGTTCTGGGACACTTACCACTAGTTTATTTGTTATCTTAGCAGATACGAAACCAAAAGTAAGTATATATAAGCAGGGATGCCTCTCAAAGAGCTGCACGGCAGATTTCTTGTAGATCATGGCAGCCAACGCAATCACTGACCCAATATGAAGAAAAGGTGAAAGGACACTCGTTCCCTACAGGGAGATAAGGTTAAAGCGTCAGGTCAATAAAACGTGCACATTGCAAAGAAACTTCAAGAAGCCGAACACTCACGTGGTACGAAACGTGTGGTTTCTAACTAACATCACATCAAAAACACGTCTTTCTGAACACAGGTACTAACAGGAACAGAGTGTGGTGAAATATGAGTGAGCATCAGCTGAGAACGTGGTGGGACCTTTCTTGTGCGGGGGGAGAAACTAAGGTTTCAGGCAGCAAGAAGTGCACAGTCCTGATGTTTCTCCCAGGCAGTCCCAAGTGACAGAGGACAATACTTCTATCGGTTTTTCTCTGCCAGCTACAAAGCAACTAAACCAGCCTTCTAGGTAGCAAATGATTATTAGGCCAGTAGAGAATTGCTTTTTGGAAAACTCCTGGGGCTCCAGAATCAATCATCTCCACTGAAACAGAAAGTCCTTGTGCAGTCAGCCCCACCTGTACTTTTTCACTGGTGACATGAATTGTACAGATCTCTTAGAAGGATCAAAACCATAACCAAAGGTCTTGATGAACTTCCTTCTGAATGGATTTTTGCACCGGACTCTTCTACGCGCTCTTTGGCAGGGTGTGTTATTTGTACAACCTGTTTTATAGGATTAATTCAAAAGCAAACGTCAAAGCAGCACGTGCACTTTCAGTCACTCAAAAACTGTAAAACTCAACTCCTAAAGCTACTGTTCTCACACGGACAATATCAACTTGTTTTCCTCAAGCCAGCAAGGAACTGAAAGGAAAACATTTCACGTGTAGGAGGTATTATGTGAAATAAAACCCAAAGGCCTGGCTGAAAAGCCACAGAGCGCTGAAGAGTAACCAGCAGAACGAAGTACTTACTGCTATAGTGGATCCATTTTTGCCAACTCCCCCCGTGAAGATTACACCAAAGTAGTTTGTACAGGAGAATATGGTTCCTGCCACAGTGCAGAGAGCCGGGAATATTTTCACCTGAATATTCAGTATTGGGATCTTAATGGAGGAGAGAGACAAGAAGTTAAAATATGCACAGGCAAAGAAAAATTGGGCTTAATATTTCTGGTGCACTCAAACACTCCACTCTCCAACACCACGTTTGCTTTTCTTTCTCTGCTATGCAGAGATTTACATTTCTACAAGGCACAGAGAAATATGTATTTTTTCAATAATCCTTCCATCAAGCTTCCTATAAAGTCAGGCTTATCTTCAGTCACCTGAAAAGAGCCATCAAAAGCAGAGAAGCGGACAGAAACCAAGAACTGGCTAATTAGATCACCCAGCTATCAGTGGAAAAGAAATCTTTTCCGAAGCTGGCCATGAGACCCACGGTTGCAGCCCAAGATCAAACAGGGCAAAGCGAGCGCCACTGGAGATGATTAAACAAAGCCCCCGAAGAAACTGGGCACCACCTTACAGGCAAGAGAAGGGAAGCAACCAGAGATCAGACAAGTCATCTTGGGGTCAGCGAGCCCAGGAGAGCGAGCCATGGGCTGCTAAAGAGATGAAAAACGAGCAGGGGCAGCTTTGGAAGAAAGACAGTGGTTACTTCACTTGGTAGCAGCGGTGTGTTTCAGGCAGAACAGGAGAAACTAGAACTGAAGAAAAAAAGAGCTCAAAATAAGCCACAGGAAATGTGTTATGGTAGCAAGTGTTTAGAGAGAACTACCCAAAACAACTACTGAAAGTCTTCACGGGCTCTTAAAGCAGGAACTCATGAAGCCCTAACACTCGACTGAATAAACACACTCGGCTCCCCAACAGCAAGGAGTGCAACCACACACAGAGCCCTAAATGAGGTCAAGTTGTTTCTATTTTTCTTCAATTACACTCTCAGCATAGCTTTCAGCAGGTAAAGATCATTAGTTTTCTATCGCATTCAATAACTTAATCTCTCGATCTTTTCAGGGCACAATTAAGAGGCAGCTTGAACTCTTCAAGCCTGGCTCTTGGGCAGCCTGAGGAGCACCCAGGTCTCCTCTCCACATCGCTGCCAGCCGAGTTTCATGACACTCCTACACATCCCTCCCTTGCTCAGGCTGGGCCGTAAAGTCAAAAAACATTTTCTGAAAGATAGTGGAGAAAGAATAATGTCAAGCAACCAAAAGGCACCCAT
This sequence comes from Numenius arquata, assembly GCF_964106895.1. Lineage (NCBI taxonomy): Eukaryota > Metazoa > Chordata > Aves > Charadriiformes > Scolopacidae > Numenius > Numenius arquata. Next base: position 5,994,419 of record NC_133599.1, on the reverse strand, counting down.
TGAAAGGCTGAGAGAGCTGGGACTCTTTGGCCTGGAGAAGAGAAGGCTGAGGGGAGACCTTATTAATGCTTACAAGTATCTAAAGGGTGGGTTGAAGGAGGAGGGAGCCGGACTCTTCTCAGTGGTTCCCAGTGACAGGATGAGGGGCAACGGGCACAAGCTGGAACATGGGAAGTTCCATTCAAATATGAGGAGAAACTTCTTTCCAGTGAGGGTGCCAGAGCCCTGGAACAGGCTGCCCAGGGAGGGTGTGGAGTCCCCTTCTCTGGAGATCTTCAAGACCCATCTTGATGCAGTCCTGAGTGATGTGCTTTGGCAACCCTACTAAAGCAGGGGAGTTGGACTAGATGATCTCTAGAGGTCCCTTCCAACTCTGACAATTCCATGATTGCCACAGACTGGAGTGCTGACATCAGTCAGTGACGCTACTGGGACTTGTGTCCTTATCCAGGACTTGTGAAGGTCTCTCTGTGGCCTTACAAAGGAAGGTACCTGTGCTGCCCTCTGCTTCAGAAACCGTATTTTGATATTTAAAGAATGAGGTGAATTCGCTCTTCTACAGGAAGAGGAAAACAACGGTGAACTTCAAACAGGAGTCAAAAGACATTCAGCCTGATGTTCCCCGAGGAGAAGGGGAGTTTGCTGGAAAACACACCCCAGGAGCTCCCAACTGCTCCTAAAACACCTGAGAAGGATGGAAAGGCATAAGGATGAGACCACGCTGTTGTAACATCCAGCTTAGCTAGTTGTGCTTCAACAGCACTCTCCTTTTTGCTTCCATTGAGAGCTGCATCAGCGGTATTAGACTGCACTTACCTCGCAGAAATTGTTAACGGGAAACAAAGCTACGTACAGAAATTTGCCAGAGGAAAGTCAAAGGAGAGGCGTAAAAAGGCAGCACCAAGGCAGCACCTGCTAAATTGCTTTGCATACAGAATGGAGGCAGCGAGGCCAAGAGCTGGAAGCGGCAAAGACAAGCAAATAGCACGGAGGGGGGAAAAAAAAAATAAAAAAAAAATATCTGAGTAGCAGAAGAGAGGGAGGTGCACTCAGCAATCCTCCTGCAAAATGGCATTGCGGGCCCGGACTTTTTAAATAAGAGGACACTCCAAGACAAGCCACAAGAATTCCTCGTCTGCTATTCCATCTATCACTACGGTCCCTGCAATTATTCCGGCCCTGCCGGTAATTGCCCGGGTTTCACCCCAAGTCAGACCCATGTGAACTTCCCAAGGCTGTCAGTAATGCAGAGAAGTAGCACAGGCCAAATCTTTGCGGGTAAATTACGTTCTGTTAAACCCTTTGAAAAGAAAGGCTACACTGCACAGAAAGCTTCCAAATACAGGTACGTCCTGGTAAAAGGAGCATTCCAAATTTGGGCTGGGGAAAAAAAACCATGCATGTTAATAACAACAAGTGGCAGCAGGCACAGAATGGATTAACGAGTTTTTGCCAGAGTCTGGATTAAAGCAAGGCCAGAATAACTTGCCAGAAAATTAATGTCAGGCCTCCAGACCAGACTCAGCATGAAGTGGGATTTAAAAAATAAATATATTAGGAAGCAGTCAGGAAAAGAGCAGAGCTAAGGGCTGAGGGAAGCATCAGGGAAGAGTGTAGAAGAGGCCACACATCCGTCGGTGGCCAGAGGTGCTCCCGCCGTGCCGGAGCCCAGCCATACGGACACACGCTTTGGCCACATCTGCAGGAGGAACAACAACCCACAACGGGCCAAAACCCAGCCTGCTTTATATTCATGAAGTGTTTATGCTTTTAAAGGTTACGGCGTGGAATAAAACTCAAGCAATTGCAGCTCTTTTCTCAATTCAAACAGGAAAAAAGAAACCCACCTCTATATAATGAATGCATCAAACAAGCTGTGCCTCAGCTCGCTCACTTGACTCACATTTTCCCAGTGTGGATGGCATTCAGCCGTACTCACCATCCACCCGAAATTACCGCGCTCCAGGAGCCTCCCAGAAGAGCGTTTTAACACGCCTTAAAGAGAATCTACACTGAGAGAGAGGAGGAAGCCAGCACAGGTACACACCGTTTCCCAGGGGGAAAAAAAAGAAAGCTAATGAAAGCAACAATTGACAAAATACACAATTCTGCATTTTACCTATTCAGATTGTTTTGCTTTTCGCACGTTAGCATAAGAAAGTGGAATGTTTGAGTGTACAACCACATTTTATTCCATTATTCCCCCCTCCCAGACAGAAAAAAACCCCACAAAAATACCAAACCACCAATTTTGCTGCCACATCAAATGTTAACGGACTGGGAAGTTGTGCGATATATTTTGCTGTGCAAGTAGGAAATAACATTTACCTCCAAGCAAACACAAATATCTCGCAAGTTGAATGAAAAGGGAAAATTCCTAATTGTCATGGGAAAGCTGATGGAGTTTGTCCTCCGGAGAAACGCCTCCATCAGCCCAACACCAGACTTCAGAATAGGTTAATCTTTCGGGAGCTGACTTGGCCAAATGCTGCTGCAACACACAACTTCTACAGGATTTCAACATTTTTGCTGAAAAGGGGTTATTTAATAGGTTAAAAGGGTTATTCGAGTTATTTAATACCACACGAGAACAATTTCTAAGCTCACACAAGCACGACCTCGCACTGAATTGTGCCAGAGGTTGCTGTGGCAGCATTTTCTCCTCCTTTTTTCAACGAAGAGAAAAAGGAAACTGAGAACACGAATTGGGAAATCCCTGTTTGTACGGCAGAAATGCAGCTGCACGGGGCTGGCGGCCACACTAATCTCCCTGGAACTCTTTGGCACTTGTAGCCTCATTATTTTATTTTTTTTTTTTTTTTTTTTAAGAATTAGTTCTATCCCCACTCGTTCTCTTCAGGTGGTATTTACTTTGCAGTTTACATCATTAAATGGGGGGGGGGGACTGGGTTTTTAAAAGCCTGAAAGCGGATGTAGCAAAATTGGGGTAGCCAAGGTTAGCTCCTTTCTCTAGATAATCTCGACAGCGTTAGAGAGTTCATTTCTCCAGTGAGATGAAGCAGATTAGAAGTTCATTGACTTGTTTCAGTAATTTTTGACCATCTCTTGGTTTTATTGCAAATCAAGATTTCTTTATCCACCTTAAGAACTGCATCTGTTGAGTACAAAACAAGATCGATAACTCAGGAAGGAAAACCTTCCAAGGAAATCAATGCTTTAGATGTTGTTTCTAGAAATTTATTATTATTTATGTAGGCATGCATATGTTTTCCTCTGGATAAAGGCATTTTGCCAGCCCAATGTGGCTTCAGTAATGCAAATATAAAGTCAATTTATGGCAGCCCACAGGAGGCAGCTGAGCCTATGTAACATCTGCAGGATCTATACACAGCCAGCCCATGGCTTGCTTAATTAGGATGATCTTAATTTTTAAGAAAAGTGACAATATTTTCCCTATACAGATAAGGGTTGTCAGCCACATTCAGGGCAAATGATCTCCTGCTGGTTACCAACTGCTCTCCAAAAAGTTCCCCCAAATCCTCAATCCAATCTAGCACTCCTCCGCCGCTGCTCTACCTCGCTGCATGAATTCATTCAAGTTTGGGCCAGTTCCCTCAAAGGAAGCTGGACTTCTCGGAAGGTACATTTAACTTTGTGCAACGTTTTGATAGCTTTCTACCTGCAAACACAAGATACAAAATAATAGCTTGTTTTAATAACTCTGGCAAAACCAGAACGCACACTTATTGCCGTGTGACCTGTATACAACAACATATATTTCCATTTATGAGGAAAAGCGCGAGGAAAACCTTCACCTCACAAATTAAACTGTGCAGGGAGTTCTTCCAGGTGTCTACGAGATGATTAAAAAGGATAAAATAAGAACATGAACAAAATTACCAGAGATTGCCAAAAAGGTGGTCCTCCAATCACTGCCAGTAAATGCATGATTATTATGAAGATTTGTACTTCAGTCACATCAATTCTGATTAGGTACAAAAAGCCAAAAAAAGCAAAATTATTCAAAGCAATTTCAAGTCAGTTATTCGCAAGCTCAGCAGCTCTCCTCTATCATGCACAGTAGCAAAACTCCAAAATATTGAGGAAAACAAAAGCAGCTAAATTTATAAATAATTTAGAAAGCAAAAAATATATTTTAATTTTACTGTTAAAACTCAGAGCCATGCTGGGCTACACTTTCGGTTTTATTTCACAGTGCAATAAAAATCCATTTTGTCAAAAGGAACAGTTGGAACTCTTCTTTTTTAACTGACCTCTGCCGGTTGCAGAAATAAATATTCAGTTTTAACCTTTCCCACCAAAAAAAAAAAAAAAAGAATTTATTTCAGATGATAAAATTCAGGAAAGATTTTTAACCCCTATTATATTCCCTACCCAATTTTTTTAATAGGAGTATTCTCTCTGAATAGCAGCAAACTTTAAAAAGAACCATGAATCCCTGAAAGGTTGAGGCAAATGCAAAGGGCAGAGTCAGCTGCATCGCCAGAGATTGCGCAATCCAGTCTCCACACGCAGCAAAAGAAACCACTTCTGGCTCGAGCGCAGCCACCGTGTTCTGCAGAAGGGCAAGAAGGAAAGGCTTAAAGAAAAGACTGAGTTTAAGACTTGGTTTCAAAGAGCACGCAAAAGTTTCGAAGCTAGCACGAGGGAAAAACAGCTCTACAAACCCATGCCAGATACAGAAGTCAAGGAAAATATAGGTGAAATAAAAAGAGGATGGACTTGCTGGTGGATGATATGAACTTATGTAATAATATCAGAAGTACTGCATCAAAAAGCAATAATACTATCAAAAGTACTATATCTAAAATAATCCTTCCAGTCAATTTGTGATATTTATGGCCTATTCCTTATCTCTAATAATACAGTTCTATCTAAGACTCAAAAACGTTTCTTGCAAATCTTGCTTTGCTGCTACAAAACCACTGTTGATGTTATCAACTGCATCGGCATCAGGGAGTAACGGGTCGGGGTGGTTTTTGCCCGTGTGCCTTAAGCGAGCTATAAGATCACATAATTAAGTTTAGTAACAGATCAATGTGCTACCTCAAGTTTTCTCTACAGCCTCTGCACGGGTTTTGGATGGATTGTCTCATGTGGGAATCTCCAGTCTGCCCAAAAATATGACTTTGTTTCAGCAGGAGACCAATATGCTCAAGGGATAATTATGAGGCTGCACCTAATTCCCAGGTAGAACATCCCCCAAAGCATAAGAAAGCCGAAGGGGGACGGTACGCGGCATTCAATGCAATCTCTTCTCTTCCTCTGAATTATCTAAATCCATATGACCTCTTCCAGCCGGCTGTAAAAGCCCTGCATCGTCTACCTCCCACTGCGCAACTTCATCCTTTCGATGGCCAAAAGACTTTCTGGACAACTCCTTCAGAGCAGGACACACACCTATGGATCAAACAGCAGAACGGGCACGTGGTGGCCCTGTGGGCAGCCAGCAACCAGGACACGAGGCACCCATCCCCTGACTGTCACCACTGCTTCCTCCCAGAGCCCTAAATAAATAAGCCATGAAGCAGCAGAGAGGAACATAAAGGATAAAAAAGACGGGAGAGCAGCAACACCCGGGAACGAGCCAGACTCTTGGCATTTAATGGGAAAGTTTAGTCCCAGTTGTCAGAGGAAATCTAGAGAAGATTCCAATAACGAGACCATTTCCTTTAGGTATCTCTGCTTTGTAAATATTCTTTTCACCACAGCAAGCATGGAGAGACGAGATACAGGAAATAACCTCAGGGGTGCTCCTGTATTCTGATTTGTTCAATAACAACCCTGTCAGGCAATCACGACCAGCCTGAGGAAAAAAAAAAAATGAATTTCCACAAAGAGGAAAGAATGTTCTAAAAAAAAAAATAAAATCCATATTTTCAGTCCTCATGGAAACAAATTAAGCCATTGAGCTGCCTCGCAAGAAGTAAAAATACTCAGCCATGCGAGAAAAGATATATACAAAACATCTGATTAAATGCAAATTGCTTCCCCTTGGCTTCCAGAGTCCGCAGGGAAATGTGTTTTCAGCGTGTCCGACCGAGGAAGGGCTGAAGCAGCTCCATGAACACCCACAGGTTAAACAGGAATGGGTTTTAGCCTATTCCACTGCTTCTGTCAATGACCTCGAAGAATACAAAGCAACTGAGAAGGCTCACAGAAACAGTGACTAATGTAGGTAATAATTAATAACTATAATAACTATCACCTACTAAATAACTAGTGTAGGTAACTCTAGTTTATAGCTTTCCTTGGACAGTAAAACAGGTTTCTTTCGGCAGCGGTAATCTTCATGCAAAATCAAGTAAGGCCATATACTTCAGAACAAGTTTTAGATCATAGAAGAGAAGTTATTCTGAAAGAGAAACTCTCACACAGACCTGGGAGCCCAACTAAACCCACGGAGAAAGAGCCTGGGTTCAAGCTGGGGAGCGGCATTATCTTCTCTCCACAGCCACAGTACAACCTTTGCTCCATGGCCTCTCCTTCTGCCCTCTCCAAGGCAAATAAAAATGGCATCAGGCAGCTGGGAAGGGTCCAGCAATGAACTGCAAGTCTATTTGGTTAAAAACTCCTCCCTGACTTACTATAAGCATCTCGTATTGCAGAACAAATATGAGTCTTAACTTCAATGCTACATAAAGAGAAGATTTTTTTTTAAACACCAAAGGTCTCCTTAAGACAGAAGACAAAGACATGAAACCAAAGGAGGGGAAACTAAGACCAAATGAAGGGAAACTAAACACTTAAACAATCACCTAAATAAAGTATAAGTTCTTAATGCCAAGGATGAAAAAGGACTGGGAACATCCTATGCTCATCAAAACTACCATTAGATGACTTTGACAGGCTCGACACCAGTAGAGCACGTGCCTGATGCTGGAATTATCCGGCCAATTCTTTTTTTGCAGGATGTCAAACAGCCACTACTCAGAAATCAAAGAACACAGGGATCAGACAGGCAGCTCCTGAAGTGAGATCACAAAAGGGAACAACATCTGGAAACAGAAGGTGGGTGAAAGGGAGAAGAGACACACTGTTCCTCCGGTCATTTAACTTGACTTAAAAGCGACTGTGCAACTATGGCAAAAACTGGACTAAATCCCTGCTGCTGCTAAAAGGAGCCGTCATCCTGAATTCTCTACAGACCAGCCACTTTCTCCCCAAAAATCACCTGCTCAGTTCTACCTTCTCCCCTATGCCAGCCCTACAGTCGCGTGCCATCAACTGGATCCCAAAACTGGCTTAGCTAGAATGACACAACCAAAAGTTGGAGCACTGGGACCAGTTCTGGGTCCCCCAGTTCCAGAAGGAGAGGGAGCTGCTGGAGAGAGTCCAGCGGAGGCTACGAAGATGCTCAGGGGCTGGAGCATCTCTGTGCTGAGGAAAGGCTGAGGGACCTGGGGCTGTTCAGCTGGAGAAGAGCAGCCTGAGAGGGGATCTCATCGATGCTGAGCAATAGCTAAAGGGCGGGGGGCAAGAGGATGGGGCCAGACTCTTCCCAGTGGTGCCCGGGGACAGGACAAGGGGCAATGGGCACAAACTGCGACACGGGAAATTCCATCTGAACATGAGGAGAAACTTCTTTCCTGTGAGGGTGGCAGAGCCCTGGAAGAGGCTGCCCAGGGAGGTGGTGGAATCTCCTTCTCTGGAGACATTCAAACCTGCCTGGATGCATTCCTGTGCGACCTGCTCTGGGTGGACCTGCTTTGGCAGGAGGTTGGACTGGATGGTCTCTAGAGGTCCCTTCCAACCCCTACAATTCTGTGATTCTGTGAAAAAGATGACAAAGAAAGGTTTCTATCTCAATTTCTAGGGTATCAGCTTTCCTCATCCACGTTGTGTGGCCTCCTGACTGATGCCAGCCCGCGGGAGGGCAGTGGAGGGGCTGCAGTCCCTCCTCCAGCAGCTGAACGAACCCCCACGGGGTCAAAGCCACTGGGCAGCTACAGACTTGGACAACAAGGGAGTAAGAGGAGGAATAAATAGGAACAAGTCAAGGTTTCCAAATGTGACTGCTACCAATGTTCACAAAAGTCCTAAACAGCCCTTAAAATGTAATACGGTAAGAAAAAAAAAGTGAAATAATGCAATTAGAAAAGAAAGTCACAATGGCTTTGGCAAGAAAGACACTGAGCAAAGGTGACACATGGCACTACCTGGAAAGGGGTACCAAAGGGCAGTCTAGAGGACATTCATTCCTGCACTTTAATAATTAACTTGTATTTATGTATTGCCTCAAGATACAATGTGCTCACAATAAAAAGAACCATAAACTGCCTCATCACCACATTGTTTTTAAACTCTGGTAGAAGCAGAGGGGGGTACCCAATAAATTACAAGACCATAGAGGGGCTGCTGGGGTTGGATCCAGCCTGACCAAAGCCTTTCTGCACTCCCCACACTGCCCTTTTGAGGAAAAATATCTATAGCTTGTTTTAGTGGCCAGGGCCATTATTTGCAAAGCAGGGTGATAACATTCCTGCTTAAGTATTACATAAATAGTACTATTATTTTTTTTCCACATGAAGTTCCATCGCACACTGGAGAGCCTCTTCCTACGATAAGACCTGTAGAAAACGCAAACTCAAGCAGTGGATCATTTATCAACTAATAATAGAAAAGTATTTTTAGCATCAATGGGAAAAGATAGGCACCGTGAGGTTAAAAAAAAAAAAAACTCACAGCATTGGGAAATGAGAAGGGGAAAGGCCTTTGGTGCTGCAGAGCCCCCCGTTTAATCACCGCACACAACCAGCAGCTGGGGCCACAAGCAGAGCTGCAGGAAAGCAGAAAACTTTTCAAAGCAAGAGGGAACGAGCCAGTTCAAAGTCTGATTCTATTTTCTCCTTGGCTTTGTATTTATTTACTCCTCTAAACGGCACAGTGGGCATCCTAAGAAAAAAAAAAAAAAACACACAAATGGGAAGAGCAGCACGAATTCTGCAGCCCCAGTGAGGGGGTTTCTTACAGCCTCGGAAGCAGGATATTTTCAGCAATCGCTCGGAGCCACACTTCCCCTGACCCAACAGGTTTTTTGCCTGATGTTTCCTGACAGCTTGAGTCATGTCAGCATCGCCCAAACGGTTTATGTTGTGAGGATGACGCAGAGATGCAGCGCGCAGTATGTGGCGGCTCCCTAAGACCTATGAAATGAAGAAAATGAAACAAACCGTTTCCCCAAGGACACGGCCACGCTACGATGGATGGACTAGAGTTATTCTAACAGCTCCTCAAGAAGGCACACGGCAGTCGAGCTCCAAAGATCGCTTCTTCAAATAAACCGGGGACTTTTTCAACTTCTAGAAAATAAACAGAAGACCCTGAATCGAGTTTTTCAGATCCAGGGAAAGAACCAAGGAACAAGGATCAGACGCTGAAGACAAAGCAGCGAAGAACCAAGACTCAACAGTTGAACAAACTAAAAATGCCGAGACAGAACACCTCATTGCAGGGCTGGGAAAAACATTCAAAATGACCCTGAAAAATACTGATTCTGCAGCAAACTGATGTCAGGAGAGAATAACAAGGAGCAGCTCTGCAGAACAGGAGACGGCAGGCGGGGACGAGGTCGAACAATGTCAGCGCAGCACCAGCTACCGCCGGGAACGAAGGGCTGTAAACAAGAATATCCAAGTGTTTTAATTCGGATAAAGGCAGGGAAGCATAAACATTGTGAGTTTTTAAATGAAATTTTCAGCCCTGGCTCCCTGTCTGCCTAAATTCACCAGGCAGCACAGCGTCTGCAGAGCTTCGAAGAGCTGCTTTTGGATGTCACTGCACACACGGCAGCACATTTTACTCTTAATTTGCCCTTCCTTCGTGTGCCAAACCTGAATGCAAATTACTCGCTAGTTTTTAAACTTCTGTATCCTGACATAATAGAAGATTATTAGGAACAGTATTATTTTAACCTTTTCTTTCTATTCCCCAAGATCTTTTTGTTTTCCCCTGTTTAAAGACTCCATTTTCTTTTAAATAATTTCTCCATAGGCTAAAGGCAAACTTTATTAACAATTTAAGAATCTTCTTCCCTCCTTCATGAATAAAAAGCCTTACTACGCAGCACGGGGAAGTACAAGGTTTATCTGTGTTGTTAACCTGGAAGTTATTCACTTCATGTTTTGCCAGATCACGTAGTATTTTAAGACAGGGCCGTATTATTATACTTTCTCACTGCAAATGTTTGTCACATGAAAACAGTTATCAGATGGAAAAAGAGCGTGAATACGTATTTCCTGTAGCTCAACCAGCCCAGAGATGGTGCAACACTGAAACAGAAGTCTGTATCGCCTCATCTCAAATGGCAAAATATAAACATGATGCTTCGTGTGTTCCAGGTGAGCGGCTCTGAAGCAGCAGCATCTTCGCTTATTAGTTAAACCTAAAAATAAAGATGCCAGAAGGCACCTGCAATGACATATCCAAGAATTTAAGGTGATTAAGTCCATTCTGTAACTCACGATGCCTAAAAATTGGGTAAAACGAGCATGCAAGTGAGGACCTGGCATAGGCAAGCACTTGGCATTCTGTTACTGTTTGTAAAACAAATTTCACCTTGGATGACAGAGGCTCCTGTCCCAGGGTGGGGGCTCCAGAGTGACACCTCCAGCAGCTCCCGGTCACCCCTGCAGAGAGTCCCCACCCCTCCCTCGCTCCCCCATTCCGTGAAAAATTCGTCCTCATCCATTTTAAACAATTCCCTTTGGTTACAGACTTGGAGTCATTTCCTCTCACATAACTATCGTACCAAGGGGTGACCTGGGAAGGCTCCAAATGTTTCAGTACTAAGGGGATTTTTTTTATTATCATTATTTTTTTTTCCACCCTAAGTGACTTCTTGGGCAGAGTCATAACGCTGTTATCGCCACAGCCTAACATCTTGATTAAGCTTTTCCTTCCTTCAAGTCGCTGCTTGCTACATTACCATTTCCTGACAATAAGTATTTCCAGCCTTTCATAGACTGTCAACAAAGTATTTAAAAAATTATGTCATCTGCCTACCTTGGAGCACACCCAGGGGGGCGGAGGCAACGTGGGCATGACGTGCATCGCCATGGAGCAGATGCTGATAGTGGTGGATCCGAAGGAGAGCTGGTAATTAAGGACTCTCTCTAATAGCCTCATGAAAGCTTAGATTGTGCTGAACTATTACATGAAAAAAAAAAAAAAAACCAAAAACAAACCACCAAAAAACCCAAAAGAACAGCATCGTTCGCATCAACGCGAGTTTAACAAAGGGTATGTAAACAAAGCACCAAAATAAATAATCTCGGTTTTATTTCAAATCTGATGCCTTTCTAAGGCAGCAATCAAAAAGCTATTCTTACATCCTCAAATATTTCAAGGGAAGCTCCTGGCCAATAATCCAGCAACTAGGAGAAGTTTCAAGGAACTCAACTTACTTCTAATGATACCATTTTAGTGGGGAGGAAACCCCCCCCCACCTACATACGCCGTACTAAAAAAGCTGAAATAAGGAAGAAAAAGTCCTTTCTAAGGAGTAATAAACCAGCGTGGAGAAGGATATATTTAGCCCAGACATAAGGAAAAGCATTTTGAAAATAAAGACAATCAGGAAGTGAAGTTACTCAACGATGAAGCCCGAAGCATCGTTGGTGAAGTGACTGGACTGCGCGGAGGAAGAGGCATCGTTCAAAATGGGCATTTTTAACCCATTTTGATGAATTTTTAAGCTATTGCACAGCGTAGAGTTCCCTGAACCAGCCAAGCAATTTTTTTTTTTTTTTTTCTGGTGGAAAGGTATTTAAACAGCAACAAGAAAAAAAAATAATTCTACAATTTCAAAAAGCAGTTCCAACAAAATTATTCTACGCCCCCCCTCCTTACAGAGCTGCTTCCACAACCCTGGTTATCTCTTTGGTGAAGCCAAAATAAGAAGAAACATTCCAAGCAATTTTTTTTCTGTTTAACGGGCAGGTTTTTTGCTTTGTTTTCAAGTAAAACAGGATGCTTTAAAAAAAAAAAAAACAAAACACACACAAAACCAACCCTGATTTCCAGTTAGATCAGATTTTTACTGCTCATTCGTACTTTGCAAACCTCTTTTCCCCGGGTATTAAAGCACTTGTGAAATACCCCTAGAAAGCTGCTTTTTGGGTACCAGTTACTGTGTGCATGAGAAAGGCGCTGGCTCTGCTTAGTCCATGCCATCGCTTGCCGGCAGCGTCAACCTGGGCTTTACCGTGTAGTTCCAGAACCAGGGCCCCAGCGTTGCCGTGAGGAGCTGGATGGCTACGGTACAGAGCATGGACTCCGTAACATCGAATCTACGCGCGGGAAGGGGGGGGAAAGAAACGGTTCAAAACATTTTCCTGAGCACTTCAGTTAAGTGGAGCCATTAAAGCAGATCTTCAGTCACGGCGTAAAGAGCAAAATCCAGACAACTACTGTGTGGCATCGAGATGATTTAAAGGGTAGGCCAGAGGAAGGGAATTAATGACCACAAAAAAAAAATTAGTATTAGCGAATTAACAATAATGTTGTAACCCATATAGTACTTTAAACTCCATTAAGAGCTTCTGCACTTCACTGTACGCTCCGACCCACGGGCAAACACCAGCATCGGTGTATGCATGAGGAAAGCAGATGAGATTCCCCGCTCCCAGTCACAGCAAATAAAATTCACAACCAAGCGCAATTCAGGGCCTCTCATCTCCCTCCCCCACGCTCACATCTCCAAATGGTACTGAATATATGAATTTTTTTTCATCTAAAGATGCTACTGCGTATTTTTGGCAGAGCAGAAGCACGGTCTCCATCTTCCCTTTGCCACCTCTAAGGCAAATCAAGGAGTTACACCTCCTTGGCAAATAATGCTAAAATAAGTCAAGTGACCTCTGGAACCCTGTTCAGTGGCAACCAAACTCCGTTCTCTATACATTTATTTTTCACCCTGGACAGAAAGGGATTGAAAAAATTGCTGTAGGCAGAGCCACAAGTACCACACATACTCCTTAGCGTAAAAATACAGACTCATAGCATTTTGTAACTGAGGTATTTTAAAATACGGTCAAATTAAAATTGCATTAAACCATCTAGTAAAAAAAAAAAATAAATAAAAAAAATCTCATCAATAACAGATCCAGCCATAACTGAGCTGCTGTTTATTGCGGCGCTTATCAGAGCATGCTTGGGGCAGACGGGCACAGTCTGCCGGCCAGCAGCAAGTCAATCTGTTGTAAAGGTCCATCAGAGAACCCAAGCTCCTGGTGCTGGCACTGACGGAGCTCAAGAAGGGCAGCAACGCCGTGCGGCGTGAGAGGGCATGGGGAATTTCAGTCTGACAAGCATTCTCGCTTTAATTATCACAGTACATAATGCAGGATTTAAGTTAGAAAAGGTAACGGTTGGTATTTTAGGGAATATAAGAAGAGAAAGTCACACACACACAAACCCCACAGCTTTGGTACTTCTCCACAGCTGCAGTTTCTTCTCCATTTTTTCCTATGTTACTCTATAAGTGATACTTGTAATTCAGACAATTATGGATTCATTTTTTTAAGCATTATCCAGGAAAGCTTAAGAGGGGACCATCGACCTCGGCATGTGCTTAACTCTTAGATGTTGGCAGTGACAAGTCTCATTTTGTCTGCTCCACTGGGGTCCCTTGTCAAGCTGGTAACAGTCTTAAGCCAATTAACAGGCAATTGATTAGTCATGCATCCCAAATATACTCCTGGCAGCGCTCATTTATTGAGCATATTTCATGTGCAATTTTTAAAAGGCCCTGTTTGATTAAACAAGCCATTAGACTGTACAAGGGCCAAATTTGGGAGTTCAGAGACAGCTGGAGTCAGTTCTTTCCTTGACAGGAACGGTGAACCGAAAGGATTTAATTCAAAAGCTGAGAGATTTCCCAAGAAATGAACCAACCAAGAACAACAGGAAACAGATAATTACACTGGAGATTCCTCTGAAATCAAGTCAATCATTACCCATAGAGCTGATCTAACACAGCTTTTTAACATTGTGTGAAACTAGAAGGGGGGAAGAGGCATTTACGCACCGTCCTCCTCCTCACAGAATTCCTTGCAATAGTCCCGTGTAGCAAAACGCAGCAGACAAGAAAAAAAACCCTCTTGCCTCATCAGCGCACAGAAGTTTTGAGGCTGGGAAACTCAAGGGGATACGTCTACTATTGACTAACTCTGCGCAGCAGCACCGGGGGCTGAGAAATGATGGTTCTTCCGTGCATTGCCCCCATACCCACCACGTGGGGAAGGACCCACCAATCTGCGCCCGAGACAAAGCGGCGTGTTCTCAGGGGAACCACTGCAGCGAGAAAAGAATGTTCATCATCGCAACACAAAGAGAAAAAAAAAAAAAAAAGGCGAAAAGTCACGTGCTAGATGTCCAAATGCTCAGTGTTTAAAGATTATTATGGAGTTTAATCCTAACTCATTGCAATCCAGCATTTTCACTTGGACGTAATGAAATAAATAGCATGAATAACTGTACAGAAGGAAGAAAAGCATAAGCAAATTAAAACTATTTCCAGCTACAGGAAATTCATCTTGAGGTTAAAATCAGATAAAAAAGATAAGATAAAATAAAATAGAGCCATAAGCTTTTCTCCTTTCCTTGCTGTAATACATTTAAGATGAGGGGTAAATTTTTCCTTTTGCTGCTCGTTAACATAGATTAGAAGTTGAGCAGATCAGATAAGGGGGTGAAGCCTGTGGCAATTACATTGAAGCCGCTATTTCCCAGAGCAGCAAGAACATCTTTCAATGATAAAGGCAGAAAAAAAAATCATCAGCATCATCTCTGCACGTGACTGCTCAGTGCCTGGTTTAACACATTGTTCAGGGACTTGGAGAGGGAAAGGAGGAGGAGGAGGATCACGATGTGGAAACCCCCCTCATCATTTACGTCAGCCCTGGGCGATTTCAGCTGTGGGTATTATTGCTATAGCAAAGCACTGACACATTTATGACACACACCAAGCACTGGAGAAACGCTGAGGGGTGGCAATGAGGGACTGAGGTTTGCAGGAGGCAGGACAAACTTAGACCTACCACAGAGATATTTCACCAGATACTTCTTGCAAATACAGAGAAACTAATTCCCCCTCCCCCCCCCCCCCAAACAGCAAGAGAGACTCCACTGAGCTTCAAACCCTCCTCCGCAAACAACCAAGGTGTTAAAGTTCTTGAAGAAGAGTTGGAAAAACTGGCAAGATGGAAAGTTTTAAGCTCTATAATCATGGAGATTAGTGCCTTATCTCCTACCATAATCCTGAAGCTGTTCCCAAGAGCAAGAACTCGATGTGCTAAACTCTGACTTGGAAGGTTTCCATCTCTGTGTTTTGATATTTGGTGTGAATTGTCTGTCCAAGACAACACATTGACTCCCTTACTGCTAACAAGGAGGGCTTCATTTTAGCTGCTTTCTGAAATACAGCCTCATTTCCTAACCTCCCTTTTCCCCTCAGAGGTAGTTACTGCCAAGCAGGCTCTGAGGTTTAACCAAATTAACCTTCTCCCCTTCCTAAACCAACCCATCATCAATGGGCTCTTGCCCAGACAACTGCTGCAGTGTCACTGAGCAAGAATGTTCCCCAAATTCTCCAACATTCCTCAATACCGGCTGTTTTGTTGGACAGCCTGAATGCTTTTGCTTTCTCTGGGGACTATTACTCAAACAGTGAAGCAACATTTTTAACTTTTCAGTTACATGAAAGCTGGTAAGGACCAATTCTTCCTCTCAGTGTTTACCGATATGCCTTATGAACCATCCTTAGAAGGTAATTCCCATCTCATTGCGTGTATTTACACATATATACACACACATCCTCCCTTTATAATTTCTACTGCTGCCAACCTTCCCTATTTCAACTAAGAAAGGTTGGGATAAACCAGATAAGGCAGTAACTTGTGGGAGAAATTCTGAGCCCATGGTGCGCATCTCTGGCCAGACCCTTGCTAAGTGCCCACTGGGGTTTTAGAATAAGCCTTAGCACTTCCCCCAAGTCTGGCACAGCCAAACATAAGAGATCTTTACCATGTCGTGCCGTGTCTCACGTCTCTCCAGACAAGACTCAGGTTGCAACGGGGAACCCAGCTCAGATCTGACAGAGACTAATAGCTCCAGCTCCATTTCTAACCACCCTGGATGCGAGACAGCTCCTGCCCGGTCCGACTGTCTGTGCACTGACCTTGTGAGGGCAGATCCAGCACCCAACCTGCACCAACAGACATCTACTATTATATTTCTTGAAGCCACAACAGTGAGCAGGTGCTGTATCGAATCCAAGTGGAGTAAGTCTGGGTCCAGAAGAACCAGAGCTGACTACCTGGAGCCCAGCTGTGATTAAGGCAGGCTAATTCCCTCCAGGGTTTGCGGACTGTATTCCCTACTGATTCCAGAGGCTGTACCATGTTCCTAAAGGACCAGATCACTTCCACATGTCCATGTGGGCTTCTGAAACTGGGGCTTCCCAGTTTGATTTTCATGATATGCAGAAGAAAATGCACTTTTTCCAAACCAGAGATGCCCCAGTTACAGCACAGCTGTGCCCACACAAGCCTAAGCCTGAACCAAAGCTCACTCTCTATTGCAGCCCAGCGAGTCCACAGCCCAGATAAACGAGTCACTGCGCCGAAAACCAGAACAGGAGAACAAAGCATTTGGGCTGCTTTAATACTGAAGTTTTTTCTGCAATTCAGAATCACCTTTTTATTTCCTCACATGTGCAGTATATTCCTGCTCTTTCACGAGTCCATTCCCAGGTTGGGTGTTTGTTCTTGAACAAAACCTGGGCGTACGAGAGCGTCCGTGCTGTTCCTGCTGCCTCTGCTCTGCTGATGTTACTCACAGCGACTTCTACCGTAGCCAAAACTTGCTCTGAGACACTTCCTGCTTCCTCACGGGGAACTTTTAAGCAATACTGACCTCTAGCTATTTTTTTGAGCTATTTAACCAACTCGAATTGCTCTTTGAAAAGTCTGCATCAGCTGCCACAATCTAATAAAATTCTATAATCATTAAAAGATGGAGACAGATGGCAGGGTCTGACCATCTCAGCTGATCATTCCACAACCCTGGAGCGGCACAGGGCAGGGCCCCGCAATTGTCAGTGGGAAGAAAAAGAACCAGCACAGCTGATGTATGCGGCAATTGGGCACAATTAAACTAATAATTTTCCTACTCCACCTGCCATATTCCATAGGAATTTAGCAGAAGTGATTCCATTTCCTTCTCCCTCGGGGTGAACACTCCCGCTCTGCAGACAGACTCTGCACAGCCTCAGTGGGTCGTCAAGGCTGGGACAGGGACAGCACACACCACTCAGACATTCTGTTCCACAAGCATATACTTAATTTGACACACTAATTCATCTTAGCTTTTTTGAAGACAATGGACTTCTTCAGCAAGCCAAGTTGATTACGTATTTCACTGTTCAAGTTTGAGCTGTGTGTAAGGAGTAAAATATTAATCTTGCCCTTTAGCAGCCTGTTCCTCTTCTCCAAGCCGTTTCCAATTTGCTTATTGACTTGATCTCTGTAATGAAATACAATTTCTTGAACATAATCTCATCACAGAAAGACAGCAAGTGATAACCAGCTGTGGGCTCTTTCCTGCCTCTTTGGAATGCAAGTCAGAAATGCTGACAGCTTTTCTGAGCATCACTACTTTTCCCAGCCCCCTCAGCGTATTTTCGACCCCGAGTTACTACGTAGGATACACAGAAAGGAAAATGCTCCTGTGCACTAACACCTTCTCAGCTCCTTTCAATAGCTGTCTCCAATTCCACTTATTCAGGAGTAAGAATATCTAAGCCTGCGCTCTCCAGTGAATCCAAAAGGGTTGATAAAATACAGTCTTTTTTTCAGTTTTATGATTGGTGAAATGAAAGCTTCAGAAAAAACTACTGTCAAACAGTAAGAATCAATTAACTGGATAAATAATTCTCCAGTTTTGCCATAGAAATTAACATCAGCTTATGGCAGTCTATTAACCTTATGACACAGGGCAAATGAAGACACAAATGTATTTACTCTAGAGGGCTGTCCATTACCTAAAATAATGATACGCACCTTTGTGTGCTTATTGCCCTCTCTAAATCAGCTACAAATTGATGGATCATCAAATTCTCCTAATATAAGGCCATGCAGAACAATAGCACCTGCTACAAAATGCTGTCTCCAAAATATAAAGACTCCTCACGAAAGCAAAAAGCCCAAGTTCCCATGAATACCAGGAGTAACATACGCATTTGTCTGGAGCACAAAAACGAATTGGGTGGTTTTGATTCTTGCATCTGTGAAGTCAAGCACATGCCAAGGTTGGGTTTTTTGTGTTTTGATCGGTAACAAGAAAACTTTAATTCCCAGGGCCCCGTAAAGTTCAAAGGGAGCTGAAAGCATTCAGTATGGAGACCTTTGGTGCAGCATGAAAGGGAGAAGCCTAAAACATTACAAGATTTGAGCCAGATACTTTAAAGATTTAAATATCAGAATTGACTGAAGCTACTCTATCTGCATTGGTGTAGGCAGGATTAGAACAGGGGTTTAGATGTTTTTCTTTTCTTCCTCCAACAGACATTGAAAACTGCTCTGTCATCCTACATTTTTGAGCAGAAACATGAAAGTTTCCCAGGAGAATCTGCATTAGCATCCTGTCAGTAAGAGCTGCTCTAGACAAGAGGTCCATAGGTGTACTGGTTTAGCAGTATCTGGGTATCTCCAGGCCAGTAACAATAGACTATAAAGAAATGGTGCATGTTTTAGCATTGTTTCAAAATCCCATACAAGTTAGGGACAGATTTCAGAGGTTCCCAGGTGCGAAATCATTCTGCAGTGTATTTGCTTGAAATATATGTTAGATCTATAAATGCAAACATAGAACAAACATACATTTCCACATTAAGGCCAGTGAATCCCGCAGGTCACTGAGTCCTTGTGCTCCATTTCCCCACCAACCCTCACCCAGCAGTAAAGAGGATTTCAGCTGTTGATTTCCTTGGCACTGCAAGTCGGGTCCCGTTGTTGACAGAACCACGGTCTACACTAACTACAAGGGACTTGGAACTTTAAGTTGTAGGCATAGTGTCAATTAATACACTATATTTTAAGAATTATGGTTAACAGTGAAGATGCATCATCACAAGTCAAGCAGTATTAAGAGATGGGTAGTTAATTGAATAGTGAAGCCACACTGCCACCATCTGACAAAAGCTTTCCATTCTTGGGGAGGAAACACCAGGTACTTTAAACATAAATAAATACAGGAAATCACATCAGAAGCTCCTAATTAACTAATATGACAAAAGGATATTTTATTACTCTTAAAACAAGCTAAGTAACTTTCAGGATTAATTGCAGATCCAACAGGTAGTAGCTACCACAAGCTCTAAATGCGGAAATATATGTGAATATAAACAATTTACTACTGCTCTAAGGATCCCATAAAGTGCAACTAGACAAGGAAGCAGCTTAACTTTCAGTTTTATTTTCAGCCAAGGTACTTACATGCCAAAACGCAACGTTCCAGAGACGTATGTCTGCCAATGCGCGCAGTAAAACATGAATGTTCCAGCAAAACAACAAAAGAACATCCAGTCAGGGTTGGTTCCCAGCTGCACAGCAATACAAGTTCCCAAAACCACAAAGACTGCAGAAGAAAATCAGTCACATAGTAAAAAAAAAAAAAAAAAAATAAAATGAAGTGTGTATGCGTATAAAGATCCTTACCAGAAACAAATCTAACCAAAGGACCCAGAGCAGAGACAGCGTGAAGGTATCCTGATGTGGTTTATTTCACAGACGTAACAGATTAACATTTCTATTTTTTAAAAAGGTACAGGCTGTAAAGCATATATTTAAATTCCTATCAGTTATTAGAAATTCTCAATATTGAGGGGTCTAGTCATTTTCATTGAACTTAATGGGATTAGACATTAAGGGACTCGAGTGATTTATGCAACTGAAGCCTGTGGCCAGAGTTTTGGGGTTCTCATGTATCCAAGTTTCCTGGACATATTTTCCTCCATCTTTTGAATTTTTATTATGCCATTAAGAAAACCCAAGCTCTGTCATTTAATACTCATAAGGTATCTACGCTTCTCCCCGCCAGCTTTAAATACACAACTTTAATAAAGTATTCATAAATATTTAAAAGCATAAGAGCGAATTTAAGTAACCAAAAGCATCTGATCGTTCTTTCGCAGTGGGATTAAGCTCCGGCTGGCTCAGTGAGCTCTGCCTACCTAGAAAGGAACTGGTCTTGCTGATTCTAATCTTAAACTCTCAAACTTCTACAGTCCCCTTGTTTAGGCTTCATACCTGTCTCGCAATCGCTCTATATAGATTTCCATCTAAAAGAACATTTTGACAACTTCTTGCAGAAATTTTTGTAGCAGCAAGGCTCTGATAAAGCAAACACAGAAAACTTCTGGCTCAGATGGAGTTAATCACACGCTTAGTGGTTTTGAGTGTAATACAAGAGGACATTCAGTTGGTCAAGAGCACTGTCTATGGAAATGTTGACTGAAAAGCTATACATTCAGCAATCTCACTTGTCCTCTTCTTCAGTAAAGAAGCATTTTTCTATATTCAGATTTGACCCCTGAAATAGAGTCATTTAATCCTCATACTTCAAGTAAAAATGACAATACCTGTGGAAAGCGAATCACAGCCATGATCAAAAAGTTCTCCTAACGGAGTACTGCTATTCGTCCTTCTTGCTTGTTTTCCATCTATAGCATCCAGAGACTGGTAGATGAAAAGGCCACACGCACAAGCAATGTATGCCCAGGGAGGCGCCTAAGAAAGAAACAGTCAATGAGAGGAAAAGCTTTTTTAAATCTTAAAAAAAAAAAAAAAGCCTGAAGTTGAACTATTTTACACTCTCATACAGTAGTTTTTTCACTTGTACACACTTCCTCATCCCATGCATGGACCTGTCAGCAGCTGATCCTTGCAGGGACAGGCAGAGGGGGGTATGACATGTGAAATGTAAATAAAACAGACATGAATTACCAGCTTACATTAATAGCTACAGCAGATTTTCTAAAGCAGAAAGCTACGCTGTACCTCTGGAAAAAAGAAATAAAAATACTACTACATCTGCAAAGCAGTGCACAATTAAGTTCTTGTCTTGCTTCTCTTCCCTGTAGAGGTATCTGTGAGTTGTCTGAGTGATTTAGAAACTGGAAAAGTTTCTTAGCCCCTGAAAATGGGCAATTGTGTCAGAAACACTGAGCTCATCTTCACAAGACCTCAACGAGGTGTCACGTACTAAAACTCTGCCAAGTACAGGGTATCACCAGCTACAGCGGCACTCGGGAACCGTGTCACTGCAAAGCCCTCAAACTTTGAGAGTTCAGGTTCAGCTACCGTGTTTTGCGAGATCTGCAAAGCTTCAGGGCTCTGCGGAACAGCACCTCCAGCACCAACTGCTTTTCCATTACTGGGTAACAGCAGCTTTGCCAAATCTATATTAACAACACTTAGTACTCACATCCCGTATAGCCATTTATTTCTACAGAAATATAAATGATACCAAATCCCTGCTAGACCAAAGACTACAATTCAAGCTTTTTTCAGTATTTGAAGCATAACCCATCTTTACCACAAAGCCAGAGGGTTGCCTTTAGTCTCAGTTTACGCATCCATAAAACAGGTATTATTGGATATTTTGCAATCTTCATATTTGACACTTTATAAAAGCGAGCATTTACGAGCAGCTGCATTTTACAGACCACGCCAATAAAGTCCCAATACAACTCAGCAGCTTAAACAAGCTGACCTGCCTCTCGTAAAGCTCTAAAGTCCAGCTCCCTCTGATCTACACAACCATGACTCATTCGCAGCACATCAACTTCAATATATTCCCTGTACAGCTTGCATTGTTCCTGCTACTGCATTTCACTAAAACAGTTCATCCTGCCTCAAACGCTGGCAGCGTGCTCTGCTTTTAGCAAACCAGTCTACACAAACCAGCACAAGACAAGAGTTAAAGGGGAAACACGTCACCCAAAAGCAGAGGATTGCATTTAGACAAGGCTTTGATGCTACAGAATTCCATCCCATGGAATAGATGATAGTTCTATTTCTTATGGATAGATTTTTATACATAGGGTTTAAGTTATCTTTCAGTGTCATGCAATTTTTCCCTCTATAAACTCTAAAATAATCAGACTGCTGGCTCCTCTTCTTTCTTAAACACTACTTTCATTACCAGTGTAGGTGTTTCCACTTAGATATTATTTGTATCCACATAAAATTTCACAGCTCCCTCTCTTCTCCAATTTCCTTTTTTCCTTAAACAAAAATTCAGATACCATTCCGTTGTTCAGCACTTTGCTAGCTGGGCCCCCCTCCCCCTCCCAAGTTAAACAGGCAACCGAACTATTTGTATCTCGTTTTCTTCTGGGCTACCAGTGAGCTGCAAGCGATAGCCACGTTCCCTTGGCTACACCTTTCGTCTACAGGAAGAGACAAGTCACTTTTGAAAAAAGCAGAACTAAGACTGAGCTACAAGGAAGAGACAATTTACATCTGAAAGCGATAGTGCTTTTGGGGGGGGGGGGGGGGGGAAAAACACACAACCAACACTGTTTCTGGAATTTCAAAGCCCCATTTTTTTCCCAGACAGCTACTTGACACTTAAAAAGCACAAGCTCCCGGCTCACCGCCGAGATGGCACCCTCCCTGTCGTGCCAGCACACAGGGCTGCAGTGCCATCTGGCAAATCAGATCAGACTGAAACCTACCTCAGCAGAAAGTTATTTTCCAGCTGAAGTGAGAAGACAATCTCATTCACTTGCACAAAGTAACCCTCAAACTGTTAAACGCAACCCAGTGTTTTAATACAGCCGGCTACAGTTACCGCTACCGCTTTCTGATGCTCCGAGTGTAGCTTAGTGCTTACTTCAGAAGTTTAATTACCAACCAAAATACAGCTGTACTCCAAATTTGAAATTATGCTCTGGTTCAGTGGCCTGTACTAGCTGCTAAGTTGCTGAAATAGAGACAGGTCAAAAGCTCTCTACTGAACTGGATTCCGGAGTCTCAGCCCCATGTAACACAGCTTCAGGAGTGAGCAGCGAGTTACAACCAAGCCACACAGCAATGCCATCGCCTGAAAAAGGAAAGAGCTGCTCCAAGGAGTCACTGCTCGAACTTCATATCCGCTTTTTATCTCACACCTGCCAAATTCCACAAGTTATTGTGAAACTATCTATTTCAACAGATTTCCAGAAGAGGCAAACATCCCTCTGCTACGTCATCTGTGGAACAGGGATGCGGAGTGTTCAACGTGCCAACCCACCCGGGGGGTTTTAGAGCCTGGGTGGAAACACACTGCATTCTGCTTGACCACGAGGGCTTTTTCCAACTTGGGAGACTGGGTTACAAAGGAGTTCAGGCATTTTAAAGGCTAGAACTCATGAGACATTCTCCAGTTATTTGATATTAATACATTTCCTGTACCAAACTATTCCTCTTTTCAGTGCTTAAAAGCTTTTTTCAGCTTTTAAGAGTCAACATTCAAGTGGAAAAACTTTTCCAGTGCACAAAAATGAAAGTCTTCAAGTGCTTTACGAGGTAACTCTAGTAAGAGAGAAAGTGTTTGAAACTAGTAACTTGAAATGCCTCGTACAGACTTTCGTACCCCTGAAACCAGGATGTTTCCAGAGGATGTTAAGACAGTTCTCCTGAAAACAGGTCAGGAACTTTTAGTGCATTGAGGACAGAGAATAGAACTCCTGACTTTTATCCAGCCTTCTTGCAGCACGGACTGCTCGGGCAACGTGCTGCTCAAGAAGACAACACTGTGTTCCCACAGCTCATAACACGCTGTACCCACAGCCCCGATCTGAGCTGCCTGGTAACACGAACTGCCAGGGCCCAGGCGGGATGAAGAAAGGTGGGTTTTTTTATTTTAGTTAAGCTGGGTTTAGTCACCCCAGCCTCAGAAGAAGCAACGGGCCCTCATCTCCCGAGCTGCACCCCCCCTTTGGAACCGGGTCCCTTCCCCGAGCTCGAGTTCCTCGCTGTGTTGCAACCCTAGCTGGGCTCGCAGGCAGGCTCAGCTCCCTGCCAACCGAGTCACCTTGCACTTCTCGTTGTGTGGTAACTCTAGAGCAGAAAGCTGAAGGTGACTAACCCCGTCGCAAGCAGAAAAAGTAAACAGGCAAAAAAACCCCCATGCCATGCAAGGAAGACAGCAGCAAATCTCTTCCTTAATTGTCTGCACATGAACTCAAGCCTTGTGGGGCTGCAGCTTTCATGCAGCAGCTCCTTCACAGCCACGACAGGAACAGCTATTTTGGTTCCAGACCCCATTTCATACGGTGCATGGTGGCCAGAGGAACCGCTGTTTTCCCTCAGCACGCTAACCCCAGAATCCACACAGGCTCTTGGCACACAAGCAGCCATGTGGAGGCACACGCATTTATAGAATTTAGCTTAAACGTATGAGAGCTGTGGGCTGATCAACGAGAAACAGTTCTCCACAACGACAAGGACCCACCAGAAAACAGCACCAGCTGCTACCAGATGACAGTAACTACAAACAAAGACCATCAGAGGTCCATAACTTACCTGTTCCGTAGCTGTCGGGCAGTAATATACTAATAGCAGAGTTGTAAATATATTTATTAACAGTCCAATGATGGTGATCAGATTTGGGGCAATCCAGGCTGGAACTCTTCCAACTAACCATTCCCAGTAACCTTGCATTAGGGGTTCAAGCAGGGATCGTCCGGCACTCTGATATTTGTGTTCTTCTAACCGTTTCAGCTGGTGCTTTGACAAGGGAGGTGTAGGCAACTGAACTAGTTTGCTTAACACGCATCCAGCGGCGGGACCATGACCACAGCCCGCGGGGGACTCCAGGTGTGACTCCCCACATCGCCTCTTTACGTTTCGATGCCCACTCATGGATTGGGCGGCCTCGGAATTTTTATTTGGCAGGTAGCAGCTGCTACGGAGAATCATAAGATCCTGCAACATAAAGGGTTGAGACACATTGGAGGTGAAGAGCACAAATGAGATTTTAAGATACCAGAAGTTTCTAGGCGCTGCTCCAAGGAGCGTTTCATTTGCCATCAGCAAACCAAGATGATTTTATGAGTTTTCCCTTAGAAAAGAAAGATATTTGGAGAATTGCTGAGGGAAAAAAAGGAAACGAGGGTTCTCAATGCAGTTATAAAATGGTAAGTGGCACTTGTTTACTTTCTCTGCTGCCTACTGAAGCAAATATCCTGCAGCTACCAGCCTAAATTTCATCAGCAGCAGAAACTTACACCACACCACTGACTTACGTTACAGACTAAGGCACAGTCAGTGCCCTCACATCTCTCTCACAGGAGAGCTGTACGTAAGAGACATACACCCCTTTAGCTTATCAACTGACAGCACTAAAGATTTCTCTGTGTGTGTAGTGTTTTTAGTTTAACTGGTTTGAAGCAGCTTTGCCTCTTTGGTGAAGCTGAACAATTACCTAAAAGCAGTTATAAGGATTTTTTTCAGATTGCTGTTCCTGATTTCAGTTTTGCTGTGGCTTTTTTCTTCTCCAAATTTAACCCAGCTCATCTGAAAGCTCATTGTCTATTCAACTTTTACGATATGCAAAAACCACCCAGGAGCTAGAGAGCTTTAGCTGGTCACGGACAGCCCAGACACCAGTGTGAGGCAGCTGTGAAAGGAAAACACAGGGTTGGGAACAGCAGTTCCAGCGCAAACAAGGACCCTCACAATGTTCCACCTCCCTTGAAGGAAGGTGATCAGAAACACATAACTCTCCACGTAAGCTAAAGAAGCCGTAGAGAAAGGCGACTAAAAAGAGAACTTTGCTACTTATCTACAAGAGCCAATCAGAAAAAAACAAACAAACAAAACCAAAAAAAAACCCAACAACTACTTGTGAAGTCAAGCAGAATGAAGGTAGTGAGGGGAAGATGACAGCTATCGCCAAAGCCATCAGCAACACACATACCAGGTAGGGAAAATAAGCCATGTAAATCAAAGGTCAATACTGGCATAAGAACAAGTGCTCTCACTTCCATCCTCCACAGCTCAATTAAGGCAATTTCTTATAGTGAAAAGGCAGCCACAGAAAGCCCAGCCAGTGGGAAGAGAGGAGAATGCAAGCAAACTGGGCCTTGCTTATGCAGGAACTTGATAAGTTTGGGAGCAGACAGACTTGTACCCATTCGTTTATCAGGAAATCAGACTTAGTCACCTAGGAGGTCCCTGTGGGTGTTGTCCAGGATGACCAGAAAAATTAGTTCAGAAGCAGAAAACTATGTTTTTTCCTCTCTTCCTGAAGGGTTACTCTCCCCGAGGAGAGAAAACAACCAGAGACCGCCTCGTCCTCCAAAACAAACAACCCCACACTGCCTGGCTTCCGCAGGACTTTCACCCGGGCCTGGCTGCTCGCCGGCAAACACCCCGGGGATGGGAGGGAGGACAAGGGCACCTCTCGGTCCAGCCAACCGCTTCGTTCCCCTCCCGAAAGCGGCAGCCCCAGAGGCGGCCAGGACCCACCCGCGCCCAGGCCGGGCGGGGGTACCCCAGCCCCCGGCCCGCACCACAGGCCCAGGCCCGACCTCAAGGACTTTTCCCCTCGCCCACACGGGGCGCCCCACTCCCTCGGAGACCCCGTCCCGCCCGGAATGAAGGCGCAGAGCCCGGAGGACAGACCCCGTCCTCTCACCTCCCACCCGACACCGAGGGGAAACCCGGCATTTACCTCAGTCCTCCCCGCACCGGGCGGCGCTTTTACGCCCCTTTTGCGACGGCCGGAAAGGAGGTGGGCGGGGGCCCGGGCCGGGGGCGGGGCGGGGCGGGGCGGACAGGGGCGGGGCGGGGCGGTGCGAGGCCGCCGCGGGGACGGCGCGGGAGCGGCTGAGGTAAATTGGGGGGGGGGGGGGGCGGGAGGACTCACCGCGCGCGACATCCCCTCCCCACCCCGGGTCCCGACCCTCCCTGTCACCCCCTCAGGAACCCTCCAGTGTCCCCCGGCCTCCCTGTCACCCCCCTCAGCGACCCTCCGGTGTCCCTGTCCCCGCCTCAGCGACCCTCCAGTGTCTCCGTCAGCCCCCATCACCGCCTCAGCGACCCTCCAGTGTCCCCTGGCCTCCCTGTCGCCCCCCTCAGCGACCCTCCAGTGTCTCCGTCAGCCCCCATCACCACCTCAGCGACCCTCCAGTGTCCCCTGGCCTCCCTGTCACCCCCCTCAGCGACCCTCCAATGTCTCCCGGCCTCCCTGTCACCCCCCCTCACCAAACGTCCAGTGTCCCTGTCACCCCCTCAGTGACCCTCTCGTGTCCCCCAGCCTCCTCGGTGCCATCCCTGGCCCCCTCCATCCCGACTCCCCATCAGCCCTCCCTGCCGCTCTCCTGCCGGCCGCACTGGGAGCTTCCAACAGCTGTACGGACTCCCCATTACCTCAGGTGTCCCCCCTTCCTCCCTCCCCTAACAAGACCCCCAACACACCGGTCACCCCCATAATATCCCGCCGTAAGCCCTAGTGACCTGCCATCGCTCTCCCTGCTGCCCCAGTTACCCCCAGCCACCATTCCCCATGGTCCCCCATCGTTCCCAATGACTCCCTTGCCCCAGGGACCCCATCGAACCCCTCAATCCTCTCACCTCCCTGCCCCCAGGCCTCCCCTTTCCCCCCCTCCATCTCCCCTTCCTCCCCCTCCTAAACCTTCCCTCCCTCCGTGCTGTCCCCTCTCCCTTTTCCCTCTCTCACAACCAGAGCTGCTCCCCCACACCAGGCACCTCCAGTCCCCCTCTGTGACCTTGCAGCAACTTTGATTCCCCAGCTGAAACGTGGGAAACTCTCTCCCGTGCTCTGCTTCGAGTACTCACGTATTTTTAGCTGCTTTTCTCTGGTTAGACAGGTTGGACTGACAGGTAGCGTGCGTTCATCCCCGACACTGAGCTCCCCAGTCAGCTGTAGCGACGGGCCGGGACCGTGCTATGCCAGGTTTCTAAAACAGGCATTGGTACATCCTTATGTCATGGTATCTTGTGCCTGGCTCTGTTTGGTTTGGCCCCGTGCCGTTCTGCTGCTTCCCCAGCTGGGTAACGGGGGCTTAGCGAGAGCATAAAGAGCCCAGCCTCAACTCTCTGGAAGCTGACCCCCATATCCAAAAGATTTAGTAGCAACTTTTTTGGTGTTTATACCGAGAAAACACTCAGAATGAGTCATCTGTCATTACCCTGCAGTAGGAACAACAAAGGCGACACATTTTCTACTTTCTTACTTCTAGGCCTTTGAGGATTAGCAACCTTTAACTGTTGTTATCAGTTTGACCCTGACAATAAGTTGCGCAAATGAACATGTTCGGTCCCTTTCTGACTCATCCCCATCCGACCTTCGTGTTTACTTAGGAGAGCGCACGGCAAATTGCTGTGTCTTTATTCCTTCAGCACAGTGTCTGTTGGAGTAGTTTGCTGGAGATAAAGAGGAGTATCCCGTAGTTCGGCTTTATCTCTGCCTGTCCTGCTGAGAGGGGCAGGTTGACCATGAGGGTATCAGCGTTAATTTAGAAATTTCCCTTTTCCACATGTACTCTTTTAACCATCTTCTCAGCATTATCATTCTAGATAAACGTTAACTTTCTGCCGTTAATGGTCTTGGCCACCTTTCAGTTTCATTTGTAGTTTCTGTTCTGCCTGCTCAAGCGTGTGCAGAATGGTGCTGCATTTGAAGAAAAACTTCCTGCATTTGAAGAAAAACTTCAGAGATGTTTAAAATTTCCACTGTTTTCAAAACCCTTCCTTGACTTGCTCTTGATGATGGTTTGATAATGTCTATTGCAGGAAAGATCTGTGGTAATCTGGGGCTTAAACCTCCACTTAGGACACAAAAGTGCCTACAGATCAGGATAAATGTTGAAGAAAATCCTAGTTATGTTGAAAAGACAGGGCAGGCATTACCATTGTATAATCAGTTGGCAAAGGACCTTGTGAAAAAAACAAGGAGGTAGAGTGTGTTTTCTTTCTTACTGTTGAAAACAATAGGACAGGATGAGGTGTTAATAATCATCTATTTCAAGACCTTCCAGCTGGCAAATTGCGAGGCAATTCCATCCTGCCTCCTGGTGATTTGAGATGCTTCCTTATGCGCCTGCGCTTGCCCAGACGTTCCAGGTTGAGAGCCCCGTGAGCTGGCAGTGACACGGTGTATCTACAGCCGTGCGAAGCTTGGATGGCCTCGAGCAGACAGTGCCATAAATGTGCACAGCGCTTTGCAACGGAACCAAGCCCCTGTTTGGTATTTGCAGTCTGTCTACATAATAGCGTGAAAAAAGGGCTTGATTTCACTGAAAAACTTTAAACAGGGAGGAAGATGAAGGGAGACGGTAAGAATTCAGGGAAGATCTTGACAGAATTAAGAGAATTTAGGAGGGAAAAAAAATTGCAAAACAGTTGTAAGGAGAGGTTTATGTCTGTGAAAGTAAGAGGATTGGAGCAGCAGTTTTCTGGCAGAGCCTAAACCAGCTCTAATCCCTGTACCATTGGGATGTACCAGCCTCCAGCTATTGCCGCAGTAAGAAGTCGCGCCTCGCCAGAGCTCTCAGGTTGGAACTAAAGCTGCCACACCGCTCGTTCCGCCTGACCACATGAAAACGAGCATAATTTGCATCCAGGCCTTGGCTTCGGGGTGAGTGACAGCACAGGATGCAGAGATGCCCAGTCTGGACCGACCGAGGGCTTCTCTGCAGCAGCCGCTGCTGATGAGCTGCCTGTGTGGACGCACTTACTGTGTAAGAAGAGCAATATCCAGGGGGGAAATTCAGAATAGCTGTTCTGCTTTACTAACCTCACCTTAGTCCGGGTAAATTAATCTGCATAGGCACAGAAATGCTCCTAATGGGGAGAATCTGCGTTGTCTGTGAGCCTGACCCCCCCCATAGCTTCAGTCACAGAATCACAGAATGATATGGGGTTGGAAGGGACCTCTGGAGATCATCTAGTCCAACCCCTCTGCCAAGCAGGTGGACCAAAGCAGGTCCACCCAGAGCAGGTTGCACAGGAACGTGTCCAGGCAGGGTTTGAATGTCTCCAGAGAAGGAGACTCCACCACCTCTCTGGGCAGCCTCTTCCAGGGCTCTGCCACCCTCAAAATAAAGAAGTTCCCCCTCATGTTGAGATGGAACTTCTTATATTCAAGTTTGTGCCCATTTCCTCTTGTCCTGTCACTGGGCACCACTGAAAAAAGACTGGCCCCATCCTCCTGACACCCTCCCTTTAAGTATTTATAGGCGTTGATCAGATCCCCCCTCAGCCTTCTCTTCTCCAGACTAAAAAGACCCAAGTCCCTCAGCCTTTCCCCGTAAGAGAGATGCTCCAGGCCCCTCATCATCTTTGTAGCCCTTTGCTGTACCCTCTCCAGCAGTTGCCTGACCTTGTTGAACTGGGGAGCCCAGAACTGGTCCCAGTGCTCCAGATGGGGCCTCACCAGGGCAGAGTCCCACTGCACCACCCCAGAGCTGCATCTGACCCGCACCCAAACGCTGCAGATGTCTCAAGCTCATGAGTCTCCCCCCCCTAACGGGAACGCAGCACAGTGTCTCCTCTCTGACGGCTTCTCCGGCGTGTGGAAATGGCAGCTGCCCATGTGAGGAGAAGACAGCTGGGGGATGTCTGGTTAAATTGAGGTTGCTTCAGCACCCGTCCTGCCACAGCATCAGCATCCCATTGGGATACCCATCCACAATGAAACGGGAAAACTCCATGTTCTCTCCCCTTCCTTACACGAAAGCAGTGATCACAGGCACTGGTTTTAATTGCATTCAGTTACATTAATTTTTTTTCTTAAAAGCTTCTCTTTTCAAGTTAAATCTTTCTGTAGACAAGTCCTATAAATCGAAAAGTCTTAAACAGCTGTTGTTCTGCATTTCTACCATCCCACCATACACAAGCTTCGCTCCATAAACCACCGGGAACACAGGAAAAACATCTTGTGTCAGGCCAACCATCCATCTAATCCCATGTCCAGTCAGCAGCAGTGACTAATAGAAGATGCTAAGAAGGAGAATAAATACTATAGAGTAAGAGGTATGGAAGTACCTCACATCTTGATTGTTTTCCTTTATATCTCAAAGATTTAGAAAAAAACATGAAGGAAATGTGGAACTTCACCAGAAAGATGGCTTTGGATTCCCTTTGATGTGTCATTTCTTCTGATGCCCTTGTTCTCAGGTATGTGGCATATTGTTTGTTTGTTTGTTTTCAGGCAAAAATCTATTAGCTCAGAAATAAAATTAAGGCACTATTAACATTTAAATGCTAAAGGAAAAGTAAAATCATAGAGTCATAGAATGGTTAGAGTTGGAAGGGACCTTAAAAATCATCAAGTTCCAACCCCCCTGCCCTGGGCAGGGACACCTCCCACCAGACCAGGTTGCTCCAAGCCCCCTCCAACCTGGCCTTGAACATCTCCAGGGATGGGGCAGCCACAGCTTCTCTGGGCAACCTGGGCCGGTGTCTCACCACCCACACAGCAAAGAATTTCTTTCTGGTATCTAATCTAAATCTCCCCTCTTTCAGTTTAAAACCATTACCCATCATCCTATCGCTACATTCCCTGATAAAGAGTCCCTCCTCATCTCTCCTCTAGCCCCCTTCAGGTACTGGAAGGCCGTTACAAGGTCTCCCTGGAGCCTTCTCTTCTCCAGGCTGAACAACCCCAACTCTCTCAGCCTGTCTTCATAGCAGAGGTGCTACAGCCCTCAGATCATTTTTGTGGCCCTCTGCTGGACCCGTTCCAACAGCTCCGTGTCCTTCCTGTGCTGAGCACTCCAGAGCTGGACGCAGTACTCCAGGTGGGGTCTCACAAGAGCAGAGCAGAGGGGTAGAATCACCTCCCTCAACCTGCTGGCCGCGCTTCTTTTGATGCAGCCCAGGATGGGGTTGGCTTTCTGGGCTGCCAGCACGCACTGCCGGCTCATGTCGAGCTTAGCATCAGGCTCACTGCTTGAAGTTTTAAGTTACATGCCCAGGCACGTAACATCTGTAACAGAACTTCATGCAAAATATCCATTTCTCTTTCATACAGATTCCCAATTTACTCATACAAGAGATGGGATTGTGAAGTTACATTCATTACTGTTTTTACTGTGTTACAGCCTTAAAATGAAAGTCAACATTGGAGGGCAAATGTTATACTTAGCTTAAAAATGAAAGCTTAAGGGTAAGAAAATGAGCACCTTTAATTCTATCACACTATTCTTATCCACTACGTCTCCTGTTAGACACCTTTATCTGCTACCTAACGTCTTCCTTACACACAGCTGAACCTTTAATTTGACAAGGATGTAATTGTACATTCTTTTCAAGGGCTATCAGTTGGCTTTTATAACCTCCCAGGAGCATGCCAGAGCTCATTTGTTCTTGTTTGAACCACTAATATTCTAAGCTTAAAAGCAGCACAAACACAAGACACTGATGAGCTTCTGGTAAATGAGCAATTCTCATTATGTGTTGTTATGAATTATGGGATGTATCTATCAGCCTGGCTTTCCACAGGCTCTCCTGGACACGCGGCTGGCAAAGGGCAGCAAAAAGCTACGCCCTGGAATGACAAAGGTCTGCCTGGGACCGAGAACCTGCCAAGTGACCAGCACGTCAGGTCTCTTCAGTGACATACAAAGGAGTTGATCAGCTCTGATCTGTTGCAGGATTCACCCACTTTTGTTTCAACTTCTTTTTTCCTCCCATGAGACTTTATAGTCTTGGTGTTTCCTGTCTTTTTCTTCCTTTTCTCTTTCTTCCAGTCTCTCACACTCTAGGCAGTGCCCACCTCCTAAAACATCTCAGAGCTGCACTCTGTTTGGTCTCAACATTATTTTTCTTTTCTGACGCACTGCTTGATCTTTGCCTGGATGCCCTTGGATCAAAACTTCTTATTATTTTCTCTTCACCTTTTTCCTGTTTCATATTCCATTTTCAGTCTCCAGTTTCAACTATTTCAAACACTTTCTGAACTCACTGGTGTAAACATAAGGGAATGCCATCAGAAGAATGGCAATAAACGCAGGGCCAAGAATAGCCTAGAGAAGGCTCAGGTGGGATCTCATCAACGTCTACAAATACCTGAAGGGAGGCTGCAAAGAGGATGGAGCCAGGCTCTTTTCAGTGGTGCCCAGTGCCAGGACCAGAGGCCGTGGGCACACACAGAAACTCCGGAGGCTCTGTCAGAACTGAAGGAAACACTTTTTCACTGTGAGGATGACAGAGCACCGGCACAGGTTGCCCAGGGAGGTTGTAGTATCTCCATCCTGGGAGATATTCAAAAGCTGTCCTCACCACTGGCTCTTGGTGGCCCTGCTTGAGCAGGGGGTTGGACAGGATGACCTCCAGCCATCCCTTCCCATTCTGGGATGCTGAAATCAGCTCTGTTTAACTTTGGATTTGAAGCAGGTAGAAAATTACTTCCCTGTAGCAGCAAGAGGAGTCACATCTCTTTCTGTGTGAGCTCACCAGGGTGACACAACCCTTACTTGTTCTTATAATAACCCATTATTGCTCTTAGAGAGCTGGAGGTAGAGGCACAGATTTGCTGTCAGGCTGGGACTTAGGGAACTGGGTAGCATGAGTACAGAGTTACCCATTGCACTCTGCGGTAAATGGACCTTTTCCTCCCACCAGTAAAAACACGGTGGCTGCTACACTGCCACCAGGACAAAGCAGTCCTTGAGGATGAAGGCTGTAGCTGGTAGCACTCAGCTCTTGCTCACAGATACCCGTGAGCTTATTTAAGTGATGCTTGTAACAGATGTTGAGTCACACAGCGTGACAGGGAGTAAATGAGCGCAGATATTAAAGTAATTTTAGGTCATTTTCTCCAAGTCTGCCCAGTTGATTGTTAATGGAAGTTAGAGGCTCCTCGACAGCCACTATCAGTTAAACTGTCACTACTGGGACACGTTCTCTGTCAGCCTCCCTCATTCTAACACGGTGTTATGACACAAGGGCAAGAAGAAAATAGAGTCAGTTATTCATGTTGACCCATTTGACCTTATTCTGGCAGCAACAAATGCCAAGACAAGTAGTAAAATGACACTACTGGTTTCTTTTCTCATAATCATCTAAGAATTTCAGAATTAACGTTTCCAGATGTTACTTCTGCTTATTTATGATTGCTTCTGTGCCGTGAAGTCAAGTGTTCACTTTGGGTTTGCAGGACAGGACCGAGAGCAATACCAAATTGCTGTACTCAAAGCAGCTTGCCTCAAGAAAAGCAAAATCTTTGAGAAATCTTAGTAAACCTTTGCAAATTGATTCCTCACAGTGTTCGGACTTAGAAGTCAGCGCTGCAATGTGGTGGTTTCAGCAAGGCCTCTCTGTCTTGCCTGTGGCTTTGGTTGTTTGGTCAGCGGCGTCTTTCGTGTTTTCGTACATCACTGCCATTGTCCTGCACCACGTCGACCCTTTGGTGCCCTACATCAGGTCAGTAACGCTCAGACCCTACCACGGTATTGAATTGGCCTCACTCCTGCAAATTCTTCCCCAACTCCAAACTTGAAACAGCAATTCTTACCTAACAGCTCCAGTTCCAAAGTTACTACCTGTTTATTTGTGTGTAACTCTGTTTAGAGCTGTTTATTCTAGTGCAAAAGTCTAACCTTTAAGCCGTGGCTCTGTGAACGTATCCTTAAAATGATGGTGAACAAGAAGGCTGGGGCTGCTCTCCAGCCCTCTGTTCAGAGTAAAGCGTCTTTCTGTCACCAGGTTGCGTTGCACCAGTAAATCCATGCTATAATCTCTGTTCCCAGCTGCCTTGCATCCAGGCTGTACAGTAATTTGTCTTTGGCCATAATTTTGGTCTTTCAGTTTTCGAGGTTCTTCATTTTTCCAGTTTTAATACTCTTTATTCACCTTTTACGGACTCAAGATCAATATAAAAGAATAGTTATACTATCTAGGGATAGCTTATCTTTACCATGCTTATTTCTACAGCTCTAGAAACTAGCACAGTATAGTCTGAGTAATGCAAAATTCAGTAAAAAATATCTGGGAGGGTTTTTACAAATCTGTTTCTTATGGTTCCTTTGTAGACTGAAATAAGTAAAGTTTTGTTGCATGTATTTTTAGTATGGATAAATATGTATCACTCCATTTATCTCTTCCAGTGACACAGGGACAATACCACCAGAAAGATGCTTATTTGGGATCATGTTAAACATTTCCACTTTCTTGGGTGAGTATAGAAAGCTGTCCTTGGTGAACTGCAGGCAGTTCTGGAATACACACAGCTTTGAACAATTTCATTTCCGTATTCCAATCATTACACAGCCCATAATTCTCAGTCAAAAACTAACTTCTAAGCAATCAATCTTAATCCTCTTCAGCAATCAAGGAAGGGGTGTGTCAGGGATGTTAGCCACAAAGCCAGCGTGACAATTGCAAATTCCAGAAGGCCAAAAGTGTGTTTAAAAAACCCAACAGACTAGTAAAAAGGAATAGAACTGCAAATTCAAGGCAGTCAGCTTACTTGTGCTGCAGTTCTGGAGAGGGGAAAAACAACCCAGTGTATCTGTCAAATGAAAGAGATCTGAAAAATCTAGTAAAGTTGACTTGTTTACCATTATGTTATTTCAGTTTTGACTTCCAGATTCTCAGCTTTCCTATTTCAGTGTACCATAAGACAGTTTTTTATTTTGATTAGTTGCTTCTGTCACTCAGCATCTTCCCGGTTAACACAGGACGCTCTGCTCGTCAGCTGAAAATCTTACTGCATTTGGGTTCTTCGTTAACAGGTGTGGCCACCATGTATGTCCGTTATAAACAAGTTTACGCTTTGAATCCAGAAAAAGCCAAGATCCTCAAGCTTAATAAGATTGGCCTCACGCTGGGATTGATGAGCTGTTTTGGACTTTGCATTATTGCAAATTTCCAGGTTTGTGCTTTGCTTGCAATGTTCTGAGGCTGCCCAGAGTTGTGTGTTTGTTTGTTTACTGATAAAATGGGGGCTTTACTGAAAGCAAAACTTTTTAGGACAAACCTGTTTTGTCAGTTTGTGTTCCTGTCAAATCCCCTACAGAAAACCATTAAAAAAAAATAAGTTTTGGGTTAGAATTTCTTAATAATTTCTTATTTGCTTTATCCACTGGGACTTGGGACCAGCCATTCATGAAATTCCAAAACATTAAGAAACCCTTAAGTTTTGCAGAAGCAAACTCAGATGGATCTCCGTATAGATCTGAAAGCCTTAGCTCCAGGTTAAAAGACCACAACTGTATTTTGTTTTGCCTTAAGAGAATCAAGTGTCAAATCGTCAAAAACTCTTAGAACTAAGTAAAGCCAACAAAAACACCCAACCCCAGAAGTCATCCAGCTCTGAAAAATCTACCTTTTTAGGTATATTTCCCTAATGTACCTATATTTTATATATATGTACACAATAACCTGCCCAATTCTTGAAAATACTGCAGTGTCAAACAACTTTTGAATTTCTCCCTCTCGGTGTCTATTTTTTTCCCCTCCTCAACACTTTGTATTTCCAAAAATCTGATGATATTCTCACATATCGCACCATCAGCAGGACCACATTCTCCATCGTTGGCTGTTACAGACAAGCCAGTCGCACAGTTGCCAGCCTCGTCGTATTAATTACCTGCCGGATTTTGGGGGATCTGTAGTGGTTCCCTCAGCCACTAGAGGCTGCAGCGTCACCTCGGTCTCCTGGATTAGGGCCAGGGAAAAGCAAGGAGGAAAAGCTCCTGGAAA
This sequence comes from Numenius arquata, assembly GCF_964106895.1. Lineage (NCBI taxonomy): Eukaryota > Metazoa > Chordata > Aves > Charadriiformes > Scolopacidae > Numenius > Numenius arquata. Next base: position 5,957,715 of record NC_133599.1, on the reverse strand, counting down.
GCTCCACCTTTTTCCCTTCTGCTTTCTCTAGCACAGCTCTCTGAGTGCTTCAGCAGTCCCTGGCTCAGCATATTCATTTTGGGTTTGGTTTTTGGCTTTTTTGGAGGCCTCAATCTATTTTTTTTAATAGAGCCCCAGCTCTACCCAGAGGTCGCAGCCTCCCCTGCCACCCCCACCATGCAAAAGCCCCAGGGCTGTGTCCAGCTCCATTGTTTCCCTCCACCACTGGTCAGGAGCGGATATGTCTGCTTTCTGCAGTTTTCAAGATAATCAAAATACAGAAGGCACATGCTAATTAGTTAAGTAGTTTGTGTAACATTTCATCCTGATAAAGACAAAAATTGGAAGTGCTGTACCTGCACGTCCACGTGATGCTGAGGACTGGTTGAGGGCCACCCCAGAGGCAAAAGGAGCTAAAGCCCCCTGGAATCCACTAATTACTGAAGACAACTGAAGTGTGACAATGCACAAAGATGAACAAAGGGGATTTGGGAAGAGCTGTCATCGTGGAGAGCTCCCGCCAGCTCCGACTGCTGGGCACCACAGCAACAGCAATCGCTCATCCTCAGGGGAGCTTTAATTCCTGCTGTTCAGCCAGTCCTATCGCTTTATTCCAGCTGTGGCTAGTGATTTCCTCTCGTATTGGGCACAGATTTCTCTCTGGTGACACCTCGTCACTGAGAAGCACATGATTTTCGAGGACGCGCCTTTGCAACTTGGTTATTCACTATTTAAATATATATTCCCTGTTATGCTGAGGATGCAGCACTTCAGATTCATTTGTGCACATAAGGTGCACGTGGAGATTGTGAGGAAAGGCTGTCTCCAGTTCCTGATCTTAATAGTTACTCGGTAAAATACACAGCCAGCCTCCTGCTTTAGGGCATAAAAGATCCCACACACGATTGGAGAGCGGGGAGGCTGCCAGGCCTCGCGTTGCTCAACTGGCAAGATAACGCCTTTTAGTGTCTGTCTGTGGGTACTGTGTCTGGCCAGGGACCAGAGGAAAGGAATGGAAAGGAAGACAATATGACTTTTCGGGGCATAAATTTTGAATTGGGTTGTTTTTTGTGGAATGACTTCCAATTTTAAGGATTTTTGCTATTTGACAGTTGATTCTCCTATAGTATTTTTTTAAGTTAAGAGTATTACTGCTTGACTCAACCTTGTTCCCTTTGAGTATTCAAAGATACCAATTTGACAAACAAGGTTTATTCAAACTAGAGTAATTCAGAAAAATCGCTGAACCTCATTATTTTTAATCCCATTTTGAGGTCTAGGACTGTGTCGTGTTTCTCCTGTATTGCATTATCTTTCACAGAAGCACAGGTTCCTGGGATAGAAATGCTGAGCCGGTCACCTGTCACTCTCATTCCCTGCCCAACTGCAGGTGTTCCTTCATCCAGTTTCAGTGTTACTGTCCATTATGGCTAACGAGAGCAGCTCCTTCAAATTCCTGTAGTTAAGATATAGCTGAGACCTGTAACAGCCACAGGAATTTAAAAGCAGCAATGCAGAGGGCTGGCAGGTGCTGGCTTCCAGCTAACTCTGTACAGGCCTTCCAAGAAGAACATGGCCTCCTGCAGCACATTCCAGAACTGCTTAATTTGGGATGCGAGAAGGTGATTGTGTGGGTGAAGTGCCAAAGGTTCAGAGAAGAAAATGGTTCTTGGAGTTTAAAAGGAAACCAGGTTCTGTACAAGCGGTGCTTTCCTTCCCTAGAAATGTATCCTCTACTACATCCACGTGGTTGGAGCCTGCCTGACCTTTGGAGTAGGGGCCATTTACATGCTGGTTCAGACCGTCCTCTCCTACCTGATGCAGCCAGAACTTCACAGCAAAGACATCTTCTGGGTCCGTCTGTCCGTGTTCCTCTGGTGTTGCTCGAGCATTGTCAGCAGTATCCTTTCGCTCTGCAGCGTCACCGTAAGACGGAGCAGCCTTCACAAATGACAGTGTTTGCATCTACACTAATTTAACCCACCAATGTGAAAGGCTGTGCCACAGAAGGCCCGTCATCTTTACAGGTACAGCTTGTATCATGTTATTTACAGTCTGTATTGCAACCTGGGAACTTTAGGAAAAAGAGAACCATCCAGTTAAGCCCACAAGTGAGTCACTGGATAATAGAAAAAAGGTAAGAGGGATGGTTAGCACCCTTTCTCCTCTCCTTTCCTTCTGCACACCAGAGACCGAAAATGGCAAAGTAAGAGTTTATCACAAATAAGTCTGACTGTAGATTGTGAAAGATGGGGAGAAAGGGGAGTGTACTTAAGAGATGGGTGGTTTTAATGGAGGGACAAAAAGCCAGGTAAGAAATAAAAATGTCTCTTCCCTGGTGACAGAAATGCTGCAGCAAGTTTTATAGTCGGATACAACTAAAAGAGAAGTACAGAGAGAGAAAATCCTCCTAACCTGACCACGTGCAGCAGCGCTGCACTGTGCCAGCTGGCTCCCAGAGCAGGTCTAAAGTGCTGGTATTTGTCAGAGAGACAATTCGGGAGCATGTTGCCAAGGTTGAGCCAGAAAAGACGTACAGCCTCTGACCTCCCCTGCCCATCCTACAGTTGGAAAGACAAGACATTTCTGACGGCATTCCCTGTGCCCTTCCCTCGGCTCTGGAATCCATCAGCTCTCTTAACGTTGAATTCTGCATGCTGTAAGCAGCTGTGGGGTTTACAGAAATATGGGCAAACCCATCCAGAAAGAGAGGCCTTTTTCCTCTCCAGAGTCATTTAACGATCAGGAAACTGAACCACAACAGTTCCTCTGCTCACCCCGATGGACCTAAACATAGTATTTCAAAAATTATGACTCAGTTCTCTGTCAAACAGGACTACAACACGATAAAGCTTTCAAATTTACATTCCAAAGACATAAGCGCAAAAATCATTGCTTAAATGCTGTCCTTTCTGCAGCTGAATCAAGGCCACCAATTTAATCCCCACCAATTCCACATATTTCCAGGCCAGCAGCCAAAACCAACACTGAACCACCCGCTCCGTTTCCCAGGGACGGAGCATCTCGCTGAGCACCCGTTCCTGCTACGGCAAGATTATACAATCTGTACCGGTCAGAGGAGAAGCGACAGTCGGGGCCCGGGCTCATTATCTCTAAAGAAGCGAGAACGACCTTTACCTGCTGAGGAGGCTTCACACAGAGCAAGGAAGTCATCTCTGAGCCTTGGAGAGCTGCCGGCCCTGGCAGGCATTTCTGGTGCTAGCAAAGAACAAGATTATCAGCCGTGAACAGCAAGGAGCAAAGTACAGTCAGGGAAGACTAAAATGCGAGAAGATGAACTGCTGCAAGTTAATGAGTCTTTTACTGTTGCCAAAAAACCCACAAACCCCAAAATCTATTGAGGTTTTTAAACGAGCGTGGTCTAACCAAAATTAGAGGGAAGTAGAGACAGCTGTAGAAACAATGATATATACGTAGGTATCTGTGGAAGGGGAAGAAAAGGGAAATTGTCAGAGTATTTTCTACATTAACAGCTCAATGTAATTAGGGAGAGGAGGCACAGGGAGAAGTCTGTGGCCATAGGTGAAATGGTTGTAACTGGTACTGGGGGACAGAAGGAAACCTAAAAACGCTCCTGATCCTCTGCAGTGAAACCGCAGAATTGCCAACACACAAAGCGCAAAGCAGTTAATTACCCGCTCTGTAACGAGGGGAGGATGGCGGCCAGTTATTTTTGTATCACAATAATTAAATTCTTTCCATTGCAGTAGTAACTCAGGCAGGTAACTAACAGCTACTAAAGCCGTACATTTTAATTAGCAGAGAATTGGGTATCTTGCGTTCAGATCAGTAACCAGAGCTCCCTGGACCACTCACATCAATTTTTTAATCAGCTTTGGAAGTCTGGGTTTTCAAAGACATGTTTGTGCCAGGAAGTTCAGCCTTGTTCACCAGCAAAATTAATCTTTCACATCAGGAGGCTCTTGATGTTTAATCTCATTAATGACTGAAGAAGTTAATCCTATGAAAATCAGATCTTCTATAGCTTAATGCTCCGAGTGTCATTTATACAGGCAGCAGCACTGACACAGCGTCTCTTCCCTCGGCAAGATGGTGAAAAAGTGACATCTCAATCACTCCAGAAGGAGCCCCGCTCTCTGATCAGTGGGGAATCGTTGTCACATGGGGTTTTCCCTTGGCTGCTGGGCCCAAGCTGTCATCGAGCCCTGAGTGAGCTACGAGGGAAAGGGAAAAGCCAACAACCCTCTCTGCTGCGAAGGATACAGTGTTCCAGCTGTAACCCACGCATCAAGAACTCAAGGAGGTTGAGAAGCTGAAAAACAATCAGAGAAAGAGGTCTAGACACTATTAGCCTGGAAAATACCACTAAAAAAATATTCAAAATGCTAATTGTTCACATTTGATTATAGTTTAAGTGCTTTCATAAAGACACACTGTTTGATCAAGGAGGTAAAACGATGCAGCATACAGAGAACAAAGAGAATTGAGTTAGATTAGAATTAACCTTTTCATGTGACAGTAACTGGTCAGTTGGAACAACCCAGAACCTGGAGGGGATGATGTGGGGTGGCCCATGTCACCATCACTGCACGTCCTGCTGGGGAGACCTTGTGGGAAGTGCACAGAGATCTCCTCACAGCCCAGAGCCGAGGCAGAAATTTCCATTTTGCACATTCCTGCTCTTGAATCTTCCTTAACTTATTTCCTCCCAGTGTTTGTTTCCTCAGTTGTCTTATACAGTGGCCTGTACGGAATGAATCTAGTGCAGAAGTTGCACTGGGACCCTCAGGAAAAAGTAAGTGGTTGAGTGGAGAAAATAAACAGAGAACAAAACCCAGCTACATTACTTAAGGCTACAAAGATGATGAGGGGCCTGGAGCATCTCTCTTATGAGGAAAGGCTGAGGGACTTGGGTCTTTTTAGTCTGGAGAAGAGAAGGCTGAGGGGGGATCCGATTAATGCCTATAAATACTTAAAGGGTGGGTGTCAGGAGGATGGGGCTGGTCTTTTCTCAGTGGTGCCCAGGGACAGGACAAGAGGTAACAGGCACAAACTTGAACATAAGAAGTTCCATCTCAACATGAGGAGGAACTTCTTCACCTTGAGGGTGGCAGAGCCCTGGAAGAGGCTGCCCAGAGAGGTGGTGGAGTCTCCTTCTTTGGAGACATTCAAACCCTGCCTGGACACGTTCCTGTGCGACCTGCTCTGGGTGGACCTGCTTTGGCAGGGGGTTGGACTGGGTGATCTCTAGAGGTCCCTTCCAACCCCATATCATCCTGTGATTTGCAGTGGCAAATGCACTTATTGCAGTTGTGTACTCAGACTGGGATGGGAGAGGACAAGTTACCAGTTCAGCCAGTATGCAGCTACTTGCCGAGTCCTGCTCTGAGCAAAACAGTTGCAGCTTCAAGCCTTGTTGTAAATTAATCTCCCTCACCGGCAATAATTGAATTGTCTTAATGAGTTCTCAAACCACCAGCCTGTCTGGTCTGTGCTGGCCAGCAATTCCCAATCCCAGTTACACAGTAACTGTCAGTAACGGGTCTCAGGCGCAGCCGGGTGCAGCGGGGCAGTTCCCGACGGGTGGGGGCAGAAGGAGAGAAAGGCCAAAGGGTACAAGTGACAGAGCTGCCACCAAGGGGTCCCAAGTGGGACAAAGGGCCTGCAGGTCTCAACAGCTCTGCCCATGCCCCGTCCTGTCCAGCAGGTATGGGCACTGACTGGGGGAAGCTCTATGCCGGCTGGTTTTGAGGGCTTTTCCCACCCTTCCCTTTATTTAAAGCTTAAGGAGCCTCTTGGGAGTCTCTTTACAGCCAAAGAAGGGCCTTGAACCTTACTCTTGTAAAGAGGTTTGGCTCTTGGTCACGCTGAGCTCTTCAGTGAGACCTCAGGTTTTGCTGTGGATATTGAATTCCCGGTGGGGTCATCCCAGTCGTGCGGGGCAGGCATTTTCCTGGTGATTCTCACTCTGCTGAGTTCAGCACTTCATTCCTAGAGACTCCAGAGAGCTGAGAAATTTTGCTCTCCCAAGGGAATAGCCATGGATGCAGGATACTATACGCACAGGCCATCTTTGTGCAGGTCCAAGAGGAGCTTCTCACACTGATTAATTTTCCCCCCCCCCTCACACAGGGCTACACAGCTCACATCGTCAGCACTGTCTCCGAGTGGTCCTTAGCATTCTCCTTCCTCAGCTTTTTCCTCACCTATATCCGTGACTTTCAGGTAAAAATGGAGTTTACGTTAAGTGCTTTGCTTCACCAAGCTCTAAATACCCCAGCATGATGCAGGATGGGCCACCTTATGTTACCAGCCATGAAAGCTGGAACACCTGTGGCACGATAACAACTTTATAACGGCCTTCCAGTACCTGAAGGGGGCTACAGGAGAGATGGGGAGGGACTCTTGATCAGGGAATGGAGCCATGGGACGAGGGGGAAGGGTTTGACACTGAAAGAGGGGAGATTGAGCTGAGATGTGGGGAAGAACTTCTTTGCTGTGAGGGTGGTGAGACCCTGGCCCAGGTTGCCCAGAGAAGCTGTGGCTGCCCCATCCCTGGAGGGGTTCAAGGCCAGGTTGGAGGGGGCTTGGAGCAACCTGGTCTGGTGGGAGGTGTCCCTGCTTTTGGCAGGGAGGGTTGGAACTCGATGATTTTTAAGGTCCCTTCCAATTCCAACCATTCTGTGATTCTATGATGAGCATTAAAGAGCCCTCTCTTCCTCGGGAGGATCTATCCCACTGTGGTAACACCCAGACTCCGGCATCTGACTGGCTTTAACCAGCTTCACCTGCAAGATCTGTCACAGTGTGGGGGCCCTTTGCTCTGGGATTACAGGGCAGACAATGGAGACGGGCCAGGAGAACCGCTTGGGAGTCAGGCTCATAGTCCTGGAGCTGATCTGCATCTCGGTTTTTCATTTGACCGCTGAAACTGCCCACACTGCAACGAGGCTGAAAAACCCCTCACTCCCATTTTCCTTCCTCTCTCCCACACAGAAAATCTCCCTGCGGGCGGTTGCCAGTTTGCACGGACAGACCCTCTACAACACGCCCCAGAGCTTCGCGACGGACGAGCAGACGCTGCTGGTAGCGGGAAGCATCTAATGAAGGTGAAGAGAACACGTTCTCAGCATAACTCAGGAATTTAATAGCAATAACGGTTGATATTTCTAAGCATTTATTTTATATATAAAAAAAAAAATTTATGAAGTGATTGTACTGTACTTGACACAAAGGGCTTTGCTATTAACCCACAGCAACGCAAATGTTATCAGTATTGTAAACCAGCCTGTAACATTTCGGCACATGCCAATGCCACGAGAGACTAAATGAAGGTTATTAAAGAGTTGTGGCTCCTCCTCACTTCCTCCACACCCCGTTTAACCACTCTCATTCCCCGCCCTCCTCTCTCCAGTGTTCCTTAGGTCAAGCCCTTTGGGAGACACACAGAGCTCTCCCAGCCCAGAGTCGGGCTCCAGCCTTGTCCTTCACTCCCGCTGTGGGGCAGCTGGGGCTGAGCTACACCAGAGAGGAAGGACCCCAAAGCCACCCCATCCCTTGAGCAACCCAAAAGGAAAACACTCCGAATTTCCTTCTTCCTTCCTTCCCTCCCTCCCCTCCTCTTCCTGGCAGTTGTCTGGGCTGATGGACAGGTTCATCCAGGAGTCCACGTGCAGAATGGCCTTATTGCACAAGTCAAGGAGGATTCAGAGTGCGCAGCCCGTGTCCTGCTCACTCAGGGGGGGGAAGCGCTGACTCCGAGAATCATGGAATTGTTTTGGTTGGAAGGGACCTTTCAGATTGAGTCCAACCATCAACCCAACACTGCCCAAACCACCACTGACCCATGTCCCTCAGCACCACGTATGTCCATCTTTTAGCTCCCTCCAGGGAGGGTGACTCCACCACATCCATGGGCAGCCTCTTCCAATGTTTGACAGCCCTTTTGGTGAAGAAATTTTTCCCAATATCCATCCTAAACCTCTCCTGGTGCAACTTGAGGCCGTTTGCTCTTATCCCATCGCCTGTTCCTTGGGAGAAGAGACCGACCCCCCCCCGGCTACACCCTCCTTTCAGGGAGTTGGAGAGAGCGAGAAGGTTTCCCCTCAGCCTCCTTTTCTCCAGGCTGAACACCCCCAGCTCCCTCAGCCGCTCCTCACAAGGCTTGAGCTCCAGACCCCTCACCAGCTCCGTTGCCCTTCTCTGGACACGCTCCAGCCCCTCAATGGCTTTTTTGTGGCGAGGGGCCCAAAACTGGACACACACTCGAGGTGGGGCCTCACCAGTGCCCAGCAGAGGGGGACGGTCACTGCCCCAGTCCTGCTGGCCACACTGTTCCTGATACAGGCCAGGATGCCAGTGGCTTCTTGGCCACCTGGGCACACTGCACGAGTGTCCGTACAGCATCAGCACAGAGCGTGACAAATGTCCTTGTAGCCTTGATGTCCCCAGTGCTCCCCCGAGAAGTCCCAACCCAAGAGCCAGCTGCTCGTTCCTCCTGCTGCTTCCCAGAGCTGCCGTGTTCTGGTTTGAGGAACCCACAACAATTTGTCATCATTCAGACAATTATTCTCTCACCCGATGACCCCTCCCCACCTGGGAAGAGGAACCGGAAACACCAGGGAAACCCAAGGGTTGAAATATAAACAGAATTGATAGAATAAGATGAGAAAAGTAACATTAATAACACTGAAGAACCAGTATTGATCCCGATACCAATATAAAACACACAAGGACTATCCCCAGCCCATTCCATCCCAGGAAGCTGTGCCCTCCCAGCAGGAACAGCCAATGTGGGACCCTGTGAGCGCTGCGGCTTCAGGAGGAAGGGAAGGGCTCAGGGCTCTGGCACCGGAGCAAGGAGTTCTCTGGATCCCAGCCATCATGGGAGAGAGAGAGAGAGAGAGAGAGAACTCCTCAGCAAACTTTCTAATTTCTATGGAATGTGCCGTTCATGGTATGAAATAACCCCGGTGGCAGCTTGGGTCAAGTGCCCGGGTCTCGCTCCTCCTCGTCCCTGCACCTGGGGAGCTCGGAAACACTGAGCCCTTGAATCCCGCCCCCCAGAGCTGGCTGTAAAGTAAATATTGTCACAAATTCAGACACCAGAGTCTTCTAAAAGTGCAGTTTTCCCAAGCATTGGAAGAGAAATTAGCCCCGCGTCACTCAACCCAGGACACGTGGAGTCACCAGCCCCTGCCCTGCCCTTGCAGCTCCTCAGGCTGCTCCAGAACTGAGCTCTCTGGGGCATCGACACCCCGGCTGCATTCCAGGGGGGTTATACCCCCTGTTTTCACAGGGGCAACCTCCCCCACACAATCATCGTGTCCAGACCGAGCCAGAAGCGTTAAAACAATACATATTTGATAAACTTTGGTAGAACTTGAGCAAAGTAATTTGATATTTGGTTACAGACCGACCCACGGAATACACTGTCCCGAGCTGCCTTTGAGCCCTGTTTGGCAGCAGCAGCTCAGCTTCCTTCCTAAATTATTGCCCAAGTCTACAACAACAGAAGCTCCGGGGTGTGCTTCCTCCCACACCAGAACAGCTTATGCTGGTGTCTTCCCTTCCCTGGAGGAGCAGGTAAAGGACCAGGAGAGGGATTTCAGCTGGAGGCCTCCCGGAAATCCCAGCAGCTGCCCTGGGCGACTTCATCCTCCCCGGTTAAAATTGGATGTCTCCGTCACAGCCAGGTCCAGCCCCGAGCTCAGACAGTTCAGGTGGTGAAAACAAGCGTTGGAGCCAAAAACCTGCCGAACCACTGAAGGCAGCGGAATGAGAGGACACGTGGGTACGATTAACGGAGTCACAGAGACCCCCCCAGGGCTCTGCGGCTCGGGGAAGATTTCCAAGTATTCCGTTTTAGCTGCCAATAAATCCCCAGGGATTGGGGCCTCCCTGGAGAGTTCCACACGTGGCTACACAGCCTCCGACGAGGCAACACACAAACCTCGGTTTCTGGTCAACTGCTACAACCTTGAAAACACGAGGTTTCAGCTCACGGAAACCCCTTTTCTGTGCCCCATTTAAGTCTCATCAGGCAAATGGCTTAACCAGGAGATCGTCACTGCAGTGACACGCTGCCCTGGGTCTGCAGAGCCCTGATCCCTGCTGGGAAGGGGGGACAGAGCCCTTCTCCTGGTACAAAAGGGGAGAAACAAAAAACGTCATTCACGCAGCTCATCAGGAAGGCTCCGGCAGGACCGTGCCTTCTCCCAGGGCTTTGCTCTCCTCACCCTCGGTGTCCGGAGTCACCTTGCCGTCCCCTCCCTCTCCCACGGGTCCCTGGGGAGCACAGAGAGGTTGTTCCTGACAACAGACATCAGAGACGCTGCCCCCAGGAACAATTCCTGCTCCAGAAAGATGCTGGGAGGGCTGGAGCCCCTCTGCTGTGAGGACAGGCTGAGAGAGTTGGGGGGGTTCAGCCTGGAGAAGAGAAGGCTCCGGGGAGACCTTCAAGCCCCTTCCAGTCCCTAAAGGGGCTCCAGGAAAGCTGGGGAGGGGACTCTGGATCAGGGAGGGGAGCCATAGGAGGAGGGGGAAGGGTTTGACACTGAAAGAGGGGAGATTGAGCTGAGATCTGGGGAAGAACTTGTTTGCTGTGAGGGTGGTGAGAGCCTGGCCCAGGTTGCCCAGAGAAGCTGTGGCTGCCCCATCCCAGAGGAGTTCAAGGCCAGGTTGGAGGGGGCTTGGAGCAACGTGGTCTGGTGGGAGGTGTCCCTGCCCAGGGCAGGGGGTGGCACTGGGTGGGCTTTAAGGTCTCTCTCAACTCTGACCTATGGTTCTATGAAATTTCTCCATAGCAGCAGCACTCTGACGAGCAACCAGGACAGACTGTGGGCAATCAGGACTCTGAGCTCTGGGAAGACTTTTAGTTCTGCCTAAACAAGCACATCCCCGAGTTTGCAGTTAAAAACCCACCATCCCCCCAAACCATCCTAATGTTCCCCCACCTGCTCAGCACCACTTGTTGGGTTTCTTGCTCATTTGCAAATCCACAGAAGTCCAAGCTCAAAGCAGCAAACTCTTCTCTGTTTAACAGCCCCCTCAATACCAGGAAAACTCTCCTCCTTCCTTCTCACCCTGTTCCAAAGGGACAGGGATGAGCAGCGCCCAGGAACAGCTCTGTACTCCTGATAGAACGCTCCAGAGACACATCCCCCACTGCATCACTGCCTCTTTCTCCTTCTCCCCTCTAGCACAGAAGAGCTCTCCTGAGGGGTTGGCCAGATTCTACCTCTCTTAACTGAAGACTTCTGATGGCCAATTCCCCTGCAGAAGCTGGGCAGAGTCAGACTGTGCTGGCTGAGGAAACTTGGGAGACTCAGGCAGTCACCCCAAAGCTCTCAAGGATCTGTTTCCCCCACTGCTACAAGAAGTCCAGGTTCCTGAGGGTATTAAGGTACCTTAATTGCCCCGACCAGCCTCACCTGGGACCTCCTCCCACACTTCCTGCCCATGGCTCAGGAGCTCCATTTGAACCCAGGCTCCAGCACCCAGTCCTGGCCTGAGCTGTGTTGTAGGTAGAGGTGCCTTCAGTTCTGCCTCTGTTTTGTGGACAGACTGCAGACCTAGATAGTGGGTAACTTTCCTCCAACCTGATCTTCTCCACAGACCTCAGATATGCAATCAGTCCTGTCTCCTGTCCTATCTCCTGCTGCTCCTGACTGAACACCTTGGATGGACCCAGAACCTCGTTCATCATCTCACCTTGTGATACAAGCTTGGGGCAGAGTGGCTGGAGCTGCCTGGTGGAAAAGGACCTGGGTGTGTTGGTCGACCCTCAGCTGAACACAAGCCAGCAGTGTGCCCGGGTGGCCAAGAAGGCCACCAGCATCCTGGGCTGTGTCAGGAACAGCATGGTGAGTGGGACTCAGGAGGTGATCGTCCCCCTGAACTGGGCACTGGTGAGGCCCCACCACCAGTGTGTGTCCAGTTTTGGGCCCCTCACCACAAAAAAGACATCGAGGAGCTGGAGCGGGTCCAGAGAAGGGCAACGGAGCTGGTGAGGGGTCTGGAGCACAAGTCTTGTGAGGAGCGGCTGAGGGAGCTGGGGGTGTTCAGCCTGGAGAAAAGGAGGCTGAGGGGAGACCTTCTCGCTCTCTCCAACTCCCTGAAAGGAGGGTGTAACCCATGGGGGTCAGTCTCTTCTCCCAAGGAACAGGCGATGGGACAAAAGGAAACGGCCTCAAGTTGTGCCAGGGGAGGTTCAGATTGGAGATTAGGAACAATTTTTACATGGAAAGGGTTATTAAGCCTTGGAATGGGCTGCCCAGGGAAGGGGTTGGGGCACCATCCCTGGAGGGATTTAAAAGATGGGTTAACATAGTGCTTAGAGACATGGTTTAGTGACGGGTTTTGTCAGGGTTAGGTTGATGGTTGGATGAGATGATCTTAAAAGTCCCTTCCCACCCAGACAGTTCTATGATTCTATGGACCCTGTTATCACCACCCTGCTCTGCCTCCCTGGCCCAGCTCCCTGCCTGGTGAGGACACTGCCTGTGCCCCAGTGACTCTCAGCTCATCCTTCCTTGGGGAGCAGCCCCACTCCTGCCACTCCCTGACAAGCTGAGATGTTTCAGTCAACTCCCATTGAGTTCATCAGTGTTTTCTCATTAAGGAGTGGCTACATTCATACTTCTTGTCCTTGCCGGCCCCTGTGAACTTCTTGTTCTTCTACTCCTGGCCGACTGCAGGAAACTTACAGGTTTGGGCTGCAGAGAAATTGCCACCTAAATGACACCAGTGTCTTCTTGGGAGGTCGTAACTGGAAGCAGGGAGGATGTTCTCCCCTGCTGGGTGCACGAGGTGGCTCTACAGCGTTACTCCTGAAACGAGCCCACAGCTTGTGGCAAGGAGAGCCAGAACAGAGGCACCTGACAGCAGCTGAACACTGGAGATGAAGCATGCCAAAGAGTCACAGCTCTCTTGCTAAGGCTGATGGGAATGCAGACGCAAGGCATCTATTAAAAATGGAGAAAAACCTGCTAAAACAGCAACATCCAGTGGCCACTCAAATTCTTGGTGAATCCTCGTCCTACCACCTGGGCAGCTCGGGTCTGTCAGATTGTCTTCAGCTTAAACACCCCTTGTCAGGTGTGAGAGGTGGAGCACAAAAACAAGCCTCTAGTTCCACCCAAAGCCAAATGGGAGGCGGCCAGCTGTGGGAGGAAAGGGGCAGATTGGGTGAGAGAGGAGAATGTGCAAGAAAGATGGGGTAAAAAGGCAAACAAAAACCCAATGGAGACCATGGCAAGGACTGAGCATCGTCGTCAGAGACATGTGAGAAGATGGGGCAGGAGCTGGCGAGGAGCTTGTAGTGTTATGAAAGGAAACTTCCAGCTGATTCATCCTTTCTGCATTGAAACAAGGTCTTTATGGTTTGCTTGGGTTGTTTTATTATTATTTATTTTAAGAAAAATGATTAGTGAGGCCATCATAAACTAAAGAAAATAGAGAATTAAAAGCACTAGCCTGAAGGGCAAAATGTGCACAAGTCACTGGAGACTCTGGAGGGCGAATGTGTGCCCCCAAGCCCAAAAAGGCTTGGGGAGGGAGGGGGACAGTCAGCGTGGCTGAGCTGGGCTAAGGCAGCCATTAGATGTCGGGTGAAAAAAAGCCTTGGATAAATCGACCTTGCATCCAAACGAGCAGGTGACTTAAGGGACAACGAACATGTTTTCAGACATCAGGAGGAAGTTTGCCAGAAGGTTTTTAAGATCAAGGCATAGAATGAGTCCTCAACGAAAAGTCCATCAGAAAAAATTAAGATATTGGGATCTATGACCACCGCAGAAAAGTCCAGAAGGTTCCCACCCTTTCATCACAGGGAACTGAGGGATCTCTCTGAAACCGAGATGTGGGTAAGAAGTTTCGAAACAAATGATGAACAGTAATAAGTTTATGAACGAAGAGGATCGTACTCTCATGTTCAAACAAGAACCTAAAGGACCAAAAGATGAAGCAGCTCAAGTAAATCCTCACTGAGAACTGCTGCGGTGCCGGAGCACAGGAGAGCGGCAAATACAACAGCAAGTTTCTGAAGCATTCCCAGGGCTGTCTACGGAGCCAGAAGAGCAGCGCTTTCTTGTCCATACCAATAAAATAGGTAGAAATTATGATAAAATACAAGAGAGATATCAAGCTGCAGGAGCGAGTGCAGAGGAGGGCAATGAAGCTGGTGAAGGGCCTGGAAAACAAATCCTATGAAGAGCGGTTGAAGGAGCTGGGACTGTTTAGTTTGAGGAAGAGGAGGCTGAGGGGAGACCTCATCACTCTCTACAACTACTTGAAAGGACACTGTAGAGAGGTTGGTGCTGGTCTCTTCTCACAGGTAATTAATGACAGAACGAGAGGGAATGGCTTCAAGCTCCAACAGGGTGGGTTTAGACTGAACATTAGGAAAGAATTTTTCACAGAACGAGTGGTCGGGCATTGGAACAGGCTGCCCAGGGAGGGGGTTGAGTCACCATCCCTGGATGTGTTTAAGAGCCGTTTAGATGTGGTGTTGGGGGATACGGTGTAGGGGAGAACTTTGTAGAGTAGGGTAGATGGTTGGACTTGATGATCCCGAGGGTCTCTTCTAACCTGGACGATTCTATGATTCTATGAAAAACAGATTAATGGAATAGCAATGCTAGCGACTGTGTGGGAAAATGTGAGATTGCAGAACAATGTAGTAAATGTCAATGGTAGACCTTATTGGAGAAGGTGATTTTATTTTAAATTAAAACACCCTCTCACGCTCACAGCCACAGGCAGGTACCAAGTGTCCACGTGGCCTGGCCTGTAGCTCAGTGCCAAGACACCAGTATCCAGGTGGGTTATCCAGGTGGGTTGTCCAGTGTTGCTTGCTGTGACATGGAGAGTGACACCAGCTTCCAAATCCTCCTCACAGCTCCTGGGCAGTTCTGACTTTGGCAACGACCTATTGGCTTTCAAAGTACCTTTTCATACCTTCAGGAGCTGACAGATCTTTTTGTCTGTCCATCCTTGCCCACTTGTGTGAACCATCTGGAATTACTTTACCCTTTCTGCTCACGTCTTGTGGTGTCTTGTGACTCCTACCCCACCTTCCCACCATCGTCTCTGAAAGGCTTGAGTTTTCATTTTAAGCTGTTTTAAGCCTTTTTTTTCAGACTGTGATTACTGTCCTGAGCTGGAAGTCCTCAGAAGCTCCAAACAGATGTGCTGGGATCTCGATAAGCTGCTAATCTCAGTGCCATCGACCACAGCCCTCCTGCCGCTTGATTCTTCTACTGGTCCCGTGGCTGTTCATTCTCTCTCCAGAATGGTCTTCTCTTTTTCTACTACAACTCTCTACAACTGAACAAAAATCTCTGCAGATTCAGTCAAGACAAGACCTGCCTCAAATCCAGTATCAATCTGTAAAAAGGGATCTATGGTCAATCATCTACACTGAATCCCAGACTGGTGGGGGTCAGAAGGGACCTCTGGAGATCACCCAGTCCAACCCCTTGCCAAAGCAGGGTCACCCAGAGCAGGCTGGACAGGAACGCCTCCAAGTGGATTTGAATCTCTGCAGAGGAGACCCCACACCCTCTCTGGGCAGCCTGTTCCAGGGCTCTGCCACCCTCACAGGAAAGAAGTTTTTCCTCATGTTCAGATGGAATTTCCCATGTTGCAGTTTGTGCCTGTTGCCCCTTGTCCTGTCCCCGGGCACCACTGGGAAGAGTCTGGCCCCATTCTCTTGCCCCCTGCCCTTTAGCTATTGCTCAGCATCGATGAGATCCCCTCTCAGGCTGCTCTTCTCCAGCTGAACAGCCCCAGGTCCCTCAGCCTTTCCTCCTAAGAGAGATGCTCCAGCCCCTGAGCATCTTCGTAGCCTCCGCTGGACTCTCTCCAGCAGCTCCCTCTCCTTCTGGAACTGGGGAGCCCAGAACTGGTCCCAGTGCTCCAGCTGTGGCCTCCCCAGGGCAGAGCAGAGGGGGAGGATGACCTCCCTCCACCTGCTGCCCATGGTCGTCTTGATGCATCCCCAGGAGACCATTGCCCTTCTTGGCCACCAGGGTACAGTGCTGGCCCATGGGCAACTTGTCGACCAGGACACCCAGGTCCCTCTCTACAGAGCTGCTTTCCAGCAGCTCAGCCCCTAACCTGTACCAGTGCAGGGAGTTATTCCTCCCCAGCTGCAGGACCCTACACTTGCCCTTGTTGAACTTCATGACGTTCTTCTCCACGCAACTCTCAAGCCTGTTCAGGTCTTTCTGGCTAGCGGCACAGCCTTCTGGTGAGTCACCCACTCCTCCCAGCTTTGTGTCATCAGCAAAGTGTCCATGTGTCCAACAAAGATGTTAAAACAACACTGGTTCCAGTACCGACCCTTGAGGACACCACTTGTCATTGCTTGCCACTTGGACATTGAGCCATTGTCCTCAACTCTTTGTGTGCGACCATCCAGCCAATTCCTTATCTACCAAGTGGTGGATAAGGCCAGCATCTGCCAGCTCCCTCAGCATTCGTGGGTGCACCCCATTGGGGCCCATGGATTTGTGGGTGTTGAGTTTGCCTAAATGATCTCTAAAGCAATCCTCTTCAACCAAGGGAAAGTCTTCCTTTCTCCAGACTTTTTCTCCTACCTCCAGGGTCTGGGATTCCTGAGGACCAGCCTTAGCCGTAAAGACTGAAGCAAAGAAGGCATTCAGTAACTCTGCCTTCTCTGTATCCTCCATCTCCAGGGCACCCACCTCATTCAGCACAGGGCTCACATTTTCTCTAGTCTTCCTTTTGCTACTGATGTACTTGAAGAAGCCCTTCTTCTTGTCCTTGACATCCCTTGCCAGATTCAATTCCAAGCGGGCCTTAGTCTTCCTTGTTGCATCCCTGCATACTCTGACAACACTCCTATACTCCTCCCAAGTGGCCAGTCCATTTTTCCACATTCTGTAAACTTCCTTCTTCCATTTGGGTTTTTCCAGAAGCTCCTTGCTCATCCATACAGGTCTCCTGCCCCCTTTCCTTGATTTCCTGCTCCTAGGGATGCACCGATCTGAGCTTGGAGGAACTGGTGTTTGAATATTAACCAGCTTTCTTGGACCCATCTATCTTCTACTTCATGATGCAATGACATTTTAATCAGGATAGTGGTTCTGGTCCATCCATCTGAAAAAGATTATGGTGGAACTACAAAGTTACAGACAAGGGCAAGAAAAATAGTCAAAAGTTTGAGATAGTTCTGGTTCAGAGGATGCCCACACAGAATTTTCAAGCCTAGGAAAAGAGAGACTGAGGAGTAAGATGAAGAAAGTCTACAAAAATCATTTTTTTGCTTGGACATGGTGACTTGAGGACAGGTTACACTCACCTCAAAAAGTTAGTAGAAAAATATAACAAAGGAAAAAAAAACCAATAAGGAGTATTAAAGACAGTGTGTCTTTTTTAGAGCTGTTGTAGCTGGAAAATGAAAAATACTGGTGAAGTCTCGTGTAGGATCATGATCTTTGTACTCTTCTCCAGATATCCACTATCGGTCTCTGTCCTGATGTCCTTTCCCATGCTGGTTTCTGCTGGAGACACGATGATGGGCTGGATGGATCTTCTGACTAATCCACCACTGACTCCTTCTGCTTTTATATCTTGCTTTTAGAGTGGTGCCATCTCCCTTCCCATTTGCCCGAAGCTCTCTTGGGACTGCACCGTACCTGCCCCATGCCTCCCACAGCCACAAGAGGAGATCAGGTGGGGCTTTGTCAAATTCAGCCTCCTGCTGATGACCATTTGTCCACTCAAATCACACAGCTGTAGGAAATTCAGGGTCACTTCCACACTGTCCAAAACAGTTCGAAAGCTGAATCTGCACATCCCTGATGACAAGTATCTGAAGATTAACTCATTTTCTAGTATTTCTGGGACCTCCACCCCCAGCAACTGACTGTTGGTTTGTCAGGAAGAGACTGGACCTGATGGACTCCGGGGTGCCCAGCTTCCAGGTGGCCTCTCAGACTAAATGGCTGGGAGAGTTCTCCGTGAAGATCTGTGTCCTCGTACAGAAATGCCAGTGCTGCGGTGGGTTGTCCTCTAGCTGAAGAGTAACACCTCTGCACATGGACAGCTCTGTCCAGACACTCCAAGTCACCAGGTCAGGGTGATGCTGTCAAGTGGCCCAGCATTGTCCTTGCTTCCCAATCTGTTCTGACCAGCACCCATCGCCACCTTTGCTCTTTGGACCCAGACACTTCTAAAAGCAAATTTCCACTGACACTTCCTGAATCTTTGTTTGAAAGTGATAGTTTTAATCCATAGCCTAAATCCATGGTTTTCATATTGCTACGTACTTAACATGGTGTGTAACTGCTTTTCTGTCGCAAAGACATCCTTAACAGATCACAGGAGTTCAAGGACAAACAGCGCAGAAAACCAGAAGCTGAGCTACAGATAATTAACGTGTCTGGATGAGGAGCAGTTCCAACGACCCACAAGGTCCTTGGCTGTTGGAAGTCCCTTTGCTCCTGCTGCTGGCACAGCTTTGCTACATCAGCACGTTGAGCGGCTTCTCTTGGCTCTCACTGACCCTTTCAACTTTGCGCTGATGTTGTTTCAAGAGAGACAGAGCTCTCCTTCTCTTCCACAGATGGCTTGGTTTTGTCTTTCTGAATTGCACCGAGTGTTTTCCATCACAAGCTCATGAGGAAATCGCCCATTTGCTTTTTTCCACCAAATCCTACTGGTCACGTTTCTTCAAACCCTTGCAGTGAGGATGCTCCTCTGGATTCTTCCCTGAATTTTCAGTATCATATCGTCTCTAGAGAAAACTCAGGCTGATGGACACTTTGGTTGGGTAAAAGAGGTTCTGGAAGAAAGAAGGTGGTGTGTTGTAGAACTTCAAACCTGGAATCCTCCCAGCAAAAGGAGAGGGCAAATGAACTCACCTTCATTAATTTCTTTAGAGATCGCTGGAAAATAAAGACTTTTGTCAGAAGACAGGATGGGTGAGTGGTGTCTGTTGGGAGAGTATCACAAGTGACTGCAGCAGCAGATACAAGACACAAGGCCGATTCTACCTCCTTCCTGGTTGCCATCCCGTCATATTGGGTCTGTCTGGGATGGACTCGATTTTCTTCACTGCAGCCCACGCAGTGCTGTGGTTTGGATTTGTGATGGAGACAGCGCTAACAGCACACCAGTGTCCTGGCTACTTCTGAACGGCGCTTGCACCACATCAAGGCTTCCTCTTTTTCTCACTCTCCATCCTTCCCAGACTGGGGACGGATAAGCTGGGAACGGACACAGCCAGGACAGTGTCCCCGAAGTGATCTAAGGGATATTCCATACCATATGACGTCATGCTCAGCAAATAGAAGCTTAATGAAAGGAGGAGGATGCAGGGACGTTTATGGTTACGGTATTTGTCTTCTCAAGTAAACATTATGCACACCGAGACCCAGGAAATGGATAAACATCTGCCTGCTGATGGGACACAGTAATTAAATTCCTTTTTTCACTTCGCCTTTTGCTTAACCTGTTAAACCGTCTTCATCTCGTTTCACAAGTCTAACCTGCCTTCCACTTTCTCCCCATCCTGCAGGAGAGGGCAGCGAGCGAGCAGCAGGGTAGGTGCTTGGCAGTTGGGCAGGGTCAACCCACCACACCCACAAACGTGCAGGGAATATTCCCACTTTTCACACAAAACGATTGCCTCCTCACTATTGCTTGTATTTCACGAGCAGGCTTGGCCAAATTTCTGCTTCTTCCACACTTTTGGAACAAGCACCAATGAGACGGCAAAAGGACATCTCCCCCAGTGGTATCACTGACTGCTCAAAAAAATCATGTCCCATGAATTATCCTCTTTGCTTTGCACATTTACCAATGAAGGACATGCAACATTTGTGCACGGCTGCTCCGTAAGCGACCGGCTACAGGATGTGGGTCACTGGTCCAACCAACACAGTCCTTCCCTGGCGCTCAGCTGTTTTCCGTGTGCTCCTGGCTCACTCCTACCATTCTCTCTGCTGTGCCCTTTGTTAGGTCTGTTCCCCTGTGCTAAACTATGAGATTTCTGCCCCAAAACACTCTCTGTACACAGTGAACCCACGGATGCCCATGATATCACCCTTACTTGCGTGCGCTATCACAGGAACTTGCTTCTCGCACAGTAATCTCAATCACCAAAGAGTTCAGCTCCATTATACACCTTCCTTCATCACCCGCCGTCGTGTGTGTGGTGTATCACCACCTCCTACACTTGCTCTATCTCAGCTCTTCAGAGCAGCAACCATCTTCTTCTTTCCTTGTGAAAGGCAGTCCTGCCTCCCTAATCCACTTGAGTGTTTCACACAGTCACGATGCATATTAATACGGGACACAGGACTGATACAATCCACCAGGCTCTCCAAAGCAACACCCTTTGCCAAAACCCTACAGATACACCAGGCATCCACGTGATAACAGAGAAGAACCTTGCAGATGAAAATCTGATTAAAATAAAGAAGCTAAGAAGAGTATCAAATAGTGTCCCATGAACAGAAATCAGCGATGGAGTTTGATGGGGATCAGAGATGTTGAATATAACCACAAATGGACAAGCAAAAAAACCAATGACAAATTCTGTTGGCAACACAGTTATTCATGGCTGTAACAATAACAACTGAAGAAGTGCAGAAGAGCCTTACAAGATTCGATGACACGGACAACAGAGCGTAGCAAAAGGCATCCATACAACACATGACAGAACACGCTGGGAAAATACACTACAAAGACCTATAAAAATTGCGATGGCAAAAGACAGTCCGAGTCCACATTCTCTCCTACAATGCAAAACCAAGGGAGCATCAAATAAAGGGAGCAAGAGACATGTTTAAATAACGATTGAACAAATTAATGGAAAAGATACTCCTCAAGAATTAGTAAAGATACCACCCCTGGATAAAGAAATATGCTTTTTTTTTTTTTCCTTTGCTTCAACAAGTTATTATTCAACATAATTCTGTTTTTTAAAAAAAAAATACACCTCCCCTCTCCAAAAATAACCCCACAACCAAACATTCCACAGCTGGCAAAGGCCTTATAAAGGCGTACAACAATAACGGCAAAGAGACACATATCTAGATAACTGTCAGCAGGGGCTTCCACTGCTTCCATCTTCACACCTGTAAGGGGGTTTGTACAAATATCTGCATTATTACTGCCTAAACTCTAATTCCCAGATCACTTAAATAGCATTTATTAAACACTGACCATTGACCTTTTATGACAATTGACAGTTCTCAGGAATTCACAAAAGTTGTCATGCACCTATAAAACATTAGGAAAACAAAAAAATATCTACAATTGGGGTTTGCAATTTACATTCGCTTCCTAAGAGATAGGCCATGGAATTCCAAAGTGGGAAAGTTTATTTGCTAGGACTAATACAGAAACCCCTCGATTCAAAATATACGGAATACACTAAGAAAAATGCCGATCTTCTGCGTTCTTTGATACATATCATGTCCAGAAGCAGAATTTGATGGTCAAAGTCTTATTTCTGGTATTTAACAAGAAACCTATGCTTTTCTAAATACACACATACTGTAAATCTCACTAAGATCTTCTATCTACCAGAAAGATTCGTGTTCGTTTAAACGAAGAATTTCTTCTTGAAGTTCCTGAAAGGAAGATGAACGTGGTCCAGATCACCAGCTTCAGTATTTCAGCTTTGCTGCATTTTTCTACGCATGTCTTCAAGAGCTGCTTCTCGTTCTCTTAAGAGCTGTTTAAGTCGTTTTATTTTTTCATCCCGTATTGTTTCATCCAAGTCCGGGGCAGTCAAAGGGAAAGCATCATCTCTGAAAGAACCTTCAAGGACTGAAGTATCATCTTCACAAGACACTAAAACTGGAATACTTGAGTCTGTAACATAACTATATTGAGAGTCTGGGTCTTGCTCAGGGTCCCTCCCTGCAGATGATGTAACAAAGTCTGTGGAAGGACTTTGCTGCACTAAGACTGGTGGAGGTGAAACACTTCTGTTGTGTACACTGGAACTTGGGCTGGTATCTTCTGAACTTGAACTTGTGGATGATCTGACTGAAGTTTTCCTTCTCTTTCCACTGTCTGACAATGGTGAAGATCTTATTTTTCTTTTCTTAGTCAAATCCTCTTCCAGATCTATAATTATCTGTACAGTCAAGACACATACAAAATATACTGCTGTTAAACTGAGCATCATTATTATAACATCACAGTTCACTAAGCACAAACTACAAGTTATTTGTTGTAAGCTTCTCAGAATTACTATACAGAAGATGTTTCTTTTAGCAATTTGAGCAAATATACTTCCGTGATCAATATTCTTCTAGCAAAGATTCCCAGTTAACAATTCCACAACATTAAATTCCTTCCTTAGTCAAAACTGCACTTCTGCCTTCCCTGAGCAGACCTCTTGCTGCTTAAGTTCTTTAACTGGAGCGTAAGACAAAAACTTTCTATCTAACTTGATGAGAAAATTCAAAAAGGAAAAATCCTTCATGCTTTCATTTCCAAAACGCTCAAACATGAGTAACGAAGCCCATTACAAGACTGCACTTCTCCCAGCTGCTTTGTTATTTAAATGTTAAGGTACTTTACAAAGAGCAGGCAGTAGAACTGCTCAAAGCAGGGCTCTTAACAATTTATACAACCTGAGAAAGCCTTTGGCTGGGTAAAATCCTACAAAAGAAAATTTAGAACATTATGGCTCAACAGAACTACTCTGGATGGACAAAATCATTTTAATGCCTTAAGATGGAAGTCCTTACATCGAGAGAACGTTTCCAGAAGCCCCCAAGTAAGTTCCTAGCCAATGACAGAGGACTAAATTTATAGACGTTTGTAACTCTAGAGATTAGACAGGTACATGGGTATTTATTTTACAAAATCCACACATGACTAAGTGGATACCTATCTTCGGAAGCCAGTCACACCTGTCACAGGAGGGACTGAAGTGCCTTGAAATAATGGCACTTGACTGATTTCAAACTCAAGGGTAAAGCCTTGCAAGAAATTCTTCTTCTGTTATTCTGCTTATATCCATTCACTACTGGATAAACATAATTGTTTGCAGAAGGCTAAATATAACTCAGGATACAGAGGTGTGGTTTCTGTTCCAGCAGAGACTATCCCTTTGTTCAGCCACCACTAGAGAGTCTGGTCTTTTTCAAAGTGTTTGTTCTTCAAACTTCCTCCAGTGGAACCCCAAAAAAGCATAAAAATTCTTAGATAGTATTCAAGTCATACCGAAATCCCACAACTCTGTTGCACACAAACAAGTTCTAGGAACAATTCTCCTGGGGACCATAACAATTACTGACTCGCCCTGACAAATCCCGAGGTGGGAGGGTCCAAATAACCACGCAGCTCTGTACTGACCACACACGTGCTGCTCTGAATGTACTGCAGTATATGTTTTAGCACTGAAAAATGTCAAGATACCTTTTCCTGTTCGACACATTCCTCATGTTGATTTGTTATTTCCACATCTAACGACAATGAACTGCAAGAATCATTTGTCCTTTTCAAGCTGTTACTGGAACAAACCCTTTCTTCTGGTTTCTCATAGGAGGTCCTTAATGGTATTCTCTTAAGGTACACTCTCTCTTCCTTAGAGAGGCCAAATCTTTTCCTTAATTCCAAGTATTGTTTCCAATGTGGCTTCTCTTGCTGTTTGATTTGAATAAATCGCTTTTCTGGTGAATCCATCTTTTCAGACTGGATCTGCAATACAGAAACAGTGAGAGCGCCATCAGTCACACTCTCTCACTCTCTCTCTTTCTCTCTCCATTCATATAAACTAAAAATTCGCTACCAGAAAGACAGGTGAATGTTCGTTTTGTCAGCCATTCTGCAAGAGTTACACTTAAGACAGGTAAGCCAACTTTGAGAGGTCTAACACTGTTGACAATTATTTAAAACACCGGGTACCTTGTGGAACATCCAGAAAATGCAGTAGTCCAACTACTAAACCACAGAAGTGAAAGAAACAAGGGAATCCCCTGCTCTAAAGCTTCAAAGTAACGAAGGAAGATGATGGAAGATCAGACAGTGTCTTTACAGCATCACTTTCAGACTGTTGAATGCATTTGGTATTTGCACTGCGGTTGATAACAGTAATAAAGCACTATTAGCCATCTCTCGTCCCTACCCTCATTGTACCCTGAGCTGTTTCTGACCTTCACGTTCAATCTCACAGCAGTGTCTGGCAACCCATGGCCTTGCAAATTTACGGACTAAAAGCAGTAAACATTTGCCACGCTATTTTTCTCAGAGGTTAAAGCAAATGACGATTCTAACACCTCGCATCACACAGCACTGAAGGGAAAAAAAAAAAGTCTATGTTAACCATTTTTCAGGTAAGGAACAATCAAAAAGGAGGCCCTACAGCCTGTTGCAATGATCAAATGTCTAAAATTTGCACAGATCAGCTGAGCTGGCATTTCTTTTCTGCCAACGCAAGCAAGTACAATCTAGCTTCAGGAGGCAAATTCATTCTGGCCTCTTGAGCAACTGAAAACTTGACCTACAACCCTTCATGGGTAGAATTTGTGGGATTTGAGGCCAAGGACTTTTTATATATTTTCAACATTATGATCTTAAAAGAATATGCTGGTCCAGCATGAAGAGGGAAAACCATTAAAGATCTCAAGATTTTCTTCTGCCTGACATGAAACCATGAGTCAAAGGAGGTGGGTCCCTCCCCATCGTGGCATGAAAGGTCAGAAACACAACTCTGCCTTTGGCCGTCTGCGCTAGCGGAGACTGGAGCTGACTTAGTGCAATACTAGGGTTTGTCTCTGGATGACAAACCCTGCTCTTCCACCTCATTTTCCTCTTGGGTAGCTGCAAACTTCTCTGCCTCACACCACACCTACACATAGTCAGCGGCTGTGCCATCAGAACGTGGCATCACCAACACCAGAGAGCAGACACAGCTCCCAGGGCTCAAACAACGAACAACCTTCCTAAAGTTTCAGTTGTTACCGACAATTTATCCTGCGAGAAAATAAAAAGTCATCTTTTCCCTGCACTTTTCTTTATGCATTTTCTCACTTGCATAGTGCAATCTTATTGGAAAAAAAAAAAAAAAAAAAAAAGATTATTTATTGAATAGAATCACACTTTAGACCAGCATTTCCAGTGACAGGAAACCTGGTTATAAAAATCTGTGAACTTATTAATAGCCCTTTTATTCAAATAGAACCAGGACCATATAAAAATTTAGCAGAGACTGAGATGGGCACGTTTATTGGAGAGAGTTACCTTTTGCCAGTCGTCACTGAAACCACACTCCTGCTTAGACTGAGGTGAAACAGCACTTGCTGCTTTGGGGAAAGGACTCTTTTCTTTGCCATTTTGACACACGTTTTCCTGCGCCCCTACAGCTGTAATAGGGGTCGCTCCACTTGAAATGCTCTCGGTGACGGGCAAACTCTTTCTCTGGTTTCCAGCAGAATTCTCCTGACTGGCATTTGGTGTCACCAGAGCTGCAGGTGCAGATTTTAAGTCGTTTCTTAAGCCAGTTGGTGAAGAATTTTTTGGGTTTTTACATGGTTTTGGATCTTTCTGAGACAGCACCATTCCTTTGCTTTTTGACAATACCAGATTCACTACTTCATTGGTTATTTTATTGACTGCAGTAGAATCAATCAACTTGGACGTGTCCTTTTTAAGTGAAGCATCAGAAGAGGAAGGTGCTTGCTTGTCAGCTTGGGCTGTGAGAACATCAGAGCCTCTTTTGGTCAACAAATAGACTTTCCCATTGTACATGACCAGAGCATTATCTTTAAGAGGTGTGATTTTTGTTTGGCTTCCACCGGGACCACTAGAACAGAGTGGTAAAATATTTGCGGAGTTACCTTCTACATTCTTCATGTCTGACAAAGTTTTCAAGATCTTAGAAGCCATGTTATTTGATGACTTTACAGGAATAAGGCAAGGCGCTGATGACTGTGGACTTTCTTGCACAATCCACTTCATTGGAGTCTGCTGGCACCGCTGACCATCAGATGGCGCTGTCTCAGGAGAAGAACTATTTCCCTTTTGTGTAGCTGACATTATTAATGATTTTGAAACTTCTGCGGCAGGTTTGGGGCAAATGGCTTGCAAACACTTCGGAAGTACCGTTTTCACCGTATTCACTGGTGACACGTAAATAACAGTCGGCATTTTTGTACTTTCAGCTCCTCCAGACACATTTGTTGCCGCAGCCGCCAGTATTTTTTGCTGTATTGCAGGCGGTAAAAAAGAAGCTGGGACAGATTTCACTTCTGCGTCAGCTGGTATCTGGAGGTGGTGGTCAGAGGGCAGGACCGGAGACTTCACAGCCACTGGAAGACTCGTTGTGTTCAGCAACATGTAGGCAGGGTTACTCTGGTTGGATGAGCTCGTTACAGCAACGTTCTGCAAAGACCATCTATCAACTGACACGCAACTGCTCTGGACGTTAGCAGCTGATTTGGGAATTAAGCTTTCTTTTTCAGAACCTGCCCTAACACCTTCCTGTTTGTCTAATGTCCTCGTAAGAATAATCTTCCCAGGATTAGGAGACTGAAAAACAGGTATCTTAACAGAAGAAGGTGTAGTAGTATTGGCAAGCTGTGTCTTAAAAGTAAGATGGACCGGACTAGGAATATTCGCTTTAGAATTATTTGGCATGGCTGAAGACGGAACTATTGGCACAAAGCTTCCAGAAGATTTAGAAATTGGAAGTAATTTCAGAAGGTTTTTTCCATCTGGTCCCGTCGTCTGAACTACGCGGTACACACAGCCTGCAACGCTTAACAAAACAAAGAAAAGAGAAAAGAACAAGAAAAACGAAAGACAGCATAAGTGAACACAGCATAGATATTTTAATTAACGTGCATCGGTGACTTGCATACCCAGCACTGCTACACCTCAGAAGCAGATTACTACTGAAAAATGCCAGATCTCATCCTCAGGAACTTCACTGGCAAAAATCATACTGATCTACTTCACGCACATCTTGGGTTAGCGTTTCAGAAAATCAGAGACTATCTGAAAATAGCATCTAACTTTTACGTCTCAGGGTAGCAAGAAATGGCATCCTTTTCAGATAAAAATAAGTTCAAAGACCCAAGAAAACCCCTGACATCATCCTCCTCTTCTACTTACAGGGCCTTTCATTCTGAAAAAGAAAAATGTTACCTCCAGGTTTCACAGAGAAGCCATGTTTTTTGCTCTCCCATCTCCCTGTTAATACGTGTCCTTAGCACTACAAAGTATGAATTTCAGGAAAGCTTCAGCAAAATGCAGGCAGATGAGTTGCATGGCAAGATGGAAACAGAAATCACTTCAGGCACATACATACAAAAAAGAAATTAAGATGCGGAACAGAGAATACATGTACTTGGTAGAACAGGCCGTAGGGTGGTCACCTCTCGTGCCTACATCTCACCTGCCCGCTCATTCCTTAGGTATAGACTACGAAGCCAGACATCTTTAAAGAGATGGAAAAGAAGATCAACCTCAAATCCCATCAAAGTGCATAAATTTATGAGAACAGGAGTCTAAGTCTAGGAAGGAAAAGGCTTCAAAACCAAGGAGGAACACATGGAAGCAGCACCAGCGGAATCTGAAGAGTAAGTACAGATTTTTTGCAGATGAAGACAGGAACTCAAAGCAGCAGACAGAACCTTGTCAAACCAGAAGTTAGTTGTGACTGCATCAAATGTCAAGATTTTTCAAGTCCATTGCAAGACAGAGAATCTTTCCCACTTCAAGTGAGTTTGCCCAAACGCAGGCATCTTCCCCAAAGAACTCTTGGACTCTCAGAAGAACAATCTAATGCCCAAAGCACTGCAGAAGCAACATGGCACGTTGAGACACGTATGATCAAACCAGAGTTTCCCTCACTAGTAAAGAAGAGGCCAAATGAACTGGAAGTGTTTCAGGGTCTTGACATCAGATCCAGAATGATTAAAAGGCAAGGCTGCCAACTCCACTTTCAGTCACCAAGAGCATTCTAGTTCTGTCCCATTGGCTTTCTACACCAATAAACGCACTGAGAACATGGACATGAGAGTATTTCCCAGTCCAGATGACATCAGTATTGTGTCCTGTTTACCGTCAAGCAGTTTTGAAACACTGGCATTTTTCCTGGCTTAAGCGTGTTTGGGATTCCAACTCAGCTTGGAACAGAGTGACTAGGAGATACCATTCATGGGTTCCACCGTTGTATCTGCTCAAGGAGTCAGTCAAGACATTGCCTTTTCCCATCAAGTGAGAAGTCGCAAGGATGCTCTTCACTCCCAGAGTTGGACAATTCCTGCTACAGCCTGAGGGGTCACGTTCCCCTTGGTGGTCAACATAAATGACCGTGTCATCTGTCTAAAACACAAAGGCTTTAGACACGCAGAGCTTTCCTCACTGAAACCTTACAATTAACTCCCACATCCAATCCTTTGGTACAAGGCCATTTCTAGGCACATTGCGTGAAAAAGCAGACGTTTATCTGATTTATCAGTGCAGTGGGCAGGAAATTCTGCAATAGTTTTGTTTTCAAAACATACTGAAAATTAAAATATGAGCAATATACCACATGGTTCCGAGTGGAAGCCACCATCAGAGTTTTTAGTAGTAAAATGGAGTTGGATGTTTTGGAATCAGAAATGACACCTAAGAAGGACTAGTACAAAAGGGTGATGATCTTACAGAAATATTTTTGCTTAAACATAGAGCAATGAGAAATATTTTTATGTTTGAACTTAATTAAAGCAGAAAAGACTCACTTTTGGAGCCACTTTAAACTTCCCAGCGCTACTGATAATGCAGAATGAGGAAGACCAGCCCTGAGCTCCTGGACAACACCTGTATCTCTTTTGTGCTTCTTTAATAATCCCATGATCTACACTCTCAACTTTTCCTCTCTTTTATAGATAAAAATTAATGTTCTGAAGGCAAATTCAGAAGGAAATTTTCAGCAGGCTCCACAGATGTGGAACTGCTGAACCACTACAGCTTCTACAGAGCAAACGGGCACTTACCTCAGCTCAAACTAACTATCACTGCAAATAGGCACCAAAGGGCAGAAGAAACCTCCAAAGAGGCAACACTCCTCCACCTGTCAAAGCAAGGGGATACCGCTAACTTTTGGGAAAGAGGCAGCGGAGCAGATCAGAGAGACAGGAAGCAAGAAAATCCGAGAGAGAAAGAGAGAGATGAGAGGGAAGATGCATTTGCATCAATATTTTCTTCAGCAGCAACAAATATTTCCTTGAGCAGCAGGAAATGGCAGTTTCCGGGGCTCACCTCATCTCTTCTCTTTTCTACCTTGAGTCATTCTTCACCACCCTTTTGATGGGCTTAAAAAAAAATGGTTTTGAAACTGTGGGATCAACAGATTTACAAACAGGATCTTTTAAGTAGGCTGAGGAAGAAACCTCCTTTAAAAAAATCCAGTTTGTCTGAACTGCAGGTCATTTTGCTTTTAAAAACAATGCACCTTTAATCTTCACATTCTATGTAAAAAAAGCAAGAAACCCCAAAATGACAGTTTTCTGGAAAATAACATTCTTTTACT
Organism: Numenius arquata; assembly: GCF_964106895.1. Classification (NCBI taxonomy): domain Eukaryota; kingdom Metazoa; phylum Chordata; class Aves; order Charadriiformes; family Scolopacidae; genus Numenius; species Numenius arquata. The sequence continues at coordinate 5,928,218 of NC_133599.1, read as the reverse complement.
TGAAGCAAGTAGCAGGTACTTACAGGATTGCAGAATTACAAAAAAGCTAAAAGATAGACAAGAAAGGAGAAAAGGAAATGTTCAGATGAGATATTGGGAAGTTGCATTCATACGTATTTACTCAAACATCCATGAAGGAGGAAGGAAAGATGTCAGTGTCAAAGCTTTTAGACGCTTTTCTTATTTCAGATAGAAGTTGAAAATACTTCAACCGTATATATCTCACATCACTAAAGACTTCTCCAGGTGATACAAAGAAATAACCAGGACCGACATTTCACGTTACCAAAATAAAATAAAGCATTTTCAGCTATTTCATACATTATTGAGTGATGAAGAAGAGAGCTAGAAGCTATTTTAATTCACTCTGCAGGCCATTGTTTCTGTGAAGAATACATTTTAAGAATTCCTTAAGCAGAGCGGAAAAAAAAATCTTCCCATCAGTATCCCCCTTTAAGAAGGTCAGATTAATTTAGACTAAATAATAACAAGAATTCTGTAATTCATGCCAAGTTGTACTTGGGGATTTTCCCCATAATTACTGAAGTAGAGATTTCTTTCTCTTCTTCATCCTCCTTCACTTCCCCACCCCACAAATATAAACCATCTCAAATCTCACATATTAACCCTTAACAATTCTATTGTTATGATGTTTCAGCATGACCCAAGGGCTGAATATAAGGCAGATCACTGAACAGAAGCCAAGGACAATAAGCTCATGGAGGAAAAAAAAAGAAGTGGTGGACTGATAGAAATCTTATCTAATGTCACCACAGATTCAGGTAGTTGGCTTTCTTTAAAAAATAATAAAATTCTGTGACATTCACAGAGGGAACTGTCAACTAGATGACATTTTTCTTGACCGATAAAGGTCATTATTTCTTTAGGTAAGTAGTCTGCATGGCAACACTGAAAGCTTCCCAATCAGCGATGGAAATGAAATTAAGCAAGCTATGAAAGCAGAGATAACAGAAAGAAACAGGAATATTTATTTATTTATTTATATCTATCAAGCTGAAAAAAATAAAAATAAGAATAGCCTACATTTTCCTCAGTTGAAACAGAATTCCTGTTTTCTTCACTTATATGATCAGGCACACCAATTTTGTTGTCTAAAATTCTCATTCCATGTCATTTATCACTCTTAGCAAACAGGAGGCTCAAATAACAAAGCACTGAGTATTCATCTTCTATCCATAATTTTTGCATTAACAAAAATATCCACAGAATATTTTCAGTAAATAAAACCATTCGCCAAATCCGTTGCAACCACCAGGGCGTCCCAACACATTATTGCAAAAGAAATCATGATCATGCCATCTAAAAAAATGTATCAGTGGAAATAAAAAAAAGACAGGGACTTGCTCAAACTCCAATTATACTTCAAAGCTGTCAGAAGAAATATTCTCTTTCGGCAGAAGCAACTACATTTTAGTCTGCTTTTACTCCCAGCTATTACTTTAGAGACAACTTTCATCTTCTATGAATATAAATAAATCAAACAGGAACTACAACCCGCTACAAATTTCAGAGAACCAACTTCATTTCTTTCAATGGGTTAAGTTGAATCCAGGGAACAGCAAAATAACATTTATTATAAATTGGAAGCGTGTACCCAGGGACAAAGCAAAATCAATTGATTGCAGTCTATCTTTACTTTATATATCCGTATCCCATCCATCTATTAGCTGAACATTGCAACAAAATAATCTTTGTTATTATTACCTGAGGGAAATCTGGAAATTTATGTGGAGTTTGCATACAGAGCTAGGAATCCTGCCCAGAATTTAGGTCCAGGCCATTCCTAATGGCTTGGCGGTTTTATCATAATCCCAAAAGCTTTCAGCAATGACAGAATAAACATTTTTGGTTTGACAATAATTTTGTATGAAAACACTTTCATCCACTGTCGAATATTCCTTGGAGTACGGATAATTATTCTAGGATATGCTAACTGCGGGGAAACGGTCCCCACGCTTTATTAAAAACCACAGCTCTAGCGATCAATGACCAGGTCCTCCCTCAGCCACAAAAAACCATTAGCAGAATTACAGGGAAAGCCAACAGCGCCAAAGCTACAGCCCACGGCCATCGGAGAACTCCCGAAAGCCGGGCAAAATGTATTGGGAGCCAAACCACAACTCCAGCAGTAGGCCCCCGCAGGGCTCCGGCCAGTTTAACGCAGGAATGTAAACGGGGAGTCTTGGGCAGCCTGGAAAACTTCCTTGGCGTGATGAGAGTTGGCATCACCTGGCTCACACCGCGCCTAGGGCTCCATTTGAATGAAAGTGCTAGACTGAGATTTATATTCATACAAAATACAGTTCAAGACACAGAGAAATGGGGACGAGGCCAGTCTTTTTTCAAGGAAATAGAGGAGGGGGCTGGTCTTTTTTCAGTGGTGCGCAGTGACAGGACAAGAGAAAATGGGCACAAACTTGAACATAAGAAGTTCCATCTAAACATGAGGAGGAACTTCTTCACTTTGAGGGTGGCAGAGCCCTGGAAGAGGCTGTCCAGAGAGGTGGTGGAGTCTCCTTCTCTGGAGACATTCAAAACCTGTCTGGATATGTTGCTGTGCAACCTGCTCTGGGTGGACCTGCTTTGGCAGGGGGGTTGGACTGGATGATCTCCAGAGGTCCCTTCCAACCCCATGTGATTCTGTGATTTGAATGAACAGATTGGTGTAAAGCCGTTCTCCCGCTGTAAAAGGCTGAATCCCTGTGCCCAAGAACCACAGGATGGTCTCGGTGGGAAGGAGGACCTTTAAGATCACCGAGTACAACCAGCACAACCAACCTCACAGCGCTCTTCCTGTTCCCTGTTTCCTGGCTGCCGCCGGTACAACCCAACCTCCCGGTGACCGTCCCCCGGGAGGCAACCGCAACCCCCCCACCCCCGAGGGTGAAGCAGCGAGCGGCGTCGAGCCAGGCGAACGCACCGTGTGGTGGGGCGGAGCCGTGAAGGGAAGGAGGCGGAGGAACCGCGGCACGCCCTCCACCCGCTCCCCGCCCCCCCCAAAAAAGGTCCCCAACACCGGCGACACCCCCGCCCCGGGGAGGGGGCGGATGGCGGCCGCCGCCTCGCACCCCCCGCCGGGCCCCCGCTGGGAGGGCGGGCGGCAGGACCGTACCTGGCGGGTCTCTCCCTGCTGGGCTCCCGAGCTTCCCGGGAGAACAGCGGTACCGGGGCTGCGGAGGGCGCTGCTCGCCTACCTCGGCCCGAGGCCGGGAGGAGGCGAGCGCCGGGCTGGCCCTCGCCGCTCCGCACCGCGCCGCCCGCGGCCCGCTACTCACAACTGCGTGGCGCTGCCCGACCGCTCCTCTCGGCTCCGCGGGGCCCCCAGCGGGCGGCTGGACATGGCGCGGCGGCGGCGGCGGCGGGAGGGGCCGGGCTGCCCCACACCGGCGGCGGAGAACTGCCGCCGCGGGGGGGGGTGGTGGAGAAGGAGGGGGGGAATGCGGGGGGCGGAGCGGAGCGCGGTGCGCGTCACTTCCGCTCCCCCACCTCTCCGCCCCCTCCGCCAGCCAATCGGCAGTCACTTCCGCCACGCCCACTTCCGGCGGAGGGAGGAAGTGGAGCGCGGCGCCGCCGGGCGGCCGCAAAGGGCGTAGCGAGGAGCGGCGGCGCTTCCGGCCGCCGCCGGAAGTAGTTGGGGGCGATGAGGGAGCGCTTCCGGCTCGGCCGGATTTAGGGCTGGAAATGGTGGGTTTGGTCGCCAGCGATGGCTCCGAGGGGCACAAGCGACAGCCCCAGGCCCGGCCTCCCCCCACCGTCACCCTGGGCACGGATGGGGCTGAGCCAACAGGCCGGGAGCAGCCCCAGGGCCCGGCGCAGCCTGGGCAGGAGGCGACGCTGCGCTAGGCCCTTCATCCCCATGGAGACCCCAGCCACCACGCCCGCCCTCAGGCGCTTGGCCAAAGCACTGGATGTCACCTCATGGGACCCCTCCTCAACCTATGTCACCTTCCTGAGCGTCCCGTGCTGTGAATATGGGCTGACCAGGTTGCTGTCGCCTCCCGGGTGATTCTTCCAACCAAAACCAGCTATTTTTCTGCTGTCAACTCGCACAGCGACGGAATCCTGGCATAGCCGAGGTGGGAAGGGACCTCTGGAGCTCATCGGATCCAACCCCCTGCTCAACCAGGGCCACCCAGAGCCTTTGTCAAGACAGTGCTTTTTTTAATATCTCTAAGAATAAGACTCTCACAGCCTCTCTGGGCAACCTGTGCTAGTGCTGTGTCGCCCTCGCGGTGAAAAAGTGTTTCCTAATGTTCAGAGGGAACCTCCTGTGTTTCAGCCTGTGCCCGTTGCCTCGTGGTCTGGCACTGGGCACCACGGACGAGAGGCTGGCACTGCCCTCCTTGCACCCTCCCGCCAGGTATTTACATACATTAATAAGATTCCTCTCAGCTTTCTCTTCTCCAGGCTAAACAGTCCCAGCTCTCTCAGTCATTCCTCATGTGAGAGATTCTCCAGTCTCTTCATCACCTTCCTGGCTTTTTGCTGGACTCTCTCCAGTGAGTCGCTCTTGTACTGGGGAGCCCAGAACTGGACTCCAGGTGTGGCCTCACCAGTGCTGAGCTGAGGGGAAGGATCATGTCCCTTGATGTGCTGGCAACATTTTACCGAATGCAGCCCAGGACACCACTCACATTCTGTGCAGAAGGGTGCATTGCTGGCTTCATGTTCAACCTGGTGGCCACCAGGATCCCCCGGTCCTTTTTTTCCAGGCTGCTTTCCAGCCAGATGGTCCCCAGCATCTACTGGTGCAGGGAGATTTTCTTCCCCAGGTGCAGGAATTTGCCTATCCTGCCTACGCGGCTCTCTCGCTTTGACTAAAGGGTGCTGCTCCCAGCACGCGTCAGGCCAAAATCTGAGCAGGACTCGAGTGAACAGGCACATGGAGGCAGAACGGAGCTGCCCAGGATTTAGTGCATTTTCCCCCCGATTCTTTTGGCACAGGAAGATCATCAAAATTGTGTCCCTAGGACAGCACCCAGGTGGGCTTTCTTGAGCCTTTCTCGCACGGCTCATCTTGCCACTGCAGACACAACGGTGGCAGCAAAGCTTTCAAAGCTGTATCAACTTGGTGGCACTTACGCATCCTGCCATGGGTGGCACTGTGCACAGGACACTGTGGCTCTAATGGCCCGCCTTGCCTCCGCCTTCTCACATGCTCCCTCTCTCGTCTCCACCGGGCTGACTGCCAGGTTTGGGCCCGAGTGGCCACCGAGATGAATGACAGATCCTCTCCCCCACCTCTCTCTTCAAGGAGAGGAGGGAAAGAGAGGAAGAGACTTAGGAGTTTAGAAGAAACTTTTATGAAACTTTAATGAAAATATTAATAATAATAAAATAAAAAGTAAATAGTATATATTACATTGTACATATACACGTGTATATAAAAGAAATATGCTCCCAGGATGATGATCACGTCGCCAGCAGGCACTGGGAAAATCCTGGACTGGACACAGCGACAGACAGGAACTGGATTCAGATCCGGATACAGGAACTGGATTCAGAAACACATGGATTTGGATCAAAGGCAGACAAACAGAGTCCTCCTTGGATGTTGGCTTTTGAGGAAAGAGGCCTGACCCTTTGATCCCTCAGCTTTTATACTGAGCGTGGGGCAGATGGGATGAAATCCCCTGTTGGTCAGTTTGGGGTCACCTCTCCTGTCCTCTCCTCCCTACAGGTGCCACCCTTCCGCGCTTCTCCCCTTCCAACCCTCCAACAGGGCAAATAACAAAGTTATCTGACCTTGGTTGTTAGAGCAATAAGTGCAAGCAAGAGCCTCTCTGCATCCCGTTCCCTGGCATTAACTATAAACATGGGTCTTAATCACTCTGAGAATGAGCAGTTTCTGCACAATATGTTGTTAATTTCAGAGCATTAGAAGAGGATTAGCTGCAAAGTAAAATTACTGATCAGAAAATTGGTTCTGTTTTACCTCAAACCAGGACACCGCCTGCGCTCTTTCCTCGCCGGGAATCCCTTTGCTGTGCATGGATCTCTTATTCCCAGTTACTGCTCTGGAAGCAACTCTGCTTGTCCCTCAGTGTTTACATCTCCCTGCTGCTAGCTCTGATATTCCTTAATTGCCTTGAACTAATGTCTTCTAATTCGACTGACCCTGCTTCTTCCAAGCCATCTCATTAACCAGCATCCTCAGCTACTGCCCACTTAAATCAGCTCTGCCTCTGCCATTGAATAAGCTCCACCTGTCCCTCCCTCCAGGAGAGGTTTGAGGGGAGATGAGACAAGCACTTGGACTCTATTAGGCATCTTCTGAGCAAACAAACTACAACATCCCCAGGAAATCCCTGACCTGCAAATCATTAAGATCTGGGAGAGCATCACAAAAGAGGAATTATACACACTCACAGCAAATGTGATTTTTCCAGTTGTCATTGGATCTCAGTGGCCCCCTCTTCCCTCTTTCTCCATTAAATCACCACACCACACCCAGTGTCTGCCCTTCTCCCCTCAGTTCTTCCCTGTTTACCAACCTCATCGAGGTCCACAAGGCATCAGTTGCCTTTCTCTACCTGTACTGTCCCCTTCAACTGACTTCTTCGGCCCACTACACCTCTGACGTCTGCTTACTCTGATTTTCCAGCCTCCTTCTGCCAATTACTCTTAACCCTTTCGCTGCCACCCATCCCCTGAACTCACAGCCTTCCTAGATGTCATCTGTCTTTTCCCCCCTGCTTTGTTTTCTCCAGTATGAGGCACCACTTTATCTAATTAGCTCATCCAAATACATCACAGTGCATTAGCTCAGTCCTTCATCCACCCAGAGATCCCTCCACTCCTTTCCACCTCATCTTACCCACAGCATGCACTTTTCTCTCCCTCATCCTTTTCCCTCTATCATCTATCCCCCCTTCAGTTCCCTAGGAGTATAAATTCCTATACGTGACCAGTCCCTATAAATCAATTCATCAATCCAAGATCTTCAGCGTGTGTATTTCATAGAAGGGAAAACTTTCAAAGTAATCTGTTAAAATTTTGCTTTTACCAACCGTAAATTGTCAAAGTGACATGAAACTTCAAGCATATGTTGGACTCCTCTCCATTTTATGGAGGAACAGCTGGCTAAAGTTATCTTCTTCCACCTGTGTTGACAGGCTCGTTCTTTCTCCTTGATGGAGACTTAGCTTGTATGGCTAATATGAAAAAAACCAGAAGTGGCTCATCCAATGGCTCTCCAGATCCCTGCAATGTAGATGTCCATGTCTGTTCATTGTCCTGTATGACCACTCTAGAAAAATGGACTGTTTTCATCTTTGCTGATCTATTTTAGACGCCCACTTTTAAGAGTAACTGTGTCTGAGTTAATGTTAATGGTCATTAGAGTTAATGGTCAGCAGAAGCCTTAGGTGAGACAGAACTGACCTCTAATTTAGGACCTCAGAGCTGGGCTTTTGCATTTAGTCAGCTTTTAAGAAAACCTTCAGGTATGGCCTAAAGCTCTCAGTGGCACGAAATACAACGGGCTTCACATCAACCCAAATCCCATCTTCCCAACTGTTCAGCTGCTTCACTGGCTCCCAGCCAAGAAGCTGACAATCACTAGTGTTTGGTATCCATGAAGATTTTTTAAAAAGTACTTGAGAGACTCTTGGTTTTGAAGTTCTTAAAAACTTCTTGATTCTTGATTTTGAAGTTCTTCTTTGGGAACATACTGAGAGACCCTCTTGTAATCTGTCCTCTCTCTTTTGCTCCAGGACCATAATCTCCCATTAATTCCCTCCTCTGCAAGCAATAGAATGAGTCAAAACTCTCCGGATTTGTGAATCAGAAGGCAAAATGTCCCCTGGCACTACTGTACGCATCCAGATTGTGGCAGTGAGAGGGCTGCAGGGGTGGAGGACCTGATGCAGGAGCAAGTGGCTGTTTCCTGAAGAAACCACAGCCCATGGAGGGCCCACACTGGAGCAGGAGAGAAGTGTGAGGAAGAAGGAATGGCAGAGAGGAGCTGTTATGGGCTGACCACAACCCCCCATTGCCCATCACCCTTGTGCTGCTCAAGGAGTTGGGGATGAAGAAGTGAAGTTGACCCTGGGAAAAAAGGGTGGGAGAGGAGAAGGTGGTGGTTTAATTCTTCTGTTTGTTTCTCACCACCCAAATCTATTTTAATTTTCAATAAACTAAATTAATTTTCCCAAAGTCAACTGTTTTGCCTATGAGGCTAATTGCTAAGTGACCTCCCTGTCTTTAGCTCAACAAATGAGCGTTTTCATCATCTTTTATCCCCCTGTGTTCTTGAGGAGGGGGAGTGAGAGAGCAGCTCTGTGGTCATCTGACAGCCAGCCATGGTCAACCCACCACAGTCACATTTGTGAGGGCTCATATGGGGCACTGCATCCACTTTTGCACAGCTTCCCCACCCTACCCTGCAAAGTAGACATCAGCCAACTGGCAAGAGTCCAGTGGAGAGCCACAAAGATTGTCCAGGGCTGGAGAACATGTTGAGCTTCTCACCCGCCAACACCCCCAAGTTCTTCTCCTCAGGGCTGCTCTCCAGCCATTCTCCGCCCAGCCTGGATTTGTGCCTGGGACTGCCCTGACCCGAGTGCAGGACCTTGCACTTGGCCTGGTTGAACTTCATGAGGTTGGCACAGGCCCCCCTCCCCAGCCTGTCCAGGTCCCTCTGAATGACATCCCAGCCCTCCAGCGTGTCAACTGTACCACACAGCTTGGTGTTGTCGGCAAACTTGCTAAGGGTGCACTCAATCCCACATCCACGTCACCAAAAAAGATGTTGAACAGCTCCAGTCCCAGTACCAACCCCCGGGGAACACCACTCGTCACTGGTCGCCACTTGGACATTGAGCTGTTGACCACAACTCTCTGAGTGTGGGCATCCAGCCAATTCCTTCTCCACTGAGTGGTCCATCCATCAAATCTGTGTCTCTCCAATTTTGAGACCAGCATGTCGTGCAGGACAGTGTCAAATGCTTTGCACAAGTCCAGGTAGGTGATATCAGTTGTTCTTCCCTTATCCACCAATGCTCTTAACGCCATCATAGAAGGCCACCAAATTCATCAGAAATTATTTTCCCTTAGTGAAGCCATGTTGGCTGTCACCAGTCACCTCCTTATTTTCCATGTGCCTTAGCAGATTTTCCAGGAGGATCTGCTCCACGATCTTGCTGAGCACAGAGGTGGGACTGACCAGCCTGTAGTTCCCCGCATCTTCTTTTTTTTTCCTTTTTGAAAATGGGGGTTCTGTTTCCCCTTTTCCAGTCAGCGGGAACTTCACCAGACTGCCACAACTTCTCAAATGTGACGGATAGTGGCTTGGCAACTTCATCCACCAGTTCCCTCAGGACCCGCAGATGAGTCTCATCATGTCCCATGGATTTGTTCATGTTTAGGTTCTTAGATGGTCTCAAACCTGATATTCTCCTACAGCGGGCAGTTCTTCATTCTCCCAGTCCCTGCCTGTTGTGGTTTTGCCTGGGATGGAGTTGACTTTCTTACTAGCAGCTGTGTTTTGGGTTTGGGATGGGAATAGTTGATAGTGCGCTAATGGTTTTGTTTGTTGCTAAACAGTGAAGGCCTTTTTTTTCTCCTTGCATTGCCCCGCCAGTGGGTGGGCTGGGGGTGCACAAAAGGCTGGGAGGAGACACAACCAGGAGAGCTGATCTCAACTGACCAAAGGGATATTCCATGCCATGTGATGTCATGCTCAGTGTATAAAGCTGGGGGAAGAAGAAGGAAGCAGGGGGATGTTTGGAGTGATGGCGTTTGTCTTCCCAAGTCACCGTTATGTGTGATGGAGCTCGGCTTTCCTGGAGATGGCTGAATACCCACCTGCTGACGGGAAGCAGGAAATTAATTCCTTGGTTTGCTTTGCTTGTGTGCACGGCTTTTGCTTTATTCATTATACTGTCTTTATCTCAACTGATGAGTTTTCTCACTTTTCTGATTCCCTCCCCCATCCCACCGAGGGGGGAGTGAGTGAGCGGCTGCATGGTCCTAGATGCTGGCTGGGGTTAAATCATGGCACTGCCCTTGCCTTCTGTGACTCGGCCAGTGTGGTCAGAGCCGTCGCCGGTGAAGACTGAGGCAAAAACGTCATTGGGTACCTCAGCCTTCTTGTCTGGGGTAGCTCAAGACACATTGCCACAGAGGTTCAGACCATCTTCTGAGCTGTATGGTTCCTGATAGACTTGAGAAATTATAATCTTTAAAAATTATTATTTCTTTATAACATAAAACTGACTTTGGAACCTGCCATGGTTCTGTACATGAAGCCAATGGTGTGCTTTCATGGAGAGACATGGCATGGGAACACCTGAGGACAGAGAATTTCCAGAAGAGCTCTGGCAGGTGAAGCCAGGCAGAGGCACCGTGACCGGTCGTGGTCTCTCCATATCATCTCTCTGAGAAGGACCTGTGCTGACCTAACCCCTGACCTGCTTCGGGAGGTTGTCTGGGGAAAGACCTCATCTTTTCAGCCCAGAAGGGAGCTGTATCATCTCTCATTTGTACTTCTTGACCAGCAACTCAAGAACAGGATTTGCTCGTACCACGGCTGGTGCTTGAGAATCTCTTTCAGTTTTTCTACAAGACCTATAATCTTTACTTTTTTTCTTTAAAGCTCCAGAAGCTGTATCACTACAGCTGATTTTTCACTTCAGAAGTTAATTCTGAGTCTTCTTGTTTTCTGAGCATGACCTGAGAATATAAAAGATGATTGCTAAAATTGTAGAAGGTATTTTATAATTGAAATAAAAGAAAAAAAAAAACAACCTTCTATGCTATTGGTGAATTTGCTTTTCAAAGTATCGATGATGCATTTCATTCACTGCTGGGAGGCAGTGAAATAAATATCACTTCAGGAGACCAAAGAGAAGAATAAATTTTCTAGTTCCAAGTTCACCAGCGATGCTGTTCATTGGAGGCTGGAAACCAGACCGAGGGTGAAATGAAAGAAGTTGTCTTGGACACGGAGCTTTCCGGGGGCAGCTTGTAAAATTTGAAGAGGAAGTTGGTGTGTTCAGAGAAACAAGAATCAATGTACAAGTCTGTATTAATTTATAATTAATAAAGTGCTGTCCTGGGAATTCACCATAAAGTCGATTTTCTACCCCAATGAAAGTAACTCCAATGGATCCCAAACTTCCGTCCTCTATTCAGGCTGAAATGGAAATGCCCCCACAGCAGAATGTATTTAATAGGATGGAGATATTCTAACCCAAAGAAGGGGCAAAGCTCATGGCTCTTCCTGTGCTGCCATGCCGTACAAACAGCAGGACTTCACCTGAAGCTGCTCACAGCGATGTCTGTGTGCTCGTATGTCCCCAAACAAGAGTTTGGTGACCATCTCATCACCAATGTGTTCACCAGAAGTCATCGCTCTACCTGGTCAAAAGCTTTTTCTCCTCCTTTCCCTCTCTCCCCACCTGGAAATCCTAAGGAAGGAAGTTTGGTGTCTGACTGAATTGGAAATTGTGCATCTGACCTGTTCTGGACGTGCCCCGTTCCAGGGTGAAATCAGGATCCAGCCAGGTCAAATCTCTATGGGTAAGTTTTTACTATTTCCCACCAGAATGATGTTCTGGCCAGTACATTGAAATCCCACGTTTAGGCAGAAGTTGGCCTCTCATCTAGAATATATCAGACACGCATCGTTAGGACTAACTCCATTTGTTTTTTTAAACGGAAAGGGAGCTAATCTCTGAAAAGTGATTTAAAATTTACCAGTCGATCCAGTGGCCTTGGTTCCCTCCAGGTGCCTTGTTCAATTCCATGGGAGCTGATCTGAGCCACTCATTTTCTCTACGGCACAATTCCTGCCACAGCAGGATCACTGTTTCCAAGCTGTGTTTCCTGTACAGTTTTTTATCATGCGAGGACACCAGCCGAGGCTTCTGGGAAATTCAGGTTGCTTCAGATTTGGGCAATTCTTGTCAAGCCTTTCAAGCTCCCTTTGAGCGGGCAGAGTACCCAGCCCCTGCTGACGGTGAGGTAGATCTTTGACTTTGTCATTTATAAGAAGCTGGACTAAAATCCCTCCAAGGTTTTTTCGCAGTCATAACTTTTTCCTCGTGTTAAATTCAAACATTTTGAGTGAGGTATAATTCAGCTTCCTCTAAATTACAAAACGGTCCCATGTGCTTCACATGAACATCACTTTTGATGCAGTCCTTGGGGGGACACCAGTTCAACTGGTGCCTCCTTTTCCTGCCTGTTCCTACCCCATCATTTTGTTTCTGACTTTGAGTTCACCACGTGATAATGAAAGCAGGTATTTGTGTGCAGAACTGACTGCTTTATTTATCAAATGCGGGTCCCGTCTTCTCTTCAGGAAGATTAATTGACTTGTTGGAGAAGCCGCCAGGCAGATGCCTCCTCTGCCAATCAACAGGGACATCGCCAACACTCGCTCTTGTCAAACGCGATGCCGCTGAGATATCACAAGAAGGCAAATTAGGCTGATTAACATAACTCATGCCCTAATACGTCTGGAGTCTCGTAACGCTTGTGACAGCGCTAAATGATGCTGAATCAGAGTTTACCGTGTGCTCCCTATTCGATACGTGAATTATAAACTGCTTTATAATTCTCAGTGCAATTTCTAGCGGCGAGTCATCAAAGGTGTGCACGTCCCTCAAGGACAGGCTTCCACCTCCACAGTGGTGCAGACCCAATTAGCATTTTCAATCATTTAAAGCAAATTTGCAAGTATAAAGCCATAAGTTTGTCTAAATTCTCTGCCAATTATACAGCTGGAAAAAGTAAAGTCGGCGTTAGAGATAGTAAAACCCTGTTTTAATTAAAATAGGGCTTCGTGAGGGTTCGCAAGAATTTTGCATTCCACCCTTCTCATTTCTAGACGTGAAACAAACTAATGCTTGACATTCTATTAGAGGTGCACCAAATCCTAGCTAATATCGCTCATTTTGTTAAAGGCATTCCTTTGTACAATTATGACTAAACCACAAAATAATAAAATTCAAAACTCGTCCAAAGTTTGAAACGCCAATGGGCTGATTGAGGGTCCATTAAAAAACACCATTAATTTAAACAGCAATATTTTCTAACGAGACCAAGTATAGAAAGTTTCATGATTAAAGAAAAATAGTTTAGTAAGAAAGAGAGGGGTAGACTACAATTTTGACAATTCAGAGCACAAGGGGAGTACTCAATCTGGAGCACTGGGACCAGTTCTGGGCTCCCCAGTTCCAGAAGGACAGGGAGCTGCTGGAGAGGGTACAGCAGAGGGCTACAAAGATGATGAGGGGCCTGGAGCATCTCTCTTATGGGGAAAGGCTGAGGGACTTGGGTCTTTTTAGTCTGGAGAAGAGAAGGCTGAGGGGGGATCTGATCAACACCTATAAATACTTAAAGGGTGGGGGTCAGGAGGATGGGGCCAGTCTTTTTTCAGTGGTGCCCAGGGATAGGACATGAGGAAACGGGCACAAACGAGCATAAGAAGTTCCACCTAAACATGAGGAGGAACTTTTTTCCTGTGAGGGTGGCAGAGCCCTGGAAGAGGCTGCCCAGAGAGGTGGTGGAGTCTCCTTCTCTGGAGACATTCAAACCCACCTGGACATGTTCATGTGCAACCTGCTCTGGGTGGACCTGCTCTGGCAGGGGGTTGGACTGGGTGATCTCTAGAGGTCCCTTCCAACCCCATACCATTCTGTGATTCTGTGAAATCTTGCACAAAGGCTGTGTTTTCTACCTTAGAGTACACGCTCCATTGCCTCCCCACCACACATTGGAGGTTAATTATTGTTTCTGCTAATTAACCCAGTAAAACATTCAAGAAGTAAACTACTTAGAATTCTAAGTCTCATTTATAAAAGTGATATATCACTTAGGAATGTCATATAACTAAATTAGGATATAGATTTCCATGTTCTTGGAGTGTAAATCTGGGAAAGGAATTAGACTTAAACACCACAATTTTTAGATATAAAACCTCAGAAGTTTCTGTGTCAAAGTTTAATACTCAGAACTTCTCCCATCTGCAGAAGCTGGAGAAATCATCGCTCAGTTCTCCAAGAAAACCCAACCAGTCCAGAAACCAGCCATTTCTCCCTTAAACATCCAGCCAAACCAAGGCAGTGTTGTTGAGGGATATTAATTGTTTAGCATAAATAAGTTTTAAGTAGAATAAATTATTTAGGATTATAATTTGGGCCAGTCTTTTTTCAGTGGTGCCCAGCGACAGGACAAGGGGTAACAGGCACAAACTTGAACATAAGAAGTTCCATCTCAACATGAGGAGGAACTTCTTTCCTGTGAGGGTGGCAGAGCCCTGGAAGAGGCTGCCCAGAGAGGTGGTGGAGTCTCCTTCTCTGGAGACATTCAAACCCTGCCTGGACACGTTCCTGTGCAACCTGCTCTAGGTGGACCTGCTTTGGTCCACCTGCTTGGCAGAGGGGTTGGACTAGATGATCTCCAGAGGTCCCTTCCAACCCCATATCATTCTGTGATTCTGTGATAATTTGGTGTGATTTGTGCTGCTTGCTTAGCTCTACTTAGCACGAGTAGCTAGATTTGCTCAAACCTCTAGGCCATGAGAAAGCTACTCTTCTCAGTACTTTTCCCAGCAGATGGTACAGTGTTGTTTAGTCTTTCAGCGTGGAAAGTGCTGGGTATCACACTGATGTTTTGGTAGTCTTTCTCCCAAGTCCAGGACTTTTCATTTCCCCATCTTCTGCCAACAAGGGCAGGTGCACAAGGAACATAAACCAGAAGATACGGAGGCTCCAACCCTTGACATAAACTGCAAATCAACGAGATAAGAACCCGCCTGCCTGGACACAGAAAAAGAACCCAATTAGATGTTAGAAGACCCTGGACGAAAAATCACCATTGGACTAAAAGACTTTTGTGGCCAGCGGGTGAAGGGCACGTGAGGGGCGGGTGTGTGGATCACAAGGGAATCGTTGCCCAGGGATTCCTTTGTCCGTGGTCCCTCTCTTTGGAGGCACCCAGCCTGGGCTGTTCTTGCTGCTGTACCTTCCAATTAAATTAATTACTTTATGAAATCCAACGCCTGAGACTCTGCTGCGGGAAACCCGAGGGTCGAGCCTGAAGAAGCAGAAAGCTCCTGGGATTAAGTGTGTGTGCATGAGACACCACGAGCAGTGTGTGAATGCTCGGGCAGCAGCTTCACCTTTAACCGTGTTGTCTGGGGAACAGGCAGGTTGTTCTTCACGGTCCCCAGCCCGTGAGGGGTCAAATGGATACCACACTGAGGAACTCAGCCCTAGACCTGCAGCCGGGCATAGCCGGAGCAGTGAAACTGCAGCGCTTCGGGCTCGGAGTGAGTGAGTTTCTTCCAAAAAGCATCATCCCTAGGAAGCATGGACGGGTGACTCCAAGTTCAGCCAGCCA
This sequence comes from Numenius arquata, assembly GCF_964106895.1. Taxonomy (NCBI): domain Eukaryota; kingdom Metazoa; phylum Chordata; class Aves; order Charadriiformes; family Scolopacidae; genus Numenius; species Numenius arquata. The sequence goes on along the minus strand of NC_133599.1, from coordinate 5,912,846 downwards.
GGACTGTTTGCACGTGCTGCTTTGCTGAAGTGAAGATGTTGGAACACAAACGCTCTGAAAATGCCAGATGAAGAGGGTCAGTCGCAGCAGCACCTCCCAGGTAGGGTTTGCTCTGGCAGATGCCAACCCTGGTGTCCTGGTTCGAGCAACACAGGATTAATTTCTCTGCCAATGCTTGGGAAACCTGCACTTTTAGAAGACTCTGGTGTCTGAATTTGTGACAATATTTACTTTACAGCCAGCTCTGGGGGGCGGGATTCAAGGGCTCCATGTTTTCAAGGTTCCCAGGTGCAGGGACGAGGAGGAGCGAGACCTGGGCACTTCACGGAATCATGGAATTGTCAGAGTTGGAAGGGACCTCTAGAGATCATCTAGTCCAACTCCCCTGCTAAAGCAGGATTGCCCAGAGCACATCACTCAGGACTGCATCCAGGCGGGGCTTGAAGGTCTCCAGAGAAGGGGACTCCACGACCAAGCTGACAACAGGGTTATTTCATACCATGAAAGGCACATTCCACAGAAATTAGAAAGTTTGCTGAGGAGTTCTCTCGCTGTTTCTCTCCCATGATGGCCGGGATCCAGACAACTCCTTGCCCCGGTGCCGGAGCCCTGAGCCCTTCCCTTCCTCCCGAAGCCGCAGCGCTCACAGGGTCCCACATTGGCTGTTCCTGCTGGGAGGGCACAGCTTCCTGGGATGGAATGGGCTGGGGATAGTCCTTGTGTATTTTTATTGGTTCTTTAGTGGTTATTAATACTGGTTCTTTAGTGTTATTAATGTTAACTATCTAGTATTCTGTTATATCTATTTATATTTCTGTCATAGGGTTTCCTTGTTTTTCCCCGATTCCCCTTCCCAGGTGGGGAGGGCTCATCGGTGAGAGAATAATCGTCTAAACAACACTAAATTGTTGTGGGTTTCTCAAACCTTGACACTTTGGGATGACCTTATTGAGGTGAGGCGTGGAACTGCCCTCGTCTGTCACTCCTGGCAAAGACCCACCCATCACCACCCAGGGACGAGTCCTCCAGGGTAAGGTCACAGAGTAGCTCCTGCTTCCAAGTAGCGATTGCAGCCCTTTGAGCCACGAGCGAAGCTGGTTGAACCAGTGAACGGTATCAGCAGCGAAGGTTTCTTCAGCAGCAAGGAAGGAAGTCGTGTCACAAAGCTAAAGCAGCTCTGAAAACTCTGCGTCTGGTTGGGAAAGGTCCCCACCAAAGCAGAAGTCACCGCAGGCAACCAGATGACCTAATTTGGCCGCCTGCCTCTGGTGTGATTCACCACAGCATCGACTGCGACACGAACCAAAGGAAATTACATCAGAAAAGACACTTAAAGCCCTAAACTCACAACCCCCAAAATGTGAACTTAAAAAGACAAGCCTCCTAAAGAAGGAAGAAAGAAGAAAAATATCACCTGGACACACAGAGCGGGTTTCTGCCTGTTGGAGAGGAGTGAGGAGCCAAGGGAGGGGCAGGAGGGGGGGAAAAAAAATAAATCAGGTAAGATCAGTCACCATCAGGCCCCTCTCTCTACCGTGGTAAATGCACTTAAGATGAACCAGATTCAGGTATGACCACTGCCAAGCTGGGGCGGCCCTGCCTCACACCAGGCACACACAGCAGAGACACCATCACTCCTCTCCCTACCCAGAGCTCAGGGATCTTCACCAGAAGAAACCCAAGTGCATTTTGTTGGCTCAAAATCCAACCAGTTCCACAGGGAAATAGTGTTGCCTCCATGGTCCGGTCCCCCACAGCAGAGAAAAAGATGGAGAGGAATATTCTCTCTTAGTGATTAATTTTTACTGAGCAGATCTTTTTGCCACGAGGGAATAAATGAGACCTTGGTCCTTCTGCTTCACGGGAACTTCTCCATTGCTACTTTGTCAGCCAGAAGCAAATGTCTTAGAGCTCAGTTGCCCTTGAAGTTTCCTGCTTAAACAGTGCTCCTACTCCTGCTGCGGTTCCTCAGCAGGCACAAGCCCTACCCCTTCCAACCAAAGACCTTCCAGCTGCTTTGTCACAAAAAGTCTCCTGAAGAGGCCTTGGTCCTCCTGGTTCCTTTGATGGCTGACCAAGGCCACCCGCATGGTTGGAGGTCTCTCCGCCTATGGTGGATGCCCCTCTGGCTGCAAGCATGCTCATGTCCAAAGTCATCTCTTGCACCACGATGTTAGAGGTGATGCTGCACAGCAAAAAACATTCGGTGGCTGCTGATGGTCCTGTCTCTTCTCTATGAGGCTCTTCCTAGGACTCACAACACAGCTCAGGTGACACAAAGTACTCCAAGGCAGAGATGTTTCAGGTAGCTGAAGAACCATTTAGGACCTGAAGGACTATGCCTTAAAACATGAGGCAAGAACCGCTCTGCATTCCTGTGGCCACCTGGGCTACAGCCCTGTGAGCTCAGGATGCAATAAATCCCTGTAAGCAGGAAGGAACCCAATTAAAAAGATGATGGATGCCAGGAGGCTTCAGTGCAGTGGTCATTGTCCCCAAAGTAAGAGGCACTGCGTTGGCCTCCGTCCTTTCATCAAGGATTCAGTAAGGGCCTCTCATTCTGGTCATCCTTGCGAATTCTGAGGTTTGCTGAAGGGCTAAAATGTTGAGGAACATCAGCACCTCCAGGAGCTTCATGTGTGCTTGGGGTGGCGGGAGGGTACAAGCAGCCTCTCAGATCAGTCCGATGGTCCCTGCGGCGTTTGTGTTTGTATCCTTGTGCTATCGTGCCCTTTCCTGAGAGGTCCTGCAGGTCACCAGCAGTGGTGGAAGACACTGTCAGGAGCAGTGTTTGGCCTCCTCCTGGTGCACACGGTCCTGGGCTGCTTCTGCACCACGTCCGGGGATGCTCTCCAAGGGAAGGAGTTTGGGAGCTCTGGGTCGCTGCAGGGGTGTTCTGCAGCCAGGTTTCCATAAAGGACCGACGGATACCAACCGTGATGATACATTACTCTAGAGACCTTACATTTTTCATGTCAGGAATCATTTTTATTTCTGTTAAAACCAAAAATAGTACCTACGGTGATTAAAAACCCCACTCCACTCCCCCCCACCCCCACCAAAACCCCAACCATAATAAAAGATCATTGACTAATCCCACCTTGTGAAACCTCACAATGAGACGCTTCAATGGAAGGGCACGTTTGTACATGTGGTACCATAGAAATGACATCTAGTCTACAGTTCTACAGTTCTAGGGGAATTAGCCAAGAAGCAGAGTTCTGGTGAATGAAGCTGAACATCAGCCCTAATTCAGTGAGACATTTTGCAACGTTACCCTTAAAAGGCATAAGAAATCCCACTTAAGTCACAAGAACTACACACAACCTTACAACGGGCTGGACTCCGCTGCCCCTCCCCAGACCGGGGACTGCAGCACCAACTGTGAACCTAAAAACCGCATCTGAAAATCCCTAAACCTCTGTCTCTACAAGACAGACAAATAAAGCTGTTAACACTAATGTGTGAAAACACATTAATGTGCACATATTCTTCAACTGACATTTATCTGGTGCGTTGGAAAGACAAGTATTTATCACTTAAACTATTTATACGCACGAACACGAACTCGCACAAACAGCGAGTGGATTCGAACAATACTGAAGCATCGCGTCCTGTCCAAACCAGCCACCTCTTGAACAACAAACAGCTTCTAACGCTCATAGACAGAGAGTTTCATTCGAAATAACTGCACTAACACACACATTCAGGATCCCACACTTTTCCTGGAGGTCAGTTCCGAAACCGGAGGCACCGCCTGCAGGACACAGCCCTGGGTGCCGTTTGCCCAGCTCAGTTGCCCCCTGCCTCTCCCCTCTTGCCGTTCTTTGGTTCCCGATGGGTAATCCCCGACGGGACCTCGGTGTGATCTGCCATCCTGGCCACTTTTCCTTTTGGGACGTTTTCTTCAGAGTGGTCACGCTTTACCTTCATTTCCATTGGGTCATCTGTGTCATCTACGGCGAGAAGGAAAGAAGAATTAAGGTTTGCGAGTCCTTCTGCGACTTCAGCGCGACAGCCCCCAGTGACAGCGGTGGGTGAAGCTGCAAAGCACGGCAGAACCCCCTTCTATTTACAGGCACCAAGAACAACGTGGGGAGTACGGGGCTCTGGGTCTTGGATTTTGGATTTCCAGATCTCCAAGGGTTTGTGGAAGAATTGACAGCATCCAGTGGTTGTATCTGGAACTTCCCAGATACATCCGTGTGCACAGGATTGGGAGCAATTAATTCCATCTGACCACAGCAACTGAGGCAGGGATACTTAAGAATCCCCTCGGCTGCTGTACGTTGGATTTCTGTAATGTATAGAGAGGCTGCTACGCCGTACTGTTAAATACAAACGCATCGCTTCACTGACAGCCCTGCAGAAGATTCTCCTGAGGCCAAGAGCTCGTCACAGGCCCCAGGATTTCAATTTTAAGAGCACGGGTGCCGTAAGTGAAACATCCACATGACTGGAAATACCAAATTAATTCAGGCTCCCCCAAAGTTTGAGTGTTCCAGCCTTACCTGATAATTACCAGTTTGTTATGCAGATGCTTAACCTACTTAGAAAACAAGGTCAAAAGGTAAATTTCTTGGAGCAACTCAGCTCTCAAAGGCTTTTCGCTCATTAGTGGTCAGTGGGAATGTCAAATAATTCCTGCAGGGCAGATCATGGTAAAAAGGACAGTTAAGGATGCTGTGGTTCGCGAGAGGTGTGGGCAGAGCTGCAGAGATTTCTGTGCCCGGGAGATGCAGCTGGGAACCCTGGGGCTGGGGAGTCTCTTTGTGCAGAACCAGGGAAGGCAGAGAAGGTCTGCTCTCAGGAGGTGTCCCTCCAGCAGGGAGAAGGGAGCTCCTGCCCTGCCGGGGCAGCCGTAAGGGAAGGGACACTGCCTGGCCTCTGGTTTTCCCTCTTGGGACACCATTTGAGCAGTAACTAGAAGAGCAGCACATGGTGATGGTAACCAAGAGGAAAGACATCCTGATATTACCGTTTGAGAAAACCCATAACAGTTTATTGTCATTTAGACAATGATTCTCTCACCCGATGACCCCTCCCCACCCCGGGAAGGGGAACTGGGGGAAAACAAGGAAACCCGGGGGTTGAAATAAAAATAGATTTAATAGGATAAGACTAAAAAATTAACAATAATAATAATGAACCAGTATTAATCCCAATACTAATATAAGATACATAAGGACTATCCCCAGCCCATTCCATCCCAGGAAGCCGTGCCCTCCCAGCAGGAACAGCCAACGTGGGACACAGTGAGCGCTGTGGCTTCAGGAAGAAGGGAAGGGCTCAGGCCTCCGGCATCGGGGCAAGGAGTTCTCTGGACCATTGTCATCAAGGGAGAGAGAGAACTACCCAGCAAACTTTCTAATTTCTGTGGAATGTGCTATTCATGGTATGAAATAACCCCGGTGGCAGCTTGGGTCAAGTGCCCGGGTCTTGCTCCCCCTAATCCTCGCACCTGGGGAGCTTGAAAACACTGAGACCTTGAAATCCGCACCCAGAGCTGGCTGTAAAGTAAATATTGTCACAAATTCAGACACCAGAGTCTTCTAAAAGTGCAGTTCTCCCAAGCGTTAGAAGTTAGTCCCGTGTTGCTCAAACCAGGACACCTGGAAATCAGCACAAACCCAACGCCCAAAGCCAGTGACGGTCTCTGCATCACAGCAGAGTGAACGCCCAGCGCTGCAGCCCCCCCTTACCTCTCGTCAGCTGGGCTGTTCTGGGCTGCTCCTCTCGCACCCGCTTCATCAGCTGCAGGTTGTGATCGCTGGCTTCCTTGTGGTTCACCATCGGGAAGGGGTAATCGCGACCTGGGGCAACACGGAGACAGCGGCTTTTACAGAACTGATCAAGGACAAGGCACTGGATTTGCACCAGGGCAAACACAGCTTTTCTTAAAATAAATGGAATCTAAAATAGAATCACACGGAATCACAGAATTGTAGGGGTTGGAAAGGACCTCTGGAAATCATCCAGTCCAAGCCCCTGCCAAAGCAGGGTCACCCAGAGCAGGTCACACAGGAACGTGTCCAGGCGAGTTTGAATGTCTCCAGAGAAGGAGACTCCACCACCTCTCTGGGCAGCCTCTTCCAGGGCTCTGACACCCCCAAAGAAAAGAAGTTCCTCCTCATGTTCAGATGGAATTTCCCATGTCCCAGTTTGTGCCCGTTGCCCCTTGTCCTGTCCCCGGGCACCACTGGGAAGAGTCTGGCCCCATCCTCTTGCCCCCCGCCCTTTAGCTATCGCTCAGCATCGATGAGATCCCCTCTCAGGCTGCTCTTCTCCAGCTGAACAGCCCCAGGTCCCTCAGCCTTTCCTCAGCACAGAGATGCTCCAGCCCCTGAGCATCTTCGTAGCCTCCGCTGGACTCTCTCCAGCAGCTCCCTCTCCTTCTGGAACTGGGGGGCCCAGAACTGGTTCCAATGCCCCAGATGTGGCCTCCCCAGTGCAGAGCAGAGGGGGAGGACGACCTCCCTCCACGTGCTGCCCACGGTCATCTTGATGCACCCCAGGAGACCATTGGCCTTCTTGGCCACCAGGTCACATTGCTGGTCCATGGGCAACTTGTTGTCCAACAGGACTCCATGGTCTTTCTCTGCCAAGCTGCTTTTCAGCAGGTCTCCCCCAACCTGTACCAGTGATGGGGTCATTCCTCCCTAGGCCATGTGACCTACTCTTCAGAAGTGCTGATTTCTCTCCATCAAAGAGTAAAAGCTCCCATTTAGCCACAAGTTTATAACAGACTTCAAAGATGCATTAGAGCGAGCGTAAAAGCACAAGATGTTCCCATACTATTTAAAGACAGCCAGGAACCCCAGACAGATTCATAGATTCATAGATTGGTCCAGGCTGGAAGAGACCTCCAAAGGTCATCTAGTCCGACCTTCCCGCAGTCAGCAGGGACACCCCCAACTAGACGACGTTGCCCAGGGCCTCGTCGAGCTTCACCTTGAATATCTCAAGGGAAGGGACCTCAACCCCCTCCCTGGGCAACCTGTTCCAGTGTTCCACCACCCTCAGAGTAAAGAACTTTTTCCTAATATTCAATCTAAATCTCCCCTTCTCCAATTTAAAATAAGTGCAAAGGCAACAACTTACAGTGATCCAACAGTTTTAGGACATGAAGTAGAGGCAAAAATATGTACTCTGAGATTATTCCCCAGTAAAAAACTTTAAAGCAGAATGGACAGAAGGTAGACTGCTGGGTTAACCCATTTTCAGAAGATAAATGCATGACTTGTGTCGGGAGTGAGACGCTTCCAGCTCACGCATGTAATCATTTTGGACATTGAGCAGCAGCAGAACCTTCAGCACCCAAGTGAATTACCGATGATACACCCCGCTCGCTGCTGCTCCTCTTCGGAGGCCGTCCAGGGCTCATAGATGTACTTGGAGGGAAAGTTCTTTAGAACAGGCAAGTATTTCCTGCAAAAGAGGAATAATATGGATTTTTATAACCCTGCAGATAAATATTCATACATTTAAGAGAAGTGTAAGCCAACCTGTGCCACATTAATTCTTGGTGATCGTACTGATACTACAATCCCTGGGAAGGTTCTGATTCGTTTTGCACAAAACCTCTTGGGTTTATGTTCTGAAAACTCCACAGGTTGATATCTTCCAAAAGTTAATTTTACAGAAAAGAATAAGTGGGTTGATTTGAACATTACTTCAGCTTTGACTTCATCCAAAATATTTTGGGTTTTTAACATTTTCACTGATATTTCATCTTAAACTTCAATAAATTTGAAAAACAAACTCATTAAAATTATCTAAAAACTTCCTAGAGAATGGGGAAGTGATTTTCTGCCCCGCTCTCTCAGGTACATCAGCCTGGGCTCCTCCTTGGCAAGACACGAAGCCGGGCAGGATGCGAGGAAGAGGAGGTGCAGGGAAGTGGAGTTGTTCGCTCAGACGTAACATGGCCTGTTCCTGTCGCAGGCAGCGGTAAAAACACCCCCGACTTGTGAGGATGCCCATCGGTACCTCATCTAGAGAGAAGGAAACTGAGACTTTGAAGCAAAGAGGACTCACTCAGAGCAGGGAATAAAACTGAAGTGTCTGAAATGAATCAGATCAGCTACAAAACCCAGAAACGCAGCACTGACTGGGGCGGAGGGAGCTGTGGGAAGTTTTACTCGAGTCCTTTAGAAAGAGGAGTCAGGCTGTGATCAAACACGGTGCTGGGACCAACAACTGCTCACAAATCAATCCCCAGCCCTGCTCAGTCATCACCTGTGCAGCCACACTACGTCCCTGCTTCTCTGTGCCTCAGTTTCCTTATGTGTTAAATCAAATCATTGCTGTGTGCCCTGTTTCAGAGGGGTTTGTGTTTCAGACAGGCTGAGTTCAGGGGCTCCTGCTGTCGGAGGAGCCAAGGGAGCGGTAATGGAGAGGACGGTGGGGTGCATGGCCCTACCTGATGTACTGCCCCTCGGGATCCGTGCGCTTCCCAAAGCGTATGGGGCAGAAGATCCGCGTGTACTGGTGGAAGAAGGCGCTGGCCGACAGCCACATCCAGTTCCCCGCGTTGATGCTGTAGTCGGCATCTAAGAGCAGCTCTTCAAACACCTGCGCCTCAGGGATGGGAAGAGAAAGAGAGAAAAACACCCCTGAAACGGCTGCCTTCGTGGCCAAAAAAAACCCCTCCAAACACGTTGGGAGATGAAGGGTGAAGGTTGGCACTGGGGCTGGGCTGCCCTTCTCACAGGGCACAGGGCTCTCCAGCAGGACAGTTTGCCAGTAGGAAGCTAAAGCAGAACCCAGTGATAGAGCAACCCAAAGCCCAAAGGTCTGGCTTTGATGCCTGCTGCAGACTGAGCAGGTCTCCGATACCCAAAATGATCCAAAATCATCCAAAATCATGAGGCCTTGGGCACGGGAACAACCTCTCGCCGCTGCACCCAGCGCAGCAGGGCTCCAACCTGGTTTCATTGGATTTCTAGCGAGGCTCCGTATCGAGGCGCTGCTCCACAGAACCACCTCCCGCTGCCAGGCCCTCCCGGTTCTGAGGGGCATTCTCAAGGTCAGCCCGAAGAGAGAAAACCAAAAACCCAGGAGCGAACCTTCATGCCCTCTTCCCAGCTGATCCAGAGGTCCCCCCGCGTCAGGAAGCAGGCAACGGCGTGCCGAGCGAGGTGATGGATCCAGCCCTCCTGGCGTAGCTGGGTCATAATCGCGTCGATCCACGGGAACCCCGTCTGTCCCTGCAGCAGAACATGAAAATAAGCACGAAGCTTCTTCCCTACACGCTGCTGTAGGTCCCAGCTCAAACAGCCAGCGAGGAACAATCCCAGGGCAACAAGAAAAGCTCTAAACTGAGACGCAGCGGTTGTGGCGACACGTCCTCTTACCGTTTTCCACTTGTGGAGCCTCTCTGCATCCTCGTACCAACGGATCTGCAGGCAGATGGGGTTCCCAGCCATTTTGGTGAAGTTTGGTGTTGCCGATGCCACCGTGTAGAAGAATTCCCTCCATAGAAGCTGCCCTTGGAGGGACACCGGGGGCAGAGAGTGATGCTTGGCCTGCAAAGGACACGTGAGGTGGAAGCTTCAGTTCATACGTACCATCGGAGCCTCACTCATGTTGTGACTGTCAGGCCCATAAAGTAAAGATTAATCTAACTACACTAATGGCTTCACGGCACGTTACCAGGAAGAGTAAAAGGCTCCAGGGAGACCTTAGAGCCCCTTCCAGTCCCTCAAGAGGCTCCAGCAAAGCTGGGGAGGGACTCTGGATCAGGGAGGGGAGCCATAGGAGGAGGGGGAAGGGTTTGACACTGAAAGAGGGGGGATTGAGCTGAGATGTGGGGAAGAAGTTCTTTGCTGTGAGGGTGGTGAGACCCTGGCCCAGGTTGCCCAGAGAAGCTGTGGCTGCCCCATCCCTGGAGGGGTTCAAGGCCAGGCTGGATGGGGCTTGGAGCAACCTGGTCTGGTGGGAGGTGTCCCTGCCCGGGGCAGGGGGGTTGGAACTTGATGATCTTTAAGGTCCCTTCCAACCCAAACCATTTTGTGATTCTATGATTGCCACAGAAATCAAAGCTCTGAAGCAATGCTACACGCCCAAAGCAAAGCTGAACTCTGTTAAGACATCAGCGTTACCTCAAACATTCTCATCTACCTCCCAAAATGGGATTTCTTAAACCAAACATGCATTTTAAACCTAATGAGCATATTAACTGCTCGGCCAGCTGAATTCAGGTGCCTCAGCCGTGTTTCATGAGATACTCTTACGGAAAACACTCAGGGAGACCTTGGTTTTCTTTGTTTGTTTTCAACCATACTTTTTCTTAAGAGTCAAACAAGTTTTCAGAAGCCAGTTTTGGCTTACGCTGTAGTTAAAACTTGTTTAAGATGAAAACAGACACTTTCTGAAAACAAAACGGCTTGAACAGGTTAAACTGATCAAAAACTTCACTTAAACACCAGGCAAATGCCCTGAACTCCTTGAATTTTCGGAGGGTTTTCCTGGGCTTCCCCCTGCTGCCTCCAGGTCTCACTGCTCCCTATTTATCGTATTTCTAAACCTTAATTGGGAAAAGCCGTGTACGTTCACCCCTGGTTCATGCAACGTATAAAGCCACTCACAGATTTCACAGGACACTGTGAAAAGGCAGTAGCAAAATAGCATTTTTTGATAACATCAGGTCTCTACCAAGATGATCCGAGTGTTAAATCCCAGCCTCGGGGGCCGGACATGTGAAAGTGCTGGATTTGCTTAATTACGAGCAATTATTTTTCTTACCTGAGCATAAATGTTTGACAACCTATAAAAAAAGGTGCGAACGGACAGACAGCCCATGCTGAAATAGGGGCTCAGGCCCGTGGTGCTTGGAAGCAGCGAATTTGGGACTGTTCTGGGTTTACTAAAACTGGCCACCCAGCCCTAAAATGGAAACAGAAATCCAGGTTCAGGCAGAACAAGGTGACAAACGTCCAGCCTAACAAAAGAGGCGAAAAAAACCTCTTGGCAATTGGCTTCTGCATCACGAGGTCACACATGGAAAATACTCCCGCCACCCGTTCTCCCACAGATGCCACCATCGAGGACAACCACATCTTGAGACCAGGCTGCCATCCTCCTCCAAGATCTCCAGATACACAGACCACCTCCAAGCCCAACATCAAGCCATGTCCCACCCCCACAGATCCCAGAGAGTTGGGTGATTTTCTAACCCAAGGAACAGCTCTCTTGGTCCAACAGAAACTAAAGATCTTTTCCACTTTATGAAATTGGGAGGGGGAAAAGCATCTTCTTAAAAGTGGCCAGCACCAAGGCAGGGCTGGCATCTAGGAGCTGAGCCCCGTCAGGGAAAAACTCAGCTAGAGCTGGAAAGGACTCCTCAGCTGAGCAGCTTCTCCAGGTCTAGACACAACCAGACACAAAATGATACCAACCTCAGCCCACCCCAAGCCACCAGCATCGCCCATGTGAAATCAAGGCTGACCTGGTCCGTCAAGTGTTGCTCCAGGCGCTGCAGCCCTTCGGTCTCCCCTCCTCGCCAGGGAGAAAGGCTCTCCAGGGGGAGCTTCAAATCCATGGGGAGAGGCACCCCGTAACCCTCAGCCAGGCCCGGGTCAGGGGGCTGACACCTCCTAATGTGAGAGAGAGGTCTCTTTCAAAGAGGGGACTAGAGCCAGGAGAGGGGGAAGACCCCTGCCCATTGAACACGCCAGGATCTCCTCTGTCACGGCACAGCCAGAGCATGGGGGAACCAAAGCCCAGCCAGAAACCCCAGGCTGCACTCTCCTGGGGGGGAAGAAAGAGCTCGTCCTGCAATGGCTCCAGGTGATTCTAGCCTGAATTGGGGGAAGAGGAACAGACCCACCAAATTACAGTGCTCAGAGCAGTGGCTGCAGCCCCCGCAGCTCAGACATCCCTCTCGCTTCCCATCTGCTATGTAAGGCTCGGAGGCACCTCCTCTCCAGCGTCCCCCGACGCCTCATCCATCCCTGGGAGGGAGCCAAGAGCCTCCTCAGACTCTAAACACAACTATGGGGCACCGGTGCCGCCTCCACCGCCCCAGATCCCGTGCCTCTGGGGAGAGGTTTCATGGGAAGAGGCAGATCAGCCCCATGGGCACCTCCCCAGCCAAGGTGGGGGCTCCCCAAGCCGTCCCCCCACATCTCCTCTGCAGCCTCAGCTGTTGAAGCTTCCCCAAGGCTAGAAGAGCATCAGGGTGCTTTTTCCCCCACTGTAAAACACCGAGGAGGTTCAGGGAAGTGTCGGTGGATGCAGACTTCTCAAAAACCATCAACGGACTGAAGAGATCGATAGAGATCTTTCCACTTACCTGGAGAAACCGAGCCCAGCTCTGCTGCAGACACCTACAGAAGAAGGGGCCAGTGCAGCTCTCAGAGCACTGGCACAACAGAGGCCTGCTGGGAAGCACGTGAACCACTTATCGCTCAGCATCATTAATTTATTAAGTGCAAAGAAACAAATTCAGGAAAAAAGAAAGAAAAAAAAAAACCAACCAAAACCGTGCAAGAAAAAATATAGGAACTGATCTATCCCAGTACCTACATAGGTCTTACCATGGGACTATCTGAGGACAAATTCAGGAATTCATGGGATTCCCCCAAGATGGGAAGAGCCAAGACTATGTTACCGACACCAAGCTGAGGTCACGCAGGTGTCTGGTGCAGAATTCCCAAGGATCTGCCATCCCATCCCCAGTGGCCAGCTCTCTCCTGCCCCAGCCTTACCTCCCTGGGCATCACTAATCTCTCCTCAGGCAGAGCTAATGATAAGAATCCTTGACTCTGAGCTTCTTCTCAAGTCCTGGGAGACATGAGCTCGGTCCCTCCTTCCCATAGAGCAGAGGGGAGGAGAGAAGAGATTTAAAGCCAGGAGGGAACAGTACGATTATTCCACCAAACTTCCTGCATAAAAGAAAAGCTACAGTGGTTCAGCCAATTCCTGCCCAAAATCTCCATTTGAGAGGAATCTAGAGCTTGCCTTTGAGAGAGAGACCTGGAATTCCTTAGTCGTTCCTCTCAAACTTTCACATTTCTTAAAAGTTCATCTCAATGCGAAAGCTTGAAGTCTTTGGACCGTGCCACCTCTCGTCTGCTCTCCCCTCCCAACAGCAGGGTCACATCCCCTCTACATAAAACCGATAACCCTCCGTGCACAGAAAGAATGCAACGTAACAGCTAAAAAACCCCATCATCGTTTGGCCCTGGCTCTTCTTTGGGGCAGAGAAAAAGGGACCTGCAATTTCCTGCTGGCCAACTGGTACCTACTGGAAGTCTTCAGCGGTGAGGTTTCGGACGGGCACCTCGGGGTCACCGAGCAGAGACAGAATGTGAAGGAACCTCTTGTACGTTAATGGGGGAGTCCCACCATTCAGGTCCAAAATCCTAAATAAAACCAAGATCACTTTTCACCATAATATAAAGCAAGAAGGAAGCTGGAGCCGCCGGGGGATGGGAAGATGACAGCACAGGCTGGAACAGCCCCAGTTCCTGCAACCGGATGTGGAAATTACAGATTTTACAAGTAAAACTTCCCTGGGTGAATGTACATCCACCCCGAGAGCGGTCTCTCAGGACCTGAGACAACAAAACTGGGACTGGGATACCAGCCACGGCTTGAACTGGGCAGCTGTGTACAGAGTGGAAGGTGCAGGGCACCTCTGGGGCTGCCAGAGGCAGATTGATCATAAAAAAAACGGGGTCAGGGCATTAAATAACTCTTCTACGGGAGCAATCACCCGTCCAAACAAACAGCTTGGATTCAAGACGGGAAGTTATCCATTCATTTATGGAAATTCAGAGCTTCCCAGGACTGTACTGTTATGGCTTTTTTAGCTACTACTGATTATCTCCCTGTTATTATTACTAATTTCAATATCTTCAGTCACTCGGCTCTGAATGACAGCTTGGATCCACGTGCATCCAGAGACCACTGAAAGTCTATTAGAAAGATTAAAAATAAAATCTGACACAAAAAGATTTATATAAAAGTCCTATTAAATGTGTTAAAGAATTTCTTTCGCTCTGTTTAAGAGAGTAGTTAAATGTAAGGTCTGAAGTGAATTTAACTGCCCAAAGGGAAAAAAATTAATAAACTCTTTAGGCTCAGATCACAGCCCAACATCTGTGCAACCCACCAAAATCCCTTCTGTTGCTTCCAGCAGATCAACACACAAAAATCCTCCGGTAAACAGTGCCATGGCCATCTCAGAGGGTCCAATTTATTCAAAAAAAAAAGCACATTGGGATCCAGAAGGACCAAGATACTTGATCTTTTCTCCCTGATGCTTGCTAAATCTAAAATAAACCTTCCTGGAGAAATCTTGGGGGCAATCACGTACCGTTTGGTATCGTACAGGCTGTGGCCCACCAGAGAAAGCACCTCAAACCCCAGCTCTTCTCCCAGATGCCGTATCTTGGCCTCCATCTCCTTGTAAAAGGGTTCCATCTCCGCATCCAGAGTCACCTGTGTGATATTCCACTTCTGGACGTGATCCCTAAGAACGTCCTCGTACTCTCCTTGAGCAACCAGCAAGCAAGAGCCCAGCCGAGACAAGTTTTTCTGGAGATCCTCCAGGGACTGCAGCAGAAAATGCCACCGCAGGGCCCCTATGTGCATGACGGACGTCATGAACTTTCTGTCCAGGATGTAGAGGGGGTAGAGGACCTCCGAGGACTCCAGCGCCGCCACCAGCGTTGGGTTGTCATGAAGCCGAAGCCCCTTCCGAAAAAGATGGATGGTGCGATGCGGCATCCTGGCTCCTCTGAGAGATGAAGGGAACCGTTGGCTTTGGGGACACACGATGCCTATTAAGGAATAAGGTCAATTAGCAATTAGAAATGGAGCTCCAAACAGTCCCCAGCTCTTTTTACTGCCAATCTCTCAGAATCATAGAATTGCCTGGGTTGGAAGGGACCTTTCAGATCATTGAGTCCAACCAGCAACCCAACACTGCCCAAACCACCACTCACCCATGTCCCTCAGCACCATGTCTGCCCGGCTTTTAAATCCCTCCAAGGATGGTGACTCCACCACGTTCCTGGGCAGCCCATTCCAAGGCTTCATAACCCTTTCAGTGTAAAAATTGTTCCTAATATCCAATCTGAACCTCCCCTGGCACAACTTGAGGCCATTTCCTCTTGTCCCATCGCCTGTTCCTTGGGAGAAGAGACCGACCCCCCCTGGCTACACCCTCCTTTCAGGGAGTTGGAGAGAGAGAGAAGGTCTCCCCTCAGCCTCCTTCTCTCCAGGCTGAACACCCCCAGCTCCCTCAGCCTCTCCTCATAAGACTTGTTCTCCAGACCCCGCACCAGCTCCGTTGCCCTTCTCTGGACCCGCTCCAGCTCCTCAATGTCCTTCCCAGCCCATTCCCTCCCGAGAAGTCGTGCCCTCCCAGCAGGGACAGCCAATGTGGGACCCTGCGAGCGCTGCGGCTTCGGGAGGAAGGGAAGGGCTCAGGGCTCCGGCACCGGGGCAAGGAGTTGTCTGGATCCCAGCCATCATGGGAGAGAGAGAGAGAAAGAGAGAACTCCTCAGCAAACTTTCTAATTTCTATGGAATGTGCCGTTCATGGTATGAAATAACCCCGGTGGCAGCTTGGGTCAAGTGCCCGGGTCTCGCTCCTCCTCGTCCCTGCACCTGGTGAGCTCGGAAACATTGAGCCCTTGAATCCCGCTCCCCAGAGCTGGCTGTAAAGTAAATATTGTCACAAATTCAGACACCAGAGTCTTCTAAAAGTGCAGTTTTCCCAAGCATTGGAAGAGAAATTCATCCTGTGTTGCTCAAACCAGGACTCAAGGGAAAGCAAAGCCCAGCTCAACCAAGACCGAAACAGGAGTGTAATATCCCAATTCATCCATTTGCCATAGTTTTTATCCATCTTTCCTAACACCAGGAGACCTCACAGTGCTTCCAGGCATCAGGAGAAAAATCCTCCTCTCTCTGTAGCAGAGCCGGGTGGTGATAACTGCACAGAACTACTATTTTTCTAAGCTGGGGCTGACACAGGGATTAACACACACCCCCATTCCCCTCGGAACTGCTTCGGCTGAGAGCAGGGGACAGGCAGGGCTGCCAGAGGCAGAGGGGTCACACCAAAACCAGGGTCGGGGACGTAAATAACTCTTCTGTGTGAGCAATCACCCGTGCAAACAACTTGAATTCAAGATGGGAAGTTATCCCTTCATTTATGGAAATTAAGGGCTTCCTAGGACCACACTGTTAAGGCTGGTTTAGCTACTGCTGATTATCTCCCTGTTATCATTAATCACAGAATGATATGGGGTTGGAAGGGACCTCTGGAGATCACCCAGTCCAACCCCCCTGCCAAAGCAGGTCCACCCAGAGCAGGTCACACAGGAACGTGTCCAGGTGGGTTTGGAATGTCTCCAGAGAAGGAGACTCCACCACCTCCCTGGGCAGCCTCTTCCAGGGCTCTGCCACCCTCACAGGAAAAAAGTTCCTCCTCATGTTTCGGTGGAACTTCTTATATTCAAGTTTGTGCCCATTTTCTCTTGTCCTGTCCCTGGGCACCACTGAAAAAAGACTGGCCCCATCCTCCTGACACTCACCCTTTAAGTATTTATAGATGTTGATCAGATCCCCCCTCAGTCTGCTCTTCTCCAGCCTAAACAGACCCAAGTCCCTCAGCCTCTCCTCGTAGGAGAGATGCTCCAGGCCCCTCATCATCTTTGTAGCCCTAATTTCAATATCTCGGTGTTGGTTCTCAGTCTGGGAAGAGTCTGAGAAGCTGCTGACAGACTCAACAGCAAAAAGAAAGGACGAGCCCAGCTGCCACCTCGTGTTTGTGCCAAACCCAGTGGCGTCTCCCCAACCCACTCTCACCCACGTCAAGGGGGGAAGCTCGACCCCTTCCTCCCTTCTGGGTCCACCCCTGCTTCTGATTCTAGCGTTACCGCCCGGAGAAGAATTAAGAGATTAGGGATTAGCAAAGAACCAAACAATAATCTCTAACCCAGTTGAGCTCTTCCAGCCAAACCGCTCCACTCGCACCCTCCCAAAAGGCTGCGACGGGGGACTCGGCCCCTTGTCCCCGCGTGACCCACAGGCAACAGCTTTACCAGCCTCATACAGGATGATTTTGCTTGACCTGTTTCCCAAAAACACCCATCAGCGTCACCGAGACAAACCCAGGCCGTGACACGGCCCGTGGCAACCCCCTGATAAGTGAACCCAGGAAATTCATGGCAAAAAGCACAGGGTTTGGGGTTTTGTGGGGTGCTCTTGCTCCCCGGCTACGGCACCGCCCTGCCTGCACCTCCCGGGAGAACAGGAAAAACAAGGCGGCTCTCCTGCTGCTCAAGGGGGCACCCAGCTGGCACTTTGGGGTAAAAAAAAAACATGGAAAGGGTGCTAGAAGAGTCCCCTGCATCCCGTGACAGCAGCACAGGACCAGCCGGCCTCCCCAGGGGGCTGCCCCAAGGCCCCCCACAGCCTTTGAGGCCATCCCAAGCCCTGCAGCCCCACAGTCTGCAGGGACACCCCAAATCCAGGGCCCCATAAAGCCCCTAGGGTCACCCCAAATCCGTGTCCCAGGGCCCCAGGCAGCCTGTGGAGCCTCTCAGCCCCACGCAGCCTTGAGGACTGCTCTGTGCAGCCCCACAGAGCCTGGGGGGCCTCCCCTATGGGAACGCCACCATCTCAGGACACAACCTATGGGGCCCTGCACCCCACCACAGCCTATGGGGTCACCCTGAGCCCAGTGCCCTGTAGACCCTATGGGGCAGCACCAAATGTGGGGTCCCACATAGCTCAGGGGGCCAGCCCAAGCCTGAGGGCTCCCAGCCCATGGGATGTCCCCAGGCCCAGGGTGTCCCAGTGGGGGTCCAATGGGATGGGGAGGGGTCTAACCCAGCCCTTCCAGCAGTACTGTTCCCTGCAGGGCCGGTGGGGCACGGCCATGGGGAGTGGGAACACATCAGAGCAGGGACTGGGAGGGATTGGGAGGAGGGCAGGGGGGCACCAGGCCAGGGCTAGAAGGGACCTGGGTAAGGGGCAGCTCTGGGGATTCCAGCGCAGGGGGCTGTAGGAATCGGAGTTGGGGGGGAGCAGGGGTCCCATTAAAAGGGGCTGGGGGACACTGGGGAGGGGCTAAGTCTGGAGCTGAGGGGGTGTCAGGGCTGGGTGGGGAGCTGGGACCCATCCTGGGGTGGGCAGGACGGGTGGTATCGGAGAGGAGGGGGCGGCTCAGCACCAAGGGATGCTCTGGCCCCACCAGGAAGAAGAGGAAGATCCTCCGGGGTCAGGGGGAAGGCAGAACAGGCACTGTCTGTCGATAAGACGTTGTGTTAGGATTTATCTCCTAACTCTCCTCCAACGAGTGACTTGAGGCCGTTGCCCCAGCGAGGCCAGGCAGGCTCCCTGCCACGTCTGCGTCACGTCTGCCCACGGAAAATCAACCAGCGCTGGCAGAAAACACACCTGAGGCATCCCACACTTCGGGAAAGGCACAACAGAAAGCAGGGAAAACCTCAAATCAGACGACAGGGCCTTACCTCGAGGGTTTACCTGGTTGAGGCTCCGCGATCTTCACATGTCACCCCAAAAAGAGGAGGCCACGCAAGCGCCGATCACGGCTCTCCCGACGGTAAGCATCTCCCTCCGCGGGCAGAGACGTGCTGGAGGGATGCAGCTGTCGTCAGAACGTCACCATCCCGCTCCTACAAACATTGGGGAATCAGTCGCCGGGGTTTAAATGCTCCAAAATACCGTAAATCTACGCATCGAGGTGGATTCCGCACCGAGGATGGTCTGAGCGACTGGAGGGTTTGTGTAATTCCCGTGCGCGGAGGAGGGCGGACGGCAAGACGGGGCACGCAGGGGCTGAGGAAGGGAGACTTTTAACAGTTTAATTCCCTCCACGGGCACTCTCGATTGTCCGGTGAAGTCAAACCACGGACGTTCTCCTTGGCCATAAGCCTGGCTGCTTAGGAAGCAACAGTAATGCAATTATAAAGGTTTAAATACGTGTGTCAGGCAGCTGGAAAAAGCAGCCCCCGCGACTGCCCTCTGGAACTGCTACGGTTTGGGCTTCTGAAGTGGAATAATTGTCACCGTCAAGTTGTTTAACGGTATTCTGACTTGACAGGCCGGAGGACAATTCCTCAGTTGGGACTTAAGAAGAATCCCAGTCTTTTGCGTTAATTTGCTTACGTTATCCCAGTCTCTGCGTCAACCCAACCCCTCTGCCTTATTTCCTCTTGTTCTGATAGCTTAGGTGATAAATATATAGCACTTGATGCAAGAAAATGGCATTTTAAGTCACACCAGGAAAAGAGCCCCAAAACCACCCGCCTGTAGGGGCTCGGGCAGCTCTACCCCCCCCAGGGGGGCCCGTGTGGAGCCCTCAGGCGGGCGGGGGGCGAGCGGCCCGACCCGGCCCGGCCCCCAGCACCTACGCTCCGCCTTTACCTCCTTCCCCGCGGCCCGTGGTTTCTCCTGGAGGCCGGCGCCCAGCCCCTGGCCCCGCCATGCCCCGTTACACAACGCCGGCCGGGGGAGGAGAGGCGGGTCCGGGCCATGGCGGCTCCGCCTCAGGCCCCGCTCCCCCGCCGCCCCGTCACCGCCCGCCGCCCGCCCCGCTCTGCGCAAGCCACGCCCACGCAGCGGGATTTTTACTGGGGAAGGCGGGGCTTGTGCTCCCGCCTGCCGGGCTCGTCCAATGGCAGCGCGTCTCCCTTTCGAATTCGAAAGGCCGCCGCCGAGGGGGCGGAGCTGCGCGTTACCCAATCAGCGCCGGCGTGGAGGGCCGCGGGGCGGGGCTGCCCGCGAGGCGTCGCATCCCGTTGCCAGGCGCCGGAGGAAGTCCCGCCCCCGCCGCGCGCCAGCCGGGGCTGCCTCGAGCCGCAAGTGTGTGAGGGGGTTAAACTGGGGGGTAATTAGGCTGAGGGGGCTAATTAGCGGGGGAGAAAGCAGTGAGGCTAGGGAGGGGGAAGGCTGTTCCTGGTGGGATTCTGCGAGGGAGGGGGGCTTTTGGTGGGACTCGGCCCTGGGAGGCCATTGCCATCCCCGTGAGGGGGCAGTTAGGCCCTGGGTGGGGGGTGTCCTTGTCCTTGTGAGGGGATAATTAGGCTGAGGGGGATAATTACTGTGGGGGAAGCAGTGAGGCGGGGGAGGGGGGGCTGCTGTTCCAGGTGGGATTCTGTGAGGATGGGGGGCTCGGCCATGGGAGGCCATGGCCACCCCTGTGAGGGGGCAGATAGGCCCCAGGGGGCGTGTTAATCCTCGTCTATGTGAGGGGATAATAAGGCTGGGGGGGGGTAATTAGGCCGACGGGGGGGTAATTGTTGTGGGAGAAGTAGTAAGGGTTGGGGGGAGGCTGTTTCTGGTAGGATTCTGTGAGGGTGGGGGGGGCCAGGCCAGGGGAGGCCATTGCCATCTGTGTGAGGGGGCAGTTAGGCCTGGGGAGGAGTGTCGTTGTCCGTGTGAGGCGCTAATTAGGATAATTAGACTGAGAGAGGAGGGTGAAACTGCTCCCCCGTGTGGGTGGTCAGGCTGGGGGGTGCAGCTGAGCTGAGGAGGGGTTTGGTGGTTCCCTGAGGGGGGGGGGGGGGGGGGGGGTTGACGTTGGCCACAGGGTGGTGTGGCTGGGTCTGTGTGGGAGTAATTGTGTCGGGGGAAGGGGAAGGTGAGGCCTTGGAGGGGGGGGTGGTTAAGCCAGGGAGGGGCTCCCCCTCATCAGGGGTGAGCAGTAGGTCTGGGGTGGGTTATGTGAGCCAGGTCCTCCCTGTCCCCCCCCTGTCTCAGGGTCCCTGTCCCTGTGCACTCAGGAAGAGGTGCCCTGTCCATGGAGATGGGACGGGCAGAGTGAGGGGTGTGGGGGGCCCTGCCTGGGGGGTGTCCCATCCCTGAAGCAGCTTTGGGTTTCCTGTTGCACAGGAGGGGAGAGCAGGATGCCTTTGAGGTGGGAGGGGTGTCCCTGTCTACTGGGGGGGTTGGAGGGAGGGGGAACCAGTGCGTGTCCCAGTCTGAGGCTCCTCTGGGGGTGGACGGCCCCAGCAGGGCAATGGGTGCCCCTGTCCATGAAGGGACAAGGGTTGTCCCGGGTCCTGTTAGGGGTGTGGAGCCCCTGGACTGGGAGGGTCTGTTAGACTCAGGTGGGGACTGAGGGTTTATTACGCTCAGATGGGGACTGAGGAGTGGAACTGATTATAAAGGGGGCGGAATCTGGTTCTCTTCCTCCAGCTGGATGTGAGAGCAGCTCCAGGAACAGGTTCCTCAGACTCTGCTTATCCCACCAGGATAACAACTTGAAACCCAGGTTAATTCTCCTCAGCCAAAAAAAAGAAAAGAAAGTCTCAATATTCGAAGCGCCAATTTTGCCAGCGATAAAACTCAGTCTCTTAAAAGAGTTTCAGGACAATGCAAAGAGCTTCGCGGCTGAAGAGGGAGCTCTCCCTCTTGACCACGGAGCCGCCCCCAGGCATCACCTGCTGGCAGAATGAAAACCAGCTGGATAACCTGCGTGCACGTACGTACTGCTCCCCTGGGACTTTCCTACAAGGGCTGTGTTAGAGTTTGCTGCCAGGTTTGGATTGGCTGGGTGGTGGGTACTTTATGGGTTCCACAAAAACGTGGAATTTTAAGAAAAAAGGGGTGTTTTTTCTTGTTTAAACATAAAACTTGGCCTATGTCTCCGTTGATCTGCCTGTGGTTTTGATGGCTGTGGGGTGGAACTGGCCTCAGATAAGATGACACTTTTTTATTCCTGGGTCTGAGCAGCGTTAGAGGCCTGTAACTGGGAGGTTTGTGGAGGCTGTCGGACGAATCCAAGTGATTTTTGATTGTAATGCTTATGTTTTAATCTTGCTTTTAAAGAAATTCTAGGAGGTGCAGACACACCATATGAGAAAGGAATATTCAACCTGGAAATAGTTGTTCCTGAAAGGTAAGTGGGCAACGAGATCTAGTTGAGTAGTTGTTGTAGTGCTTCCTTTAAGTGGTTTTGGCAATGTTAGGTTGATGGTTGGACTCGATGATCTGAAAGGTCTCTTCCAACCCAGACAATTCTATGAAATATAAATTAACTGATGTAAGCTATTTTAATGTAAGTGCTACCATTTTTGTCTTTCATAGAATTGCCTGGGTTGGAAGGGACCTTTCAGATCATCGAGTCCAACCATCAACCTAACATTGCCAAAGCCACTGCTGACCCATGTCCCTCAGCACTACGTCTGCCTGGCTTTTAAATACATCCAGGGATGGTGCCTCAACCCCTTCCTGGGGCAGCCCATTCTGAGGCTTAAGAACCCTTTCAGTGTAAAAATCGTTCCTAATCTCCAATCTGAACCTCCCCTGGCACAACTTGAGGCCGTTTCCTCTTGTCCCATCGCCTGTTCCTTGGGAGAAGAGACTGACCCCCCCCGGCTACACCCTCCTTTCAGGGAGTTGGAGAGAGCGAGAAGGTCTCCCCTCAGCCTCCTTTTCTCCAGGCTGAACACCCCCAGCTCCCTCAGCCGCTCCTCACAAGGCTTGAGCTCCAGACCCCTCGCCAGCTCCGTTGCCCTTCTCTGGGCCTGCTCCAGCCCCTCAATGTCTTTTTTTGTGGTGAGGGGCCCAAAACTGGACACAGCCCTTGAGGTGGGGCCTCACCAGTGCCCAGTCCAGGGGGACGATCACCTCCTGAGTCCCACTCACCACGCTGTTCCTGATACAGGCCAGGATGCTGTTGGCCACCTTGGCCACCTGGGCACACTGCTGGCTCATGTTCAGCTGACAGTCGACCAACACCCTCAGGTCCTTTTCTACCAGGCAGCTCCAGCCACTCTTCCCCAAGCCTGGAGCGCTGTGTGGGGTTTCCATCAGCCTTCCAACAAAGAAGGTGGTTGATTGGGTGACACCCTTCCTTTAAGGCCTGTAATCGTTATTTCCCTTGGGTGATAAGCTTATCTCGCATTGGGCATCCTCAGGTGTGTGATTAACAGCCTAAAAGCATTATGACAAGGTCTCTGCCTGATCATGTTGTCTCAGAGCTTCCTGGAAAGGAGCTTGTTCAGGAGTAGAAGCTTCCTATCGTGTTGCTTCTCTGTGGGAAGCTGCCCAGGGAAGTGCCAGTCGGACACGGCTCAAAGCATCGAAGGCCGAGTGCTGCCCCCTCCCACAACCTGTGGGGAAGGACGTCACTCAGTAAATGCCCAGGAGGAGGAAATGACGGCATTTTTGGGGTGATGAAGCAACTGGCGGACAAATAGAAAAATAATTGTTTTGTTTCTTACCACTTATCCCTTAAAGGTACCCGTTTGAGCCCCCGAAGATTCGCTTTCTGACTCCTATCTATCATCCGAACATTGACTCCGCTGGAAGGATTTGCCTGGATGTTCTTAAATTACCACCAAAGGTAAGACAGCAACTTGGGCGTGGGTAAGTGAACCTGGGGAGGAGAATGACCTCCTTATCTTTTCCTTGTAAAAGCCTTATTGAATGTCTGTTCGCTACTGACTTATTTACAGAGGAGCACGGGAGTAAAGTTTTTGAGTGGCATCTCCTTTGTTTAGAGACTAGAACATGACCTTCTCTGTTCCAGATAAGTTTCTGAGGTTTTTAAGGACTGGAGTCTGAAGGCATTAGGTGGCCCGGTGAAAAGAGGCTACCCCAATATCGACCTGGCAGAGAGGCGCAGCCTGTGGCTGTTGGTGAGGCTTCCTCGGAGAGGCCACAGCCCGTGCTGAGAGAGGATCTGGTGGTTTTTTGTGGGGGTTAAGCGCTCTTAAGTCCTGAGGCAGCTTGTGGGCAGGTGGGGTTTAAACGCTCTAAAGCGGAAAAGGAGCTGGGGGTGTTGGTGGCCAGCCAGCTTAACATGAGCCAGCAGTGTGCCCAGGTGGCCAAGAAGGCCAACGGCATCCTGGCCTGTGTCAGGAACAGCGTGGCCAGCAGGAGCAGGGCAGTGATGGTGCCTCTGTGCTGGGCACTGGTGAGGCCTTACCTTGAGCGCTGTGTTCAGTTCTGGGCCCCTCACTACAGGAAGGACATTGAGCTGCTGGAGCGTGTCCAGAGGAGAGCCACCAAGCTGGTGAGGGGTCTGGAGAACAAGTCACACGAGGAGAGGCTGAGGGAACTGGGCATGTTTAGTTTGGAGAAGAGGAGGCTGAGGGGGCACCTCATTGCCCTCTACAGCTCCCTGAAAGGAGGGTGTAGAGAGGTGGGTGTTGGCCTCTTCTCCCAAGGGAATAATGACAGGAGCAGAGGAAATGGTCTGAAGTTGGGGCAGGGGAGGTTTAGATTAGATATTGGGAAGAATGACTTTCCTGAGAGGGTGGTCAGGCCCTGGAACAGCCTGCCCAGGGAGGTGGTGGAGTCTCCATCCCTGGAGGGATTTAAGAAACGTGTAGACGTGGCACTTCAGGGCATGCTCTAGTGCCCGAGATTGTTGGTTTGTGTCTGTTTGTGGGTGGGTGTGGGGTGGGGTTGTGGGTGTTTGTTTTGCTTTGGTTTTGGTGTTCTGTTTTTTGGGGGGGGGGGGGGGGGGTGTTTTTTTGGGGTTTTTGTTGGTTTTTTGGGGTGTTTTTGTTGGTTGGACTCGATGATCTCAAAGGTCCCTTCCAACCAAGAAGATTCTGGGATTCTGTGATTCTCTAAGTCCTGGGCTGTCCCTGGGCAGCCGGTGGGCGGGTTTCTTCCTGCTGATCCGTTTCTCTCGCCCCGTTTCCTCGAAGGGCGCGTGGAGACCGGCCTTGAACATCTCCACGCTGCTGAGCTCCATCCAGCTGCTGATGGCGGAGCCCAACCCCGACGACCCTCTCATGGCAGACATAGTACGTGAGCTCCTCTTCCTCCCTCGTGGCCGTGGGGAAGGGACAGTGGGTTAGATCGAGGCCGGTGTTTCCCCTTCGCTCCCTCCGCATTAACGCGCTGGCACCTTCCGTGTTGGTGCAGCTTGACCTGGATCGGGCTGGGGGGGGGGGGGGGGGGGTGTGACTGCGGCACAGGGTTTGTGCCGGGGGTGGAAAATGGATGGTGTCGTGGTTTTGGCCAAATTTACCAAAACCGGACTGACAGATGGCCCTTCCCTCCCCCCCCCCCCCCCCCCCAAAAAGAGGAGAGAAGAAGAGAATGAGATAAGGAGATTTAGAAGTTTAGAATGAACTACACTACTTTAATGAAGAATTAATATTAAAATAAAAATAAAGAAGAAAATAATGAAATAGATACAATATATATACAAAACCGTATCAAGCTCCCAGGATGACAGTCATGTCACCGGCAGGCACTGGGGAAGTCCCAGACTGGACTCAGTGATGGATGGGAACTGGATTCCAGCTCTGGAGTCAGGAACACACGGATCGGGATCAAAGGCAGATGAACAGACAGAGTCCTCTCTGGACGTTGGCCATCGCAGGAAGGGGCTGACCCTTTGATCCCTCAGCTTTTACACTGAGCGTGGGGCAGATGGGATGGAATACCCCAGTTGGTCAGGTTTGGGTCACCTCTCCTGTCCCCTCCTCCCCACCGATGTGACCCCTCTATGTTTTTTCCGTTTCCGACCCTCTGAGGGGGCAAAAACCGAAATGGGCTGCCCTTGGTTGTTATGGCAATAAGGATAAGCAAGAGCCTCCCTGCACACCATCCCTTGGCACGGAGCACAAACATTGGGCTGATCATTCTGAGAACGAGCGGTTTTCTCCACAATGTGCCGTTCATTTCAGAGAGTTAGAAGAGGCCCGGCTAAAATGTAAAATTACAGAACAGGAAATTGGTTCGGTTTTACTTCAAACCGGGACAGATGGTCGCGCTCCCGTCTTCAAGCCCGCGAACGGCAGCGCGTGTTCTTCAAGCAAACAAAATGAATTTTACGCTTCGTGCCGCTTGTTAGTGGTTCTGGTCTGGTTTTAGGAGTCCTGGAGCCGGAGCTTAGTCCCAGCTCCTCGTTCTGATGTTTTGTAAGAAATCAAATTTCTCTGTCTCGTTCCTTACGTTTAGTCCTCGGAGTACAAGTACAACAAGCAGCTCTTCTTGCTAAATGCCAAAGAGTGGACGGAGAAGTACGCGAGCCAGCAGAAGAGGGTAAGAAATGTGCTCTGCTTTCTCTCTCTCTGTGCACAGCCCGGCTCGTCTCGCTCTGCCTTTCACCATCCCTTTGTGCAGCTGCCTTTGGCCACGTTCCTCCTTTCCTCCCCTTCTGTTCTGTATTTCATTTCATTATACTTTTTTTTTTTTTTTTTTAAGATCATTAGATTCACTCCTTCCAAATAAATGTGTTCGTTCACAAATAACTGCAGTGGTTGGAAGGATGAGGCTGAATCCCGGATAAACCCCTTCCCCAGGGACGCTGCCGCCCCATTTTCCGCTCTGTTCTGCTCTGGCTGTGCCTCACACCCAGCTGCGCCCGTTCTCCCCCTGCTCCTGCGTTCCCAGACCAGTCTCCCAATTCCCGGTGGAGAACAGCCTTCCTCCATCTTCCTGCCTCTTCTCCCTCCCGCGCCCTGACTCATCTCACAGGGGACTCGCATAAAAACAAAGAGGACAAAACCTGTTCCAAAAAAGCAGTTCTGTTTGGGCCTTCTCCTTCCCTTCCCTGCACCCAACGCGGAGAATGTGCTTTCCCAGAGGGAATTTCTTCTACCTGGAAGCCCCGGGAGCGGTGCTCGCTGCTCCTGCGCCCCACATGTTTGTAAATTAATTGTGTGGGTCGTTAAAGGGCTCAGGGTGAAGGGCAACAAAATCTGTCTGGCAACACTGAGCGCTTCCAGGCTCAGTCATTACCCTGCTTCCCGCTCCATCCCCTTCCCAAACAGGAACAAACAGGAGCAGGACAATCAAGGGTCGCTCGGGTCTGATCCCAACGGAGCGCAGGGCGTTCCAAGAGCTGGGAACCCACAGCAGTGTCAAGGGCTGTAAAACCGAACTACTCACAGCTCTTACTCCTATTTCTTGTGCTCTCACAGGCTTCCAAGCCTTTGGAGGAGAAAATAAACCAAAGCGAGACGAGCGCCACCGACGGATCTGCCGTGCAGAAAAGAAAAGGGAGTAACCTCAGCAAGAAGGAGAAGAAATCCCGCCTGGATTCCTGAGGGGGAGTTTGTTCCTCCTGTGGCTGTCACCGCTGCCTTCCCTCTCCTTGTCTCTTTACACAGGTTTTCCTAAATATTTTAACCGAGACGTAGCTGTAGCTGCTTTGTTTTCCTATTTCCTAGGATTTTTTTTTTTGGTGAAAAGTTCCATTATATAAATAAAATATAAAGCTTTAACTTACATTATATGTATTTTTTGGTTTTGTGGTGTGGAGTTTTTGGAATATTCAGAAGAAAAGGAAAAGTGGAAGTACTGGTTCAGCTTCTGATTTCCAGCTTTCTCTCGGAGAAACGGGAACAGCACCCGGTATTTCAGTTCCCGTTTTACCCTCCCAGCCGGCAGAACGGGAGCTGAGGAGCAGCCACACTGGGACCAGTGTGTGGAAATCCTTCTCCGGTAAAGGCTTTGTGTGGGGCAAGAAGCCAGACGAAGGAGAACAAGTTGCCCATGGACCAGCAATGTGACCTGGTGGCTGAGAAGGCCAATGGTCTCCTGGGGTGCATGAAGAAGAGCGTGGGCAGCAGGTGGAGGGAGGTCATCCTCCCCCTCTGCTCTGCACTGGTGAGGCCACAGCTGGAGCACTGGGACCAGTTCTGGGCCCCCCAGTTCCAGAAGGAGAGGGAGCTGCTGGAGAGAGTCCAGCGGAGGCTACGAAGATGCTCAGGGGCTGGAGCATCTCTGTGCTGAGGAAAGGCTGAGGGACCTGGGGCTGTTCAGCTGGAGAAGAGCAGCCTGAGAGGGGCTCTCATCGATGCTGAGCAATAGCTAAAGGGCGGGGGGCAAGAGGATGGGGCCAGACTCTTCCCAGTGGTGCCCGGGGACAGGACAAGGGGCAACGGGCACAAACTGGGACATGGGAAATTCCATCTGAACATGAGGAGGAACTTTCCTTTGAGGGTGTCAGAGCTCTGGAAGAGGCTGCCCAGAGAGGTGGTGGAGTCTCCTTCCTGGAGAGATTCAAACCCGCCTGGATGTGTTCCTGTGCGACCTGCTCTGGGTGGACCTGCTCTGCACGGGGTGCTCTCCAGAGGTCCCTTCTGACCCTCATCACTTGGTGATGCTCAGCCTCCCCTCCTGCACGGTTGTCTCTAAGGAATTTAACCTGTGTCCTGTCCCTGCTCTGAGCCCGGCCCATCCTCACACTCCTGCCGGAACAGGGACAGGACTCGGGGCAGCAATGGGGGTGCTGAGCTGGGCTCCGATACCCCAGGAGATGGAGCGTCCTGGCCTGTGCTGGTTCCAGAGCCCTGGGCTCGTCTCTGACACGCTTCGTCCTGCTCAGTCGAAGTTGTAATAAAGGCAAAAGGCAAAGAACATGGCGAAGATCTGAAACGGCAGGAGGGGGAGCGGGTTATCCCCCCACGGCCGGGCCACGCTCCCGCCTCCCTGCTGCTGAGCTCTGAGAGCCCAAGGACTAGGGGATGGTGGAGGAAGCACTTGGGACCCTCCTGAGCCTGACACCCCTCCCCTCCACGGGCAGTGAAGCAAAATAAACCCTCCCCAGCCCTTTACCCCACGGTGGGAGGTTGGTTTTACACCCCAAGACAGACCCACTGTAGGTGAACCCGCTTTCCGGCTGTGATTGTGCCAGCTACAGGTGTGGGATGGTCCACCCTGAGCCCGTTTGTGGTGCCTTCACACACAGACCACCCTCCCGGCAAAAACAGAGCCCCTGGGAGGTGACAGGGCTGCCTGCCCTGTCCCTTCTCATCCGCCCTGTCCTTTCCCATCTGCCCTGTCCCTTCCTGTCCCTGTCCCCGCTCAGCACCTCGATGCCCAGCACGGCCAAGCTGCAGGTCCCAGGGAGGGAGATGTATTTCTGCAAGGTCCTGCCAAAGGTGGAGAAGCAGCCCTGGGAGGGGGGAGAGAGACAATGGAGGGACTCGTTTGTGCACCCCACGGCCTCAGGGAACTCAGAGGGTGAGATCAGGGGGCACCGCGATGAGCTGGGGACCTGGGGAGTCACCAACGAGCAGTGTCCCTAAATCTCAGGGGCAGAGGACGGTGCTGCCCCACCGCCCCGAGTCTGGGAAGCGCTGGGGACGGGAGGGGGACGTGGCAGGGACGTGTCCTACCTGCTCGTGGATGAAGCCGGGGCTCCTCTCGCGGCACTGCTCCCAGCCCCGCAGCTCGCCCGCCTGCAGCAGCCCGTCCCGGGCACAGCACGCCTGCGGCCAGGGCATCCCCGGGTACAGCTCCTGGAAGCGGGAGCCGTTCCCAAAGTCTTCTGGTCCTAAAACGCCACAACACGAGAACTGAAACAGAAGGGAAATGCCATCAAGATGTGGTCAAAATCTGGGGGGATGTCGCTTGGGGAAGTGACGGAGGGAGGGGGAACAGCCCGGCGTGGAGCCCGGTGTCTGTCTGGGGTCCACGAGCCCCTTGCCCGCATTTGGGGCCACCCTTGGCAGGTCCCGTGGGTGCTCCACAACTCCCCTGTAGCCCACCAGGAGCTTCCCGGCTGCTCACCGTGACCATGAGAGTGTTCCAGGCGGTGGAGAAGACCTCAGCGCTCTCGTCCCCGCGGTAGTTCCTCCGCAGCTCAGAGAGGAAGACCTCGGGCTGGATCTGTGGGATCGGTGCCGCCTGTGAGCACCGGGGGACCAGGGACGGGGACGGGGCTCTGGGGGCTGTGCACCCACCCTAACCCTCCCCAGGGCGCCAGTTCTCTTCGAGGGGACATGGGGACCCACCCATGGGACCCACCCACCCGATATCAGGCTTGCGTCAGGGTGATGAAGATGAGGGTGAGAAAGGGTGTCCCTGCAGCGGTCCTTGTCCCCTGGGGGACTGGGGGCCATGACCCACGGGATGACGGAGGGAGGAGAGGGGTGGTGTCAGGGCGCGGGGACGGTACCTGTTTCCAGTGCACCAGGAAGACAACAGCCCCGACGAGCTGCGTGAGGAAGACGAGGCTCACCAGGATGAAGAACTGGAAGGCAACGGGATGTAGGATTCAGAGACCAGCCCGACCCCGCGGGCAGCTCGCTCCGGCTCTTCCTCCCCTCCTCTGCAGCCAGCCCTGCCCCCGAGACCGCGGGGACACTGGGGACACGTGCCACATCTCCCAGCACCGTGGCTGGGAGGCAGAGGGTTTAAAAACAAGGACTGGCTGCCAGAGCTTGGGGCTGCCAAAGAAACTGGGGTGTCGGTGCTCAGAAAGGGGTTTCTAGCCCTCGCCATCGGGGGGAAAAGCTCAGAAAAGCCACATGGGACAAGCCAGCGGCTGCAGAGAGAAGTGACCCCACTTGGTGGCTTTATAAAAGCCGCTGGGCTCTCAACTGAAAGACTCACAAGGTAGGGACTGGATTGGGAGGGCACTGAGAGCTGACAGGGCCAGGATGGGGAAAACCGGGCTCCTCCAGGGCCACCCCGCGTCCCCCAACACCCTCCATCTCCTGGTCCCCATGTCCTCCAACCCCTGGTCACAACATCCCCCAGCATCCTCCATCTCCTGGTCCCCGTGTCCCCCAGCACCCTCCACCCCCTGGTCCCCATGTCCTCCATCCCTTGGTCCCCATGTCCCCCAACACCCTCCATCCCCTGGTCCCTGCGTCCTCCATCCCTTGGTCCCCATGTTGCCCAACACCCTCCATCCCCTGGTCCCTGCATCCTCCATCCCCTCGTCCCCGTGTCCCCCAACACCCTCCATCCCCTGGTCCCCGCATCCCCCAACACCCTCCATCCCCTCATCCCCGTGTCCCCCAGCACCCTCCATCCCCTGCTCCCCACGTTCCTCAACACCCTCCAAGCCCCTGGTCCCAATGTCCCCCAGCACCCTCCATCCCCTGCTCCCCACATCCCACAAGCTCCAGCGCCCCACAGCCCCCTCCCCACCCATCTCCCCTCTCTCACCACCAGCAGCAGGGGCCGGCTCCGGCGCAGGGCCCCGCAGCACCCCAGGAAGCCCAGCAGCGCCAGGGCGATGCCCACAGCCAGCAGCAGGTAGGCACCCGCGCTCAGCACCGCCTTGGTAGCCACGATGTCCTGGAAACCAGCCGGGTCCACGGCCACCCAGACCCCCAGGCCTGCCAGGCATGTCCCCCCAGCCTGTGGGACACGCCGGGGTTATGGGGTGCAGGGACCCCATGGGGGACTGAGGGAGGCTCTAACCTCTGCTGGGGGTCCCCTCCCATGGAGTTGTGGTCCCCCAGCTGGGAATGGGTCCCCCCCACCCCACCGGGCCCCAGGGGACTCACAAACACCAGCACGTTGAAGATGAACATCAGGTACTTCATGCAGCTCAGGACACCCATGGGGACACCGTGGTGGGGGGGACACGGCAGCGTTTGTCCCTGCAGAGGGGAGAGCAGAGCCCTGGCCACCACCAGCCCCAACCTGGCCTGGTTCCCTTGGCTCCAGTGGGACATGGGGGTGCCCCCATCCAGCTCAGCCCCCCAAAATCCCCAGAGCATCTCCCACCCCCCAAAGAGCCCCAAACCCTGTGTCCCCTCCAAACCCCGCGTCCCCTCCAAAACCCACGTCCCCTCCAAATCCCATGTCCCCTCCAAACCTGTGTCCCCTCCAAATCCCGTGTCCCATCCAAATCCCGTGTCCCATCCAAATCCCGTGTCCCCTCCAAACCTGTCCCCTCCAAATCCCGTGTCCCATCCAAATCCCGTGTCCCCTCCAAACCCCACGTCCCCTCCAAAACCCATGTCCCCTCCAAATCCCGTGTCCCCTCCAAATCCCACGTCCCCTCCAAATCCCGCATCCCCTCCAAACCCATGTCCCCTCCAAACCCCTCCACCACTCACCCTGTGGGGACAGCGGGTGACCCAGGTCCCTCCGACCCACCCCGGCACCGGCGGCACCTATTTAATGCCAGGAAGGTTGGAAATTCCCTCCCCTCCCCGTTCCCCAGCCCAGCAGCCCCCGAGAAACCCCTTCCAGCAGCGGAGCCATGAATGATTGATGGGGAACAGGATCCGCCATTGTGCCAAGCAGCTGAGGGGAGTCTCCGGCCCTGGCTGTCGTTAGCGGAGGTAATTAAACCTCCGGGCAGGGAAAGATGAGCCGGCCCTAACAGGCCGAGGGCGACCTCGGCCATGAATTATTGCTGCGAACGTTTGCTCTCCGGGGCTGTCAGCAGCCGGGGAAGCCCTCGACGGCCTTCAGAGGGACCCGCAGCGCTGGGGTTGCCGACAGCCATCAGGGACAGAGGGACGGGGAGAGATGGGGCCTGGCCTGGGCACCCCTCAGGGCGGCCATGACACCGTAACAGGGCGGCAGAGTCACTATAACCGCAGGCCCAAGGGTGGTGCGGGCCTGACCCTCGCCCCTCGGGGGGTCTGTGCCCCCTCCCCGGTAGGGCCGCGGGGTGCGGGCCCCCCCGGGTCCCAGCGGGCCCTCCCGCCGCCATCACGGGTCGCCCGGAGGTGGCGCTCCCGGCGCGGCGCCCGCCCCGCCCCTAGGGGGCAGCAGAGCGTGCGGCCACAGAGACGCGGGGCCGGGCCAGAGCGCCTCCCGCCCGGCACGTCAGGAGGGCGGCTCGTCCAATCACAGCCGCGGGAAGGGGGAGGGTGGAGAGAGAGAGATAGACAGCGGCGGTGACCAATCAGAATGCGGGACCCGCCGTTCCGCCCCGTGGGGGTGTCGTCGCGGCGCGGGGCGGGGCTTCGCCACCGGAAGCGGCCCCGTTCCCTCAGCGTCGCTTCCGGTGCCGCCGCCGCCGCCCAGCGCGGGATGTAGCGGCCGGTGAGTGCGGGCGGGAAGGGGGAGGGCGGCGGTCTCAGTCCCGCCGGTGCCCCGGGGAGGGTCGGGACCTTCCCGCGGGCTGGCACCGGCGGGCCCGGCCCGGCCCGGCCCGGGGTGCGGTGCGGTGCGCGGCCCGCGGTTCCCGGTGACTCTCTTCTCCCTCCCTCCCTCCCTCCCTCCCTCCCTTCCCAGCGCGGCGGCAGAAGGACGTGGAGGGACCTGCACCGGCTGCCCCCCAGCACCGACCCCGCCGCCATGGCGTCCCGCAAAGCCTCCGCCGCCGGGCAGGGCAACGGGCTGGCGGCCGCCGGCCGGGACCGAGCCCACCTGGAGCTGGCCGAGCTGGGGCCGCTGCTGGAGGAGAAGGGGGACCAAGGAGCCGCCGGCTCGGCCAGTGTAAGCTCTCCCTCGCCCTCCGCCCCGAGCGGGTGCCCCCGCTCGCAAGAGCCCCGGTTGGGCCCCCGCGCCTCCGTCCCGGGACTCCCCGCTCCCTCCTTGCGGATTAACCCGGGAATTTGCCCCTTATCCCATTAGCAGCTTGAAGGGTGCGGGCCGGCTGGCTGGGTTTTGTGGAGCCCCGAGGCCGGTCCTGGCGTTGGGTCACTGCAGAGCGGCCGTGAGGGGACGGGGAGGCCGTGAGGGGACAGTCTGGCTGGTCCCAGCACTGAGCTGCCCCAAAAAATTTCTCCCGCGGTGCTGGCGTGGGCCTGGGGTGGCCGAGACGCGCCGTCCCTGCCTGCCAGCGCTGCTGTTTGGGGTGAAGGGGGTGTTTGAAGGGGGGGGGGGGTGTCTCAGCCTTAGGGCTGGAAATCGCTTTCCCAAACCCACTAACGGAAAAGGAGGAGGCTGGGAGCTGCGGTGGGACGGGCAGAGCGTTCCCGGTTCCGGAGGGTGCTGGGGAGCCCCTGGCCCTGCTCTGGGTTGGGCTCATGGCTTGGAGGGGGGGGGGGGGGGGGGGCAGGTTTCCTGGCTGGGCCGAGTGGCTGTTCCAGGGGTGTAGGGATGCAAATCCCCCAGGGTAATCCCGCCTTTCAACAAGGATAAATCTGGGATTAGCCTGCCCGAGATGGTTAAGACAGCAGCGTGTTGCATAAGCGGTGGTGACCGGCGGGTCCTGCCTGTCCCCTCGGGAAGGGATGAAGCCCCAGGTGCTCTCGGAAGGGACTCGCCATGCTCCGTGCGCTGTTCCTCCTCCTCCCACGGGCAGGAATGATTTCCTTCCGGCCTTTCTCCCTTTAGGCTGAAGACCCGCCGTGCCCAGCGGCCCGTGAGGAAGAAGAGGAAGTGGTCCGTGTGCTGACTTTGCCTCTGCAGGCTCATCATGCCATGGAGAAGATGGAAGAGTTTGTCTATAAGGTACAGGAGCCTGGTGCGATGCCCTAATCCTGATCTTGGAGTATTAATGAGGCCGGGATGCCCCAGGGCCTGTTCCCGGGAGTGGTGTGGGAAGGGGATGGCGGTGGCTGGGAAGGACCGGTGGGTGTTGGAGGTTGTGCCCAAACGAGCAGCGACCTGGGGAGCAGCCCCGGTGTCTCTGCATTCCTTCAACGGGGACTGGGAGCACCAAACATGGTTGCAGGTTTTACTGGGCGCCTGTGCCCGCGGTCACCGTGGTTCTGTAAGCGGGGACACCGGCTGAGGGCCAGCCCGGTTCTTCTACCATATGGGACTCCCTCTTCCCTGACCAAAACGGGAGGGAATTCCCTGCTGCAGGGAACAGTTACTTCAGATGCCAAAGGGTTAAACCTGAGGGTGCAAATCGGCTCTGGCTCCCTGGGGGGCCGTGTGGGGTGCGCTCAGCGGGATGCGGGTGGCTTAAGGGGTGCCTGATGTTGCAAGAGCTGAACTTCCTCTCCCCGAGGAGCCTTACGGAGCGTTTTCAGCCTGGGCTGGGCTTGTTCCGCCTGTGACTTTAGGCTCCTGGAGTGAGTAGATGTGAGCCCTTGGGCTGGCTCAGTGCTCTGGGGGCCACTAGCCCGGCTTGGCCCGTTGCAGGTGTGGGAAGGGCGCTGGCGCGTGATCCCCTACGACGTGCTGCCCGACTGGCTGAAGGACAACGATTACCTCCTGCACGGCCACCGGCCTCCCATGCCCTCCTTCCGAGCCTGCTTCAAGAGCATCTTCCGAATACACACCGAGACGGGCAACATCTGGACCCACTTGCTAGGTGACCGGGGGGGTGGGGGTGTTTGGTAGCCCATGGGGCTTTTCCCCTACTCACAAGGGTGGGCCAGGACCGGCCCACCCTTTCTTTTGGCCAGGACCGGCCTGGTGTTGGGGTCCTTTCTGTGCCCCGGGATCACCTACCCCTGCCTGGTCCTGTGTGCGCAGGGAACTGGTCGTGAGGTCCCTGGGGGAGGAGAGACCGGGGCATTTCCTCCCAGCGGGGGCCCCAGCCTGGGCTCAGCCACCGTTTGTGGCTTTGCCAACGCTCCGCAAGAGTGGGACGGAGAAATACCTTCTGGGCAAGATAAGAAATCCTCGGAGTCTGAAACCCAGGGGCGGGCGGTGGCTCTTCACCCTGTACCTGACCGTGCCCTTGCCCCCGGGGCCCTGTTTCTCCTGGGTTTTTGCTTGAATTCATTCACCTCCCTTCTCCCTGACCCTCCCTTTGGTGTGTTCCCTGCAGGTTTCGTCTTGTTCCTCTGCCTGGGGATCCTGACCATGCTGCGGCCCAACATGTATTTCATGGCTCCTCTCCAGGAGAAGGTGGTGTTCGGGATGTTCTTCCTGGGAGCGGTGCTGTGCCTCAGCTTCTCCTGGCTTTTCCACACCGTCTACTGTCACTCGGAGAAGGTCTCGAGGACTTTTTCGAAGTGAGTCAGCACGAGCGCGGTTGCGTGGCATCGTATGGAAGGTTTTGGGTTGTCTCAGAGCTTCCTCTTGGAAAGAGCTGCCTTCCCAAAGTTTTGATCCCTGGGGAAAGGGAGTGGTCACCAAATCCGGTGCGGAATTGAGAGGGAGCCACAGCTGGGCCCTGGAGGGCTCTGTCCTGTGCCCAAGCACCTTAAATCTGCCGCTCAAATGATGAGGTGGATGATAAAGGCCGGGGACCCGCAGCTCCCGAGGGAACAGCCTTTGTGCCCCTCGTGGGGGTGAAGTGAGGAGGGGTCTCGCTCTCAGGAGAACGGGGCGGTTTGGCAGTTTCCTGGCTGCTTTCAAAAAAAAAAGGAAAAAAAAAAAAAAACAACAAAAAAAAACCAAACGCTGGTTTGGATCCAATTTGGATTGAAACCAAATGGAAAGAAAACAAACAGGATTCCCGGCAAAGTGGAAAGGCTGGGCAGCGGCCAGTGCCTCTCCCCGAGGGCTCCTAGGGTTAAGCTCGCATCAGCGGCGCGGGCAGAGCAGCAGCCGGGCTTCCACGAAAGATCTGTCAAAGGCTTTTATTTGGGGGTGGGTTTTGCTGGGAAATGGGGTCGCTCTCCTTTGCGCAAACCCCAGATTTCCTGCGGGATCGTGCCTGCAGAACAAACGGTGCCGCCGTGCCCTCAGCAGAAACGTCCTTGCCCGTCGGGGAAAGGGCTGGCCGTGGCCGCGGGGGTAACGCGAGCGGCTGCTTTCGGTGCTGCAAGTGGTTCCTGGATCGATAGATCGAAAGCACTTTGCGGCGGAGGAGGAACAGTCAAATCCATACTCGCAGGGACTCGTGCCCGACGTGTCCTGGGGTGGGGGTTCGAGCGCGCGGCCCCTCGTATCCACCCGGTTCCTGTTTGTCCCCAGGAGCCGCCTTCGTGCCCAGACCCTTTCTCCTGTCCCAAATCGCGTTGATGAGACCCAAGATTTCTCCCCTTTGTGGACACTCGGCTTCACCCGCGGGGCCGGGGAGGGGGGCTTTGTTGGGGCACAGACAGGCTGGGGGGTCACCGACACACCGTTACCCAGAGGACACCAGGAGGTGGGGGGGGGCTGGATTTTGGGGCTCATCACCTGTGACTCTCCGTCGTTCCACCCCGGCTGCAGGTTGGATTATTCAGGAATTGCACTGCTGATTATGGGGAGCTTCGTCCCGTGGCTCTACTATTCCTTCTACTGCTCCCCGCAGCCAAGACTCATCTACCTCTCCATCGTCTGCGTCCTGGGCATCTCCGCCATCATCGTTGCGCAGTGGGACCGCTTTGCCACCCCCAAGCACAGGCAGACGAGAGCAGGTACGAGTTCTCCCTCCTTTCCCTGAGTCCCCAGCCCCGGGAGGGACTTTGGGAAGGTCCCGTTGTGGGGGCGTGGCTCTTCCCATTCGGGGAGAGTTCTCGGCAGCTGCAGGATGATTTCCCCCGGAGCGCTACGGCAGCTCCTGGCAGGGAGAGGCTTCTTCCTCCACGGGGATTTAGACCCTCCGCCGAGCAGGGCCCGAGCTCCGCCTGGCACTCGCCAAACCCGAGGTTTGGAGCAGACGGACGGCGTTTATCGATAGCCCTGTAAGCGGCGGCCGGGTGCCCCGGGGCTGTGCCGCACGGAGCCACCTTCTCCGGGAAGCGGTTCGAGCTGCGGGTTCACGCTGCCGGGCGGAGGAGGAGAAGATTCCCTCCTCTCTCCCCCGTCGGTTACACGCTGGCATGTTCCTGCCTCCCTGGAGGCTGCGGGGAGAGGCTGCCCCCCGATCCCACTCCGCACGTACACCCTGTCCCGGCCCCGCTGCGGGTGGAACCAGCCTCACTGAGCGTGGAGAAATGCCTCTGCCCGTCCTTCCTCCCGGGGGGGGGGGTCCTACAGCAAACGGCTCTCCTAGCGGTGTCCTCGTTACGTGGCGAGAGACGATGCTGAGCTGGAGGCCGGGCGTGTGAGGCGGGAGACCCCCCCCGGGAGGGCAGGGGACAAGGGGGGGACCTCCAGTCCCACCACCTCCTTGGCTGCCGGCTCCGGGAGGGGGCTGCCGGCCTCCCCCGGTGCCAAGAGACAGCGCTGGCTGGGCCAATTCCTGTGGCCAGTCCAAGCCGCAGCCTCTCTGGGCTGGTGTCTCACCGCGGTGCCGTTTGCTCTCTGCCAAACTAATTAGATGCTAGAGCTGAAAATTTCAGCACTGCTAATTAGCACCTTCCCCTCGAGCTCCAGGCAGTTTCACCTCCCCTCCTGGCAGGGTTCTGGGGCTGCTGCCCTCCTCCTGCCTGCTGGAGCACCAAGGGGCTGGCACCCTCCCCAAGGGCTGTTCCCGGAGTCGGGAGCCATCCCTGTGGCTGTACTGGGAGCACAGTGAGCCCTGCCCAGTCAGCACTGGTTTTGACTGGGACGTAGAGCTGTAAATCCTTTGTTTTTCAATGGATAGATGCCTTGGGGTCGCATAATTTGGGACCGAGCGAGGAAAAGCCTGCCAGTGGCTGCGGGATGTGGGGTGGGGGGTGATGATGGCGGTTTGCTGATCTCTCCTCTCGGTCGCAGGCGTCTTTCTGGGGCTGGGGCTGAGCGGGGTGGTGCCCACCATGCACTTCACCATCGCCGAAGGCTTCGTCAAAGCCACCACCGTGGGCCAGATGGGCTGGTTCTTCCTCATGGCCGTCATGTACATCACGGGCGCGGGG
Organism: Numenius arquata; assembly: GCF_964106895.1. NCBI lineage: Eukaryota > Metazoa > Chordata > Aves > Charadriiformes > Scolopacidae > Numenius > Numenius arquata. The sequence continues at coordinate 5,874,624 of NC_133599.1, read as the reverse complement.
CTCTACGCCGCCCGCATCCCCGAGCGCTTCTTCCCGGGCAAGTTCGACATCTGGGTGAGTGTGGGGCGGAGGGGGCGAGTGTGGGGCGCTGTGGGGCTGGGGAGGGGATGGAAAGGGGGGGGGGGGGGGGGTGAGCTCCGAGGTGAGGAGGAAGAGGCTGGGGGTGTCCTGCTGTGCCCCAAGGCACATCAGGCAGCCAGACCTTGACTGGCTGCTGCCAACAGGCAAAGTACAGGGTAGAAAATTCCGCCTGGGAGCGAGGAGCGGGGAGAAGCGGAGCTCACAGTCCTGGGGCGGTGCAGAAGCAGCGAAGAGGAGGAGAAGGAGGAGGAAGAAGAGGTGTTCCCGGTGTTACTTTGGCCCCTTTGGTCCGGTCTAAAGGGCTTTTTCCCTTCCCCGCAGTTTCAGTCTCATCAGATCTTCCACGTGCTGGTGGTGGCCGCGGCCTTCGTCCACTTCTACGGGGTGTCCAACCTGCAGGAGTTTCGCTACGGACTGGAAGGGGGGTGCACAGACGACTCCCTGCTCTGAGACACCCCCCCCACTCCCTCCCCCCCCCCCCCCCCCCCCGTTTTAGTACAAGCTTCCTAAGTGCTTTTTAAACTCTTTGTCTTTGCTAAAAATCAAAGGAAGACTTAAAACTGTTTGGGGTTGTTGGTTGGGTTTTGTTTGGTTTTTTGTTTGGGTTTTTTTTTTTTTTTTTAAGAAAAAAAAAAGAAACAGAAAAATTCTTTAGCATTATTGACCAAATCCTCACACACACACACACCCCCCCGTTGCCACACGCTTCACCGGGGCTGAGGGGGGAGGCGAGGGGGGGCCCCCGGCAGCGCTTTTGCCTCCTCCAGCCGCTCTGGGGTGATTCCCCCCCCCCCACTCCTTCCCAGACAGGTCGAACCCCCCCAAAGGTAGAGGCACGGGCCCCCCCAGTCCTGGCACCGCCGAGCCCCCCCCCGAACTCCCCCCCCAGCTCACGGCCGGAGCCAGCAGCAACACGCACTACCAGAGATATTTCTTCTGCGTATCCCTCGCAGCAGAAGTGGGGGGGGGGGGGGGGGGAGCAGCTCTGCATCCCTCCCCCCCCCCGTCCCCCCAGAGCTGCTGCCCAGGGCGCAGATGCATATAACTTAAGTTTTAATTGTCTTATTTCTTGTTTGTTCGTTTGTTTTTCCTTGACAAAGTAATGTTAAACATAAATGAGAGAATATTTAATATTTAATACTAAGCTTTAAGGACTTGCTGCCAGCGCAGTGCACCGGGCTCCCCGCTGTCTGGGGGCGTTGAGGAAGGACAGCGTCAGGGGAATGTAGAGCTGCTGTAGCTGATTGAAATAAAAAGGTCAATAGTTCAGTGTCGTGCGGGGGGGTGTCTGTCTCCTTTTTTTTGGGGTTGGGGGGGTTGGGGGGGGCGGCAGTGAGAGTGAGCAGCCCCAAGGGCTGAAATAAAACAAAGGGAGCCCTTTCCGGGGGAGGAAATAGAGAATCACAGAACAGTTTGGGTTGGAAGGGACCTTAAAGGCCACCCCCCGCCCAGTGCCACCCCCTGCCCTGGGCAGGGACACCTCCCACCAGACCAGGTTGCTCCAAGCCCCCTCCAACCTGCCCTTGAACCCCTCCAGGGATGGGGCAGCCACAGCTTCTCTGGGCAACCTGGGCCAGGCTCTCACCACCCTCACAGCAAACAAGTTCTTCCCCACATCTCAGCTCAATCTCCCCTCTTTCAGTGTCAAACCCTTCTCCCTCCTCCTATGGCTCCCCTCCCTGATCCAGAGTCCCTCCCCAGCTTTCCTGGAGCCTCTTTAGGGACTGGAAGGGGCTCTAAGGTCTCCCCGGAACCTTCTCTTCTCCAGGCTGAACCCCCCCCAACTCTCTCAGCCTGTCCTCACAGCAGAGGGGCTCCAGCCCTCCCAGCATCTCTGTGGCCACCTCTGGTCCCACTCCAACAGGTCCATGTCCTTCTGATGTTGGTGGCCCCAGAGCTGGAGGCAGCACTGGGGGGGGGGGGGGGGGGGGTCTCCCCAGAGCGGAGCAGAGGTGCAGAATCCCCCCCTCGCCCTGCTGGCCACGCTGCTGGGGATGCAGCCTGGGGTGCAGGGGGTTTCTGGGCTGCCAGCGCACGGTGCCAGGGCTTGTGGAGCTTCTCACCCACCAACACCCCCAAGTCCTTTTCCTCAGGGCTGTTCTCAAGCAGGGCTGGGTGAAGGCTTCCTCTGGGGCTCGGTGAGGATGAGGGAGGTGCCGTGAGCTGCTGCAGCCCAGCTGGTGGGGAGGGAGGGAGGATGACACCCCGAATCGGTGTCTTCCGGGGTGTAGGTGACTCTTGCAGGGGATCAGAGGGAAGAGCTGAGCCGAGCCAAGCTCCTCTCCGCAGCCCCGGCCCGTTGCCTTACAGAGGGGTGAGGGAGGAGGGCTCAACAGGGCCACCGCGGGCCCCGAGCCACAGACGGACACTGGTGGCACATGTCCCCACTCTCCCCGTGTCCCTGCTGCTGCAGAGAAGGGCTGTGTGGTGGCCCCTTTATGGGGGCCACCTTTAGGGACCTGGTGGAGCCCCCAGGGAGGGGAGCAGCAGGTTCTCCTGTGACAGCTCAACCTACAGCAGCTCCTGTGCACCCCCGTGTCCCCCCTGGCCACAGCACAGGCAGGAGAGGTCACCCATGTCCCCTGGGGCCAGGAGGGGACTTGGCCGAGAGTCCTCTCTCCCCTCCCGGCAAATGCCCAAGGACAGCTCAGCGGTGCGAGGGCTGGAGACCGAAACCCTTGAGCTGCACAGCTGAACAACACCCGAGGGCTCCAATCCCATATAAAAGAGTTTGGGAAAACACCTTTTGTGATTAAAATGGAAATTTGGATGCCCGGGGGAGGGTCCAGAGCTGCCGGGAACTGAGCGTTAATTCTCTCTTAGAGACCAGAGACTCACCAGCTCTATGCCTGGGGGGCTCAACTGAGGAGAGGGCACCGAGTGACACAAATCAAGAAAATTGCCTTTAAAATTCACACACACACACACACACACACACACACACACACACACACACGGTGCTTCTGTGCTTAAGGTTTTTGGAAATGACACACCAGCAGCAGCCACGTGCAATGGTTCGGTACCAGAGCCCCAACCCTGGCAGCCCTGGAGCGTTTCCAGGACAGGCAGGGGGTGGGAACAAGAAAACACCCCCTTTTACAAGATGCCAGGACAAAAGAGATGGTCGGGATCCCGCACGCCTCGTACGATCCCAGTTCACCCCTTTATCAACCACTAACTGTGACCGCTCCTGCCTGATTTCCACCCTCTCCTCCTGCTCAGCTCCGACAGGCTCCTGCCAGAGGGCAGGGATCAAACTCCTCTCTGGGAGGGGAAAAAGCCACGAAGCAACTCAGATAATATGAATGAAGTCTTTTTGAGTACGGATATTCCATCAGGAACTGACAGAACGCATGATGCAAGCATGACGGCACCAAGCAAATGTATTAACAACAGAAAACCTCACTGGATTATGATTTTTTAACCACTGGCAAGAGGGAACGCACCTCCGCACCTGGAGTTTAAGAACAAAACCACGGAGCAGCCATTTTAATCGTGCTCAGGACTGGACCCAAGGCGAAAAGACCAGCAGCAGAGGTGAAGAATTAACTTGCTGCCACCTCTTGCCACAGGGGGCTCAAAGCCTGGCGGGTTTAGGGGACAACGGGGGACGCTGCAGCCCGCGGACCCCCAAAAGGCAGGTTCAGCTTTAACCAGAGACCCTGGGCTGCCTGGTGGCAGCCCAGAAAACAAAGAACAGGAGTGAAATAAGTACTGCTGGAAGTAATTTTCACTGGCTTGCACATTCTCCCAGTAATATTCACTTTAGGAATGTAAAACTGCGCGTAGATTAATTATTTTCCTTAAGCTGAAATGTGTGTCGTGACCTAAATCCGGTGGGGAAGAGGCTGCGGTCGCTGTCGCTGCCCCATCCCGGAGAAGACTCCAGAGACCTTCACTTCAGTCCACTTCCAAAGGATGACAAGACTCCGTTTGGTCCTTGTCTCAAACCTCCGTGTATTCTATCAGACATGTATTAACATTACAGCAATGGAATCTATCGGGAATAAATAGATTTGTCGTCTTCTAAAAGTTCTCCTGCGCAGCTTTACACTGAAAAGGGCTGAAGGTCCTCTGGGCCTGGTTTGGGTAAGAGGCTACCACCGGCGTTAAGGACATACCGCGGCTCGCTCCTCCAGAGTTGGGACATTTCAGCTCGGGGCCAACGTGAACCAGGAGAAGGAGGAGAATCATCACTGGTATTGTCTGTAGTCACCGAACGGAGAGGGCTGCAACTGGGAGGGGTCTTCTGAAAACTGAGGGCCTGGGAAGAAGGCGAGAGGGGGAAAAAAAAGGCAGATGATAAATACCAGAAGACAGGAGATTCTTCCCACTCCCAGCATGAACCACATTCACAGCATTTTTAACAGAAAGCCCCTCTAGAACTAACGAAGCCAATAACAAGACTTTATATTTGGTGGTTTTTTTTCATTCAAAGAAGTTCAAGAGCTTTTTGCATCGATGGAGCCTCGGTCCAACGAGGACCATGCTTTTATCTCCTTTATTAAGAGGAAAATTAATCGGAGCAGCGAGAAGGAAGCATTTTCAGTCACCTAAAGGAGCTGAAACCTATTCCTTATTGCCCTGCAGTTGAACTTAGCCACTCTGTAAAGGTTTACCCACCGTAACTTGCCCGACAATAAAGCAAGCCAGTGAGACGGAACAAATCATTGCGGAGTCAGCTTCCCGACTCCTCTTGCTGCCGTTCTGCTGGAGGGAAGCAATACGTTTACTGTGCGCCAATCCCAGAGAATAAATCCTAACAGACAAATGACACCCTTCCTCTAAAGCAGCTTAATTTTAAAATGTCTTGGCACGAAGAACAGAAACTCGTAAGAGTTTTAAACTGAACAAAGAACATCAGTCAACAAACCCGAGAGGAAGCCTCTCAGGAGTTAGTGGCTTGTTACTAATCCTTTCAACCAGTCTTTTTTGTCAGAATTCCTCCCAAAACAAGGCGGGGCGAGAGGTATTGAGTATTTTGCGATACGAGTAGTAACACAAATGGTTCTCGACTCGGCTGACACCCCAGCTTGCATTTTACTTAGAAAAAACCAAAAGGGATCTAGTTTTTGAAGAAGTTTAGAAAAAAAATGCCGCCGCCACCCTCCTGCCCCTCTTTGAAATCTTGTATTTGTCCACTGATCTCCATCAGCCCATCTAAACCAGTGTTTATACTGGCACACAGACCACAGCAGGCCCTTCCCCACAACCTGCTGCCTGCTGTCCCCTCACACCTCCTGTGACACCCTCCACCGACTAAACTCCTGCTGCCACCGCCTGCCAGGCTGTACGGTGGCCCCAGGGGACGGGGCAGGACAGCAGGGACGTCCCTGCTTTTGGTCTTGGGTCCCCAATTTCAGTCCCACAGCCTCCAGTCACCCACTGGGACGGAGCTGATGATGCTCTGGGCTTCTCCTTGGCTTTCCGCAGCCTCAGAAGCCGGCAGAGCAGACGTACTCCGCGATGAGACTGAGGTTGGGGAGTAACGGCTGCGCTACGAAAGCCTTGCGATACCGGAGGCCGATGGTTCCTCACCATTTGGAAACTGTGTGGAGGCAAATCTTGTTAAGAGAATACCAGCTCCTTCGATTAAAGCCAGGAGAATTCCTCCCATGGCGGCAGATCCGACCATGGCAACGGGGCCATCTGGAAACAAAAAGCACAAAACAACACTTTTTTACTTCTTTGATGCATAACTTTGCATATTATAGCTCCCTTTCTTCAGTTATCATCTCTCCTATAATTCTCCTCCAAATTTTGCATCCATTAAGCCTCATTAGCATCACCAACAAAAGGATAATTACTGTGCAACTCCCCTCCTCTTCCTCAAGGAAACAAAGGAACAGGGTAATGTCTGAGAACATCATTATTACTTTCATAAGTGTGCCCAGTGCCAAGAAGGCCACCAGCATCCTGGCCTGCATCAGGAACAGCACGGTGAGGAGGACTTGGGAGGTGATTGTCCCCCTGGACTGGGCACTGGTGAGGCCCCACCACCAGTGTGTGTCCAGTTTTGGGACCCTCACCACAAAAAAAAGGACACTGAGGAGCTGGAGCAGGCCCAGAGAAGGGCAACGGAGCTGGTGAGGGGTCTGGAGCTCAAGCCTTGTGAGGAGCGGCTGAGGGAGCTGGGGGTGTTCAGCCTGGAGAAAAGGAGGCTGAGGGGAGACCTTCTCGCTCTCTCCAACTCCCTGAAAGGAGGGTGTAGCCAGGGGGAGTCGGTCTCTTCTCCCAAGGAACAGGCCATGGGACAAGAGGAAATGGCCTCAAGTTGTGCCAGGGGAGGTTCAGATTGGAGATTAGGAACAATTTTTACACGGAAAGGGTTCTTAAGCCTTGGAATGGGCTGCCCAGGGAAGGGGTTGAGGCACCATCCCTGGAGGGATTTAAAACCCGGGTTGACATAGAGCTTAGAGACATGGTTTAGTGACGGGTTTTATCAGAGTTAGGATGATGGTTGGACGAGATGATCTTAAATGTCTCTTCCCACCCAGACAATTCTATGATTCTATAAACACAGGACAAAAGTTTCAGATAATCTTTCAATTTCCCTGAGCAAGTAAATTCCAATTTGGGTATCACAGACTGTTGTTTCGCTGTAACAATGAGTATATTTAGAAAACAGAAGTTTTTCAATTAATGTCCTCCTCAGTGCTCAGGTTCTTACTTCTGGCAGCCAATATGGCTCCGGTCAGGGCTCCGCTCGTGATGGAATTCCACGGATCTTCTTTCCCTCTCATTCTGACCATGCTACAGTCGATCATGGAGAAGAGCCCTCCCCAGACAGCAAAGCTACCTGTTAAAAAATAAACAAAAAGCAGTTTGGAGAAAGCAGCCGAGCCAGTTGTGCTGCAGCCACGTAATCAAGAGAGGTTTCAGACACAGAAGTACATTCAAACTCCAAAAGAACCCAAAACAGATTAAAAGCAATACTGACAAAAATTCTCAACTTGCCAGGTGACACACAAATTACACATATTTTATATATAATACCACTAACTTATATTTAATGACAAGAAGCTTATCAAACAGTGATCATAATGGAATTTCCATCCTAATAAAACCAGATTAGCCCCGGGAACTTTAAAATTTTTCCATCTTTAAACATATTTCCACATAGAGAATGATGCAGAACAATTTTGCACCTTATCCTAATCCAGTTCTGCCCTGGGCAGGGATGCCTCCCACCAGACCAGGTTGCTCCAAGCCCCCTCCAACCTGGCCTTGAACCCCTCCAGAGATGGGGCAGCCACAGCTTCTCTGGGCAACCTGGGCCAGGCTCTCACCACCCTCACAGCAAAGAAGTTCTTCCCCACATCTCAGCTCAATCTCCCCTCTTTCAGTGTCAAACCCTTCCCCCTCCTCCTATGGCTCCCCTCCCTGATCCAGAGTCCCTCCCCAGCTTTCCTGGAGCCCCTTTAGGGACTGGAAGGGGCTCTAAGGTCTCCCCGGAGCCTTCCCTTCTCCAGGCTGAACCCCCCCAACTCTCTCAGCCTGTCCTCACAGCAGAGGGGCTCCAGCCCTCCCAGCATCTCCGTGGCCTCCTCTGGTCCCACTCCAACAGGTCCATGTCCTTCTGATGTTGGTGGCCCCAGAGCTGGAGGCAGCACTGGGTGGGGGGGGTCTCCCCAGAGCGCAGCAGAGGTGCAGAATCCCCCCCTCGCCCTGCTGGCCACGCTGCTGGGGATGCAGCCCAGGGTGCAGGTGGTTTCTGGGCTGCCAGTGCAAGTTGCTGGGGTGTGTGGAGCTCCTCATCCACCGACACCCCCAAGTCCTTCCTGTCAGGGCCGTTCTCCAGCCATTCTCCACCCAGCCCGGATTTGTGCTGGGGATTGCCCTAACCCAGGTGCAGGACCTTGCACTTGGTCTGGTTGAACCTCATGAGGTTGGCTCGGGGCCACCTCCCCAGCCTGTCCAGGTCCCTCTGGATGGCATCCCTTCCCTCCAGCGTGTCACCACGCCACACAGCTTGGTGTCATTGGCAAACTTGCCGAGGGTGCACTCGATCCCACTCTGTGTTAAGCCTGGTTTATCACACCACGAACACAAGCATCTTCCCTCCCCACCTGAACCAATCCTGGATGCACCAGAACCACATTTACCCCCTGCCTGGAATCACAAACCCCACTGATCTGCCCCACAGCTCTTGTCCCACGTTACGTTCCCAAACTGGCAACTGACAGCAACACCACCACAAAATTAATTACCTCCCAGTTGTGGAGCTCTTGTTTTAATCGCTGTCAAACTTCCCCGCAGCCGGTGGTTCACACCCTACAATAAAAGAGAAATGACAGTTAAAAGAGTGAAGACTCAGCCAACCTGCCTATAGAGAGTGAAAACTTGCCACAGGCCCGACATATTTCTAAGCACCCTCAAGAGCCATGATCAGGAGCTGATAAAACCTTGTTTTATACATATTTTATTATTTACCACTCCCTTATAATGTACCCATCAACTACAGAAATTAATTACAGCCATCGGGCATTAAACAATTTCAATTCAAAGTCTATTGGCCTACTGGGGACTAAAGGAGACAGCATTTCTCTGCTCCAATCCGCTGCCTGGTCACCTCATGCAGTTGGCACAGGAGCCACCAGCAGAGCATGAGGGGCAGGAAACCATGGGGAGGAGACTCTGTGGGGAGAACAGGGAAATCCACCCAACAAGAGTCCCACAGGGCTGTGCCAGAGGAAAACCCTGCTGATATATCACATTTCCATCAGTATTTCATCTATTTTAGTACAAGCCTATCTCAGATGCCCACATCCCCAGAGGCCTGTGCTGGGCCATCTCATTGGTTGTCCCGAATTTAGTCATTCCTGGTCGGGTGGAGGATTTAATCCTTGTCTCGTCAGCATAGTCTCGGGAGCTAAGGGAAGCGAGGAATTCAGCTTCTGAACGTGGTGCTGAGCCTTCCAGAGTCTGACGCTAAACACGTCACCCAGGACCCCACAGAATTATCACTTGGGATTTTCCTACGCTTTAAGAAGATTTAAAGAACACACACCCAAGTTTGATTTTTGATACAAGCACTCAGAAGCGCGACAGGTTTATTTAATAAATCTTAAGGAAAATTAAGAATATAGTTAAGTCTATAATCCTTTTCAAGTTAATTGCCTGCAGGATCTGACTAGTTTGGAAACAGTTATTTACTTACAAAACTTACCTCAAACCAATGGCTTATTAAGTGTCACACAAGTAACACCAAAAAGCTCAACAAAAATCCCTTTTTGTTTGCCAGAGAAAACGTTTTAAAACGTTTATAAAACATTTTAAAAGGCTTATAGTCAAAATTTGGCAGCAGAAATCCTGAAAGTGAAAACTGACTCGAGCATCAGCTCAACTTCAACTTTCATGTTGACACACACTTCTGCGTTTAAACAAAACCCAACTATCAAAAAAATCTAGTTAATAAAGAATGCTAATAATTAAGTAAGAGACTAATTAAAGAAAATAATGCCCTCTAATACAAATCTGAAGGAGAAAAGATTCTTGCTTTGTGTCTTTCCATTTGTGAAAAGGGAGGGAGAGGGGTGGCCGGAGGAGGAACAGCCCGGGCTCCACGTCTTTATGTGCAGACAGAATCAAAGGTAGAAGATCAGCCAAAATGGACATATTCTGCTGTACCCTCCACTTCCCCATCCCGAGGGAAATGTCCCTCAGCCAGGGTCCCACTGGTGCCACCAGATCGAGCAGGGAAAGCAGAACTTCGACCCAGAAAGACGAAGGAGCCATCTGGATCCTGAGCCGGTCACCAGATGTACCCCCCCTGGTTTGGATTAATGACAGGCAGGTCATTAATCACTCACACTCCCGGCACAGGGATGATTTCTCCTCTACCTTCGGCTGGCCAGATTCACTGCTGACAGGGAGAGAAAGCAGGACGCACTCAGAATATGCTCTGAAATGGTTTTACTCACCACTGGGGAATTCCTGAACCCCTTGATAGCTTGGAAAATGCCACCTCCTATCGCTCCCATCGTGAAAGCACCTCCGCAGTCATCTACTATCCTCCAGGGACTAGAAAGAGAAATAAAGATGAAAACACTAAATTTCATCACTTTAAACCACACAAGTAACAGTAACGGATTCACCACTCAAGCATCGAGTGTAACTGGAGTGAAAATCAAGCCTGCGTTGTCTCACACCCAGCGTGCTGAGCAGACATCACCAAAACACAGGGAATATTACACCAAAACAAATCCGAGGTTTGCCAAGAATCAACCAACCCGGCTCCCTTGAGCGGTGGCAACAAATACGGAGAAGAATTGCCCGAACTCCTCACACAAGGCAGAAAGACCTATTTCCATCACGGAAAACTTCTGCAGAGTTCTGGCTCTGCCCTAATTACAGAGCGTAAATAGCTTCAAACTTTTTGTTCTCATTTTCCTCTTGACCTACGGAAAACTTCGGTGGCAAATTCAACGAGACTCGGTTCACAGCTGGCACAAAACACCGCTTTCCTGGATTACTCCTGTTTTTCATTAGTTCTGGTTATTTAAACGAGAGGCTTCAAAGTCATCTTTTGTTAAAGGGAAAAGGTTTTTTTCATGGTGCGTGCTGGATGTCTGAAATTCACTCGAACAAAACACAGACCCAGTCAGAGAAGGCCGCAATTCCTGCCTCCGACGACACGGAGAGTCAAATGTTTCCGACCAGCGCGGAAAAGCTTTGCGACGGAAAGAGTAACTCCCTCGCAGCAAACGCTTTCAACACCAGTGAGATGAGCTTTAATTTGGGGTTCAAAATCCGTTGCCAAACACTAGAGCCTTGGAACTCTCCGCCACCAAACTGAACTCCTAAACCAGGTGACTGCTAACCTGGTATTAACCTCTGTTGCCACTGCTGGTAATTTCAAAGCATAAAATAACAAAGTTATTGTGTTTCTTTCATCTTCTGTCAAAATCTTACAGCAGAAGCCAAGCACTCAGGTGATTATAACTCCTGCGCTGTCAATAATCAGAAAACTGAGCAAAAAAACACTACAACACCACACAGGGTGACAAAACTGAACTCTATGGAACGCTCAGCGCTCACGGTAGCGAACGCCAGCTATGAGCATCCGTGTGCGTTCCCCATCGCACTCTGAATTTCACGTTTCTGTTCACGAGGGCTCCCTACAGCACCCAGCTGAATCAAAGAATGCTATGGGGTTGGAAGGGACCTCTGGAGATCATCTAGTCCAACCTCCTGCCAGAGCAGGGTCACCCAGAGCAGGTCCCACAGGAACGTGTCCAGGCGGGTTTGAATGTCTCCAGAGAAGGAGACTCCACCACCTCTCTGGGCAGCCTCTTCCAGGGCTCTGCCACCCTCACAGGAAAGAAGTTCCTCCTCATGTTGAGATGGAACTTCCCATGTTCAAGTTTGTGCCCGTTACCCCTTGTCCTGTCACTGGGCACCACTGAAAAAAGACTGGCCCCATCCTCCTGACACCCACCCTTTAAGTATTTATAGGTGTTGATCAGATCCCCCCTCAGTCTGCTCTTCTCCAGACTAAAAAGACCCAAGTCCCTCAGCCTTTCCTCGTAAGAGAGATGCTCCAGGCCCCTCATCATCCTCGTAGCCCTTTGCTGTGTCCTCCAGCAGCTCCCCATCCTTCTGGAACTGGGGAGCCCAGACGTGAGGGTACGTCTGCACTGACCCCTTTTGAATCTGACACTTTCCTGCTCCACAGAACATGCTGATGCTCTTCTGCTGCAAGGAGTGACAAACACCATCTCTTTTCCCCAGACCCCTCGCTTTACTGCATATTTTGTCACAAGGGTTTTGTTTGGGTTTTTTTTTTTAATTCCTGCAAATAATTCCCAAACTGGCAGTCCCTTCTCCTACACCTTCTCCCAGGCTCCTCACTTCCCCGACCTACTTCTGCATCCCTCCCTGCCTCCGCAGCCGCTTTAACGAGAGCATGGCCAGCTCTGCACACCTTCTAAAGGAAAGCAAATCGCTTGTTTGCACACATGGCATCAGTCGCTTGCTTCATTTTTCCACTCCGACATCGCCTGGTTGTTCCGAACGCACCAGAACCCCACCCAAATGTCACCAGTGATGACCCCAGTGACAGCGACATCCAGGTCACAAACCCACAGTGACTCAGAAACCAGTGGAAGAATTGTACGTTATCCCACCACACATCACCTTTCCTTTTTACTGCCCTGCCTGTAACACGCTTTCATCTCATACTCCTGACAAATCCCCTCTGGCTTTGACTACATTCAATAATTTAGCCCCGCTTCACATTTGATTTTCCTTCCCCTATTTCCTGCATTTAATGATCAGAAAAAGGTTAGAGGCACACTGTTGTCAGAGATGCCGAGATGAAAAGCCAAGAAGTCTTTCTTCTCGGGGTTTTTTTGTTGTTTTGTTCTTCTCCACATCTTCTGTCCAGATTTTGATCTACTCTGTTATGAATAAAACATCTCATCACAACCCTCTTCCTTCGTTAGCTTGCGAACAGTGATCTTGTTAAAAAGCTTTCTGGAAATCTAAATAGATTATGTAAAGTGGTTTTCCTTTACCCACAAGGTCAAAGAATTTCAATTTAGCAAATTGTGACTGTTCTTTACAGAAGCTTCGTTAATTAGACTCCAATCACCAAATGCTTCCCTAGATGTTTTCCATCTTTAACCCTACTTCAGATGTCAAGCTCATTAGCTGTTACCTTTGGGGTTCTTAATTTTCCTTTTAAACTAGCCCCCAAGCCTCCGCAGGAGCAGCTTTTAAACGAGAAAACGTCTTTGATACCAGCACAGCTATTCCATGTGTCAGCTCCTTTGAATTCCCAGACAGACGCCGTGTGTATCTGAAAGCCGACACAAAACACCCCCCAGTCCCTGGCAGTGCTCCACCTCAGTAGAGGGAAGAATCGGAAGAGAATAAAAGAGATTATTCCATTATTAATTTGGCACTTATCTACCAGCTTAATGTTACTGTTAATTGTTTCCCTGACTTTAAGGGGAGCCCTCGCAGCAGGGAAACGATGTGCTCGCTGCTACATGCAAGGTAAGGTCAGATTCCTACTCCTGATGGCAGCCGAGATCGCTTAGAGGTGAGGAGATCAGAGGCCAGGACTTTGCTTGCGCCGTGGCCCCGGGGCAGCCCCGCTGACCGCAGAGGCTGAGGATCCCCCACACCTCAGAGGGAGCTGCAGGGGCTCACGGCACTGTTTGGTTCAATAAAAAGTGGAGAGGGTGGCAGGGCCAGCGGAGCGAGGACAGCCGGTGGGCAGCATGCCAGCTCAGACCGCGCCTGGGCCAAGACCCTCGCTCCAAGGGTTGAATCGTCCCCCCGAGCTCCACGGCTGCCTGCAGCTCTCCTAACGGCCAACGAACCACGAGAGTCAGAAGCCACCACATTTTAAATAAAGCTGCCTTTTCTCAGCACCGAGGGCTCTGCGGGGAGCCAGCCTGATACCAGCTCTGCTGCAGAATGGGCAGCACTTCATCCTTGTCGTCAAACGATCGTGACATGCCAGCCTGACCTCTGCCTCCCCGTCAGCCACTTGAGCCATTCCCAGACTATGCAACAGCCAGTGCTTCTAACGAGGGCAACTGCGATGCAAACCACAGCCAGGTCCTACAGTGTCACCTTCCAGCGAGGTCACACCGCTCCCAGAAACAGCAGCTCCCAGGGAGTTGAACCCCCCCTCCCCCCACGTCACTGCAGGGGGACAGAGATAACGGGGTGACCAGCAACAAATGGGACAAAACAGCATGGGGCACCCTCAACCCCCCCCCCCAGTTCAGCAGCAACCCATCCCTGTCGCATGATCCTGCTGCAGGGAGAATGAGATTATCTGGAGCCCACAGCAATCAATAAATAAATAGAATTTATTTTACTGATGTCCCAAATTTTGTGCTCTAGAAAGGTGGAGCTGACATTTATGGAGAAACTTAAAACGTGGCAGCAGAGCAATCTGCAAAGCTTTGGGAAAAGCCTCGAGAAGTCACAGGTCTCTATTTGTAGAGGCTGCACACTTAAACCTGAGCCTAACCTTCACTTAAATGTTTTATTCCTACAAATAAAACCTTTTAAGTTGCAACCAAGGCAGCTGTGAACGTTTACAAAAGACACCGCTAAGGCATGATCGGTATGAGATGCTGCCAGCTCGGCAGTGCGAGCAGGCCTGTGGCGCTCCGGCCTCATGGAACTGGGAGAAGGAGGAGGGCAGAGTCACCGGGGCCTGAGGGGACACCGAGGGGACGAAGTGGCCCCGACCCAACAGCGTCTGCGGCCCTCGGAGGCCCAGGTGCCAGGCAGGCCGCAGGGCCTAACCGCCAGGCCGGTACCTCCCCGCCTCAGGGAGGCTCCTCCGGTCGCGGTACCGGCGGGGCTTTGCCCACCCAGGCCCCGAGCCACGGGGCAGCCCCTCAGCCGGCGCGGCGCGGCCTCCCCCGCCGCTGCTGCCTCAGAGGGGCCCGGCCAAGGTCACACCCGCAGCGCTCCACCGGGGAGCGCCCGCCCCGCTCTCTCCTCACCCCCTTCCCCCTCACCCCTCTCCCCGGTGTGCCCCCCCGGTCCCGGTTACCCCCCAAGCCCCGGGAGACTCCGCCGGGCCCCGCGGCCGCCCCTCACCAGGGCTCACGCGCGTACTCCTCCATCTTGTCAGGCACCACCGCCCTCGCCCGCCTTCCCGCCGCGCGATTGGCTGACGGGCCCCGCGCCGGCCAATGGCGGCGGAGGGCGGGACTAAGGCCTGCGCGGAGGGGGCTGCGCATGCGCCGTGCCCCCTTCACCCCGCGCTGACTGGCGGCGGCGGCGGCGGCTCTTGACCGGGGCCTCAGGTCGCCCGTTCCGCCGTGAGGCAGTCCCGGGGAGCACCCACTCTGGTCGCTGGGCCTGCTTCATGTACTAGGCCCACTTCATGTACTGGGCCCTCTCCGTCTACTGGGCTCGCTTCTTTCGCCGGGTCCGCTTCAACTGCAGGGCCGGCTTTGTCCGCCGGGCCTCCAGGCCTGCTGGGCCCGCTAGGCCTGCCTCATCCGTTGGGCCCGCTTTGCTCGGCGGGCCCACCGACCCCACTTGTGCCATCCTCGGGCACAGCCATCAGCGTGTGTCCCATGGGAATGTCCCCAGAGATGGTGCTGTCCCGACAGGGCCCTCTGAGGCGGGTGTGGGGCATTGGAGAGGCTCCAATGGACAAAAGGAGCATACAGGAAAGCTGGGGGGGCGGGTCTTGATGAGGGAGGGGAGCCATAGGAGGAGGAGGAAAGGTTTGACACTGAAAGAGGGGAGATTGAGCTGAGATGTGGGGAAGAAATTCTTTGCTGTGAGGGTGGTGAGACCCTGGCCCAGGTTGCCCCAAGAAGCTGTGGCTGCCCCATCCCTGGAGGGGTTCAAGGCCAGGTTGGAGGGGGCTTGGAGCAACCTGGTGTGGTGGGGGGTGTCCCTGCCCAGGGCAGGGGGTGGCACTGGGTGGGCTTTAAAGTTCCTTCCAATTCTAACCATTCTATGATACTATATATAATGTCTCTGTTAGGGCTAGGCCCGTGGCACTATGACAACAGCCAGAAACGTAGCAGCTTTTACTTAGGCCTCTAATAAATCGTGCCTGCAGTAAAAGCATGAGCAAATCCAGGAGGCTGGGGTCTGCTCTGCTGATCCTCAGGTGACTGATCTGTTTGTAAATGCATCCTGACAGAAAACGCTGTGGGTGCCCTGAAAGTGGAAGGAGAGAAGAGGCCTGGCAGCACCTGGCTGAACTGGAGGAGGATGCCTGGCTGGTGACAGAGGGGTCAGTGAGGGGCTCACGCTGAGGGCATCCGTCCCACCAGAGCTGCTGAGGTGCTCGGGAGCTGCTGAAGCAGCTAGGCTGACCTCAGGGTGTCCCTTGGGATGCTCCTGTGGGCCGGGCAGTGTGGGGTGGGCGAGAGCTGGGCTTTGAGGTCAAGAGACGGTGCCTGCGAGAGGGTTGTTCTCCAGGGAGGCCGGGAAGGCAGAGCTGAAAACAGCAGAATTTGTTTCTGTGCTGGCAGCAAATGCCGGGGCAGCCTGCAAAGCCCCAGAAGCCTTTCCCCACACGTTTGCAAGTGCTCTGAGTTGTAAATTGGTTATTCTTTTCCCACTCCTAATTTAACCTTACACACAGCGCTCTTTCATAAGGGCGGTACATCACTGGGTTCTAACAGGTGATGCGGAATGTGCACCAAGGCACTTAATTGCTCTAATAAGTCATGGGCTGAAGCAACGGAAAGGAGCTGAAATGCTCCCCCTGCTTTAATTTGCTGCTTTTGAAGGCTTTAAAGGACTCCTTGTGAATGTAAACCTTCACGGTCTGGGTGCTGCGATGGCATGTTTGTCCTTATTTGAGGCGGGATGGGAGGGAGCAGAGGGTGCTGCAGTGACGGGGATTACCAGAAGGTGGTATTGTGGCTTCTGCTTTGGCTAGGGAGGGGAGATGGGAAGAGTGGAAAATCTCAGCCTTATCCCAGCCATCGTGGCCTGATCTCCCCACTGCCATGTCCTCTGTTGCTGCTGTAACTGGTCCCACAGTGGTCTGACCCTCCTTAGGATGGCAATTTCTTGCCCTGGTCCTTGTCCTTTCCCCCTAATGAGTGGCAGGTTAATTATATCAGGCTCAATGATCACTCTGGTCATCCCTTTCACAAGTTGTGGGAGATTTTGTGAAGCTCCCTGCTGAGCTCATATGGTATTTGACCTGCAGTGCCCAGGGTCACCAAAGGGACCTCCAGTAGATCATCTGAGGGCACTGGTGACATCCCCGGGCAGGCTGCTGGAAAGTGCTCAAGGGCTTTCTGGGGTTTTCTGAATTTCTCTGTGGCCAGGAGCCAGTTCCTTTCCCAATATATAATGTCTTTTCCACATTTCCCTTGCTCTCATGTGAGCAGGTGTTTTTCAGAGGGAGGTTTTGGGTGAAGTTGCAGTTGGGTTTGGGAGCAGTTTCTCTCAGTGGCCGAGAGACCAACATAAAATCATAGAATCATAGAATTGTCTGGGTTGGAAGGGACCTTTAAGATCATCTCGTCCAACCATCAACCTAACCCTGATAAAACCCGTCACTAAACCATGTCTCTAAGCTCTATGTCAACCCGGGTTTTAAATCCCTCCAGGGATGGTGCCTCAACCCCTTCCCTGGGCAGCCCAAGGCTTAATAACCCTTTCAGTGTAAAAATTGTTCCTAATCTCCAATCTGAACCTCCCCTGGGGCAACTTGAGGCTATTTCCTCTTGTCCCATCACCTGTTCCTTGGGAGAAGAGACCGACCCCCCCTGGCTACACCCTCCCCGGGCTACACTGAAAGGGAGTTGTAGAGAGCGAGAAGGTCTCCCCTCAGCCTCCTTTTCTCCAGGCTGAACACCCCCAGCTCCCTCAGCTGCTCCTCACAAGGCTTGAGCTCCAGACCCCTCACCAGCTCCGTTGCCCTTCTCTGGGCCCGCTCCAGCTCCTCAGTGTCCTTTTTTTTGTGGTGAGGGTCCCAAAACTGGACACACACTGGTGGTGGGGCCTCACCAGTGCCCAGTCCAGGGGGACAATCACCTCCCGAGTCCTCCTCACCATGCTGTTCTGATGCAGGCCAGGATGCTGGTGGCCTTCTTGGCCACCTGGGCACACTGCTGGCTCATGTTCAGCCATGTTCCAGAGCAGCCGTGTGTTACAACCAGGCAGGGAGATATCACTTACTTCCTCAAGGAACATCTTCTGAACTGAAAAAAAGATCAGTGCATTTAACCTTCCCTCCTGCAGGCTCTGAAGGAAAGGGAAATAAACCAGATTAGAGGAATCCATTCAATTTTCAGTTGTCCTTTATCAGCTAATAAGGAAAAATGCAGGAAGGTGGACAGTCCTCAGTGGTGGCACAAGAGATGGGAGCATGGAAGGCTTTCCCAGCTCCGCCATGGATCCGGTACATGTGCCTTTACATGTGCTTAATCTGCCTCTGTCTTGGTTCCTCATCTCTAGGATGTGGCTAATCATGTTGCTGCGTTTCAAAGGAGCGTTGTGCAGAAATATTCATTAGTGCCTGCGAGGTGCTCAGTTGCTATGGAGATGGGGATCCTGATAAATGCGGAGACTGACGGAGCCTCGGCGGAGATGCGGAGCTGCTGGGAGCTGCTCTGCACCAAACCACACTGCACTGTGCCGTGCCGTGCCACACCATGCCGTGCCGTGCCATGCTGCACCGCGCTGCCCTGGCTGGCATAGCTTCAAAGGGCCAGAGTCAATCCGTGGTGGCCGGAGCTGCTGCGGAGAGGCGCCTGAGGGTCCCCACACACGTCCCCAGTTGCTGGTGGCCTGTGAAAGAGCAGCCAGTGCAGACATATCCACAGCTCCTCTTATTCTGGGGTGAAAACACTACATTTTCTTTCTGTGATTTCTTTCTCACAGCACCGAGAACTCTGTGGAATATGATGCGGTCAGAGCAGTGCTAATATCCCCGCCTAAAGAGAGACGTGTGACAGCCAAGATAAACTGCAGTAAGACCATCCACTAATAAACCGCGACAAGTTTAGGGTGACCCCTGCTTCTCCCCCAGCTTTTCTGCTAATGAAGGAATATTTCTCTGCAAAACTCTGACTCGGTGTTACCTGTGTGAAGCCAGCTCTGCAGCTCAGCGAAGGAGAGCCCGGCAGACGTGGGGTCCCAAATCCAGGAAGGATGTATGATACTTCAGAAGAAACTTGGAGCCTCCCAGGTCTCCTTTACAGCTTCTCAAGGCAAGCACTCGGTGTCTGGTGCTTCTCATCACAGGAGTCAAGATTCAGGAACAACGAAACAGAGACTTTATCATGGTGTCGATTGTGATTCTGTTGAAAACTGATTTGCAACACACGAAACAGTCATGAAAGAAAGGCAGAGAGAGACAGAAAGACAATTCCAGGTTTTACTCACTGGTGGAAAAGTTCTTTCTCTGTTTTAGCATTGCAAATTGTCCCTGGGGCTGTCCACGTCCCCTGTCCCTGAGTCAGGGCTGGCACACCCAAGAAAGCTTGGATCTTTCCTGGAAGAAGGAGACACATAGCTATGATTCCTTGTTTCCTTTTTTCTCTGCCCTCTCCAGCTGGGAACTGAACCTCCAGTTTATTACTTACCACTTACAAACATTTGGTGACCGAGCGCAGTGACATAGACGTAGAAATACCCGGCATTTGGCCATTTCTTCCATCTTCAGAGTCTCTTAACTCAAATTTCTCTTCCAGAAGACACGGTGTTAAAGCCTCTTGAACTGTGTATCCTGAAAAGCAGCCAGAGAGTGCGTTAGAGAGGTCCAGGGCTGTAGAGAAGTGGAACAAGAAGACACTCATTTGGCTTCTTCAAGTGAAAAGGGCACCAAAAGGACACCAATGTGCTGAATTCACTCTGGTTCCTGTTGCCTTCAGCGCTGTTGCAGCCATGGCAGTTTTGGGGTGAGGGAAGGAGGAGACTCTGACAGGGCTGAGACTAGGAGAAGAAGTTGAAGGGGGTGCCCATGTCCCTCCTGGTCCTCGGTGACCAGTGAGTGCCAAGATGAAGGTCATGATATCGGGGAGACAGAAGTGATGGGGCGAAGCGGGACGAAATTCACCGTGGCAACATTTAAGGTTATGCGCTTGGAAACTAAAACTAACAGTTTCTTCTACAGTCTGGAAAAAATCTGGGTCGTGCTGGTGAATCATAGGAGGACTATGAGCAGGAGCCGGGCCTGGGATGCTGGAGATAAATGAAATCCTAGAATGCAACAAGAATGTGCATTTCCCGTCAAGATGGGGGATGTCTGGTTTGTAACACGAGGCATTGGGAGACTCACCTGCAGGACCCTGTGCCTCTGCTCTGGGTGAGATCTCAGCCAGGGAGTCGGGCAGAGAAGGTAATTAGGCTGACGAGGAAAATCTTAGGAGAGCTTATTTTATGGAAGAGAACCAAAGGGCTACTTGCTTGGACTAGCAAAGAGAGAGGCCTGAGAGCAGACAGGAAATATTAGAAGGATGGTAAAGGATGAAGGAGAAAGGATGAAGATGGCAGCATAACAAACAGGTACAAAATGCTGACCATGAGATAAAGCTGCCTTCAAACCTGGAGAGAAGCGCCCGTCTGCCCCTGTCCCTCTGGGAGAAGTTGCAGGTACCAGTAAGCTGCTTTATGGATTAGGGTGATGGAAAGTAGGTGCCTCCAGCCAAAGCCCAGACTTAGGGCACCGTCTGAAAGCAGAAGCAGGAGAAACTCAGGGATTTAGTCTTGTGCAGGAAGGAGGGATCTCTCTGGGGCTTGGCAAAGGAAAATGGGAGTGTTGTGATGAAGAGCAGCTGCAGAAACACCCCTGCAGAGGATGGGGAATCATCAGGAGCTCTGATAAAGCAACACAGGGACGGTGTTGGGGTCGAGGAGCCGGCGCCGGGCTGGGCTGGCACTCGCTGCCCGCTTCCTCCCCGCATCAAAGGCACTGGACTTTGCACATCCTTCCTAAAGAAACCAGTCCCCACTAGCAAGACCACCACCCACCATCTCTCTCCCGAAGGACTGGGTGCTTTGGCCACCACACAGATCTTGGAGAGCAGCAGGATGAAGCTGAAAACTCTCACTGGGGTGGGCCCTTTATTGCCCATTTCAGCCAAGAGCTGTCACTGTCACAGCAGAATCTCTCCCCTCCTGTAACGGAGGAGACGTCCCATGTCTTCAGAGCCACGCTGACCTCTTTAGTAGCCCTCCAGCACCCAAGGGCACACGCTAGGGCTCTGCCTCCCCCACCCCCAGATCCCCAGCCTGCCGGCTTGTGCATTTTTGCCTGTTTTCTCACTAGGTTGGCCCATTGCCTTTAAAAGGCTAAATGCTCCGGACTAAATTTGGTCATGCAGCTCTGCATGGTTCCCTGGAATGTCCTCGGGTTTCAGGCTCCTCTGATAGCACCATTCCCCGCCTCCCGCTGGGCTCCATTGGCTTCCCAGCACCCGAATCGCGGCTGGATCCTGTTATTGGCCAACTCTTGGGCCGAGGGGTGTCCCCTCTTTATAACTACTATATCCCGGGCTGCGAGGATTGAGAGCTGCTGAGATTTAACACTTCAGCACCTGCTGCTGCTGGGGGAAGCAGTGGTGGAGCTTCGGCTTCTGTTTTTTCTCCTTCCTTGGGTACCACACACAACCGCAACCGTGTCTCGCCAACGAGCCAAGATGTCCAAAGTGGCCAAATATCGGCGACAAGTTAGTGAAGATCCGGATATTGACAGTTTGTTGTCAACTCTGTCTCCGGAAGAGATGGAAGAGCTGGAAAAGGAGCTGGATGTGGTGGATGCGGATGGAAGCATCCCTCTGGAGCTCAGTCAGAAAAACCAAACAGAAAACTCCCCGCCTGGCCCACAAAACTGCGACACGGTGCTCAATCACTGCGAAAAGGAGACCAGGAAACGTATTCAGAGGGAACAGTCCATAGACGTAAGTCACATCTCCCCACGCTCGAGCCTGGTTCTGTGAGAAATGCAGAACCCCGTGAACCCCACGGGGCTGTTGTAGGGGATGAGGTGGAAAACACAAACCCTGAGAAAGGTGTGCTGTGCTCCCTGACCAGGAATAGCTGTCGTGTAAGAGGCCAGAGGAGCAAGGCAGGAGCTGCTCCAGGCACTCCAGGAGGGAACGGGATATTTCCTGAAATCCCAGTGTCACTGGCAAAGCCAAAACCTGTGCCGGTGCCGGGGATTTTCTCTCTGCCTCTGCTCTACCACCCTCTGGCAGGGCTGGGAGCAGCGATGGTACCCCCAGAAGGCAGCTAGAGGGGCCAGTGCTGTGACAGCGATCCTGCAGGCTGCGTTTCTTTTTCCTCCTCTTGTTTTTTTTCCTTCAGAGAGTTCCGGACTCTCAGTTGCTTCAGCTCTGCCTGTGGAAAAGCTTAAACTGATACTGGCTCTTGTGGAATAAAAAAAAGTTTGCTGCTTTGTGGAAATCACCCTGAGAAGCAGATTTTGCCCTGAGCTGTTTGTTTCGTTGTTGTTCAGTTAAAATTCATTCTTTTATTTTGATTTGGGTACATTTCTCTCCTCCTTTGCACCTGGCAGATCCTTTAATAGCTTGCTTTGAGCTGGAAAGCTTTGTGCCAGTCCCTCTCATCTTTTTGCCTTAGTGGGAGCCAGTCCCACTTCTCTGTAACATTTATTAACCTCTGCACTAAGAATATTTGGTATGTGCCTCGTGCGTGGGAGGCTGGGAAGCATTTGGTTTCCCTGTTTTTTCACGGCAGGGCTGAGCCAGAAAGCGAAAGAAGGAGACTCTGTGGGTGTTTATCTGTGTAGTCACGGGCAGGCTTCATATCCCAGGCTGGATTCGCATCTGCCGGGACAGGACGGGGCTGAGGAGGATCAGCAGCGTAAGCAGAGCAGAGGGTTATCTGGGCACCCCTCCAGCTCCGATTCCTTGCCTATTCCAGCACCCTGGATCTCCCAACAGAGTAACCGAGCTCTAACTTGCCCGTGAGCACTTGGAAATAGCTCTTTAGGGATGTGTACGGAGTTTATTATAGGAGGGTCCTCTCCCGACTGGGTCTTGGGTGAAAACAGCAAGAAAAAGATGAAAATTGCAGCTGTAGGAGAAATTAAGGTTTATTTTGGAGACTGGAACAAGGGGTTGAATAGTTCCCCCCACCCCTCTCCACGCTGGGAGCTTTCTTCTGGCTGCGAGGACAAAGCACTCTCAGCCTTCACCTTCTATATGTGGCATTAGCGTGGGCGGGGGGACAGAAAGCGCCGTGTCCCACACCACGAGGGCACTGGGTTTGTTTTCCCAGCGGTGGGCTGGTGGAAAATCTCCCCGTGGTGGGGAACTGCAGGCGCTGCGGGACAAACCCACCTGCAAAGAGAAATGCTGTTGTGTGGGACCAGTCATCCCAGCGCCGCCACGGGGTTTTGCACTGGTTTGCAGGTGATCCCAGCTCGCAGCCAGCACTGAGCTGGCACTGAAAAAGCTGCTTTTTCAGGCAGGGAGGAACTCTTGTGTTTGGCGCCAGTAGCGATGCTATTTTGTTTTTAACCGTGGGAAGATGAGCAGCCAAGTGGGGACTGGGACTGGGAAGTGTCCATGATCAGGAGGAAGAGAGGAAAATTGTGGTTTTTGGAAAAAGAGAGCTAGGAAATTGCAAACACTCTGATATTTGGAAGCCACCTGAGAGTCTGTGTGTGTGTCAGTGCTGCAGGAGAGGATGGGGATGGTGGCAGGGGATGGCACGGGGAGGAGAGGTGTCCTGGGAGAGGGTCTACAGCTCCGAGGTCCTGAGAAAAGCACTCCTTCTGCTCTCCTTCAAACTTCAGGAGCTTTGGGCCATGGAAGACAAAGCAAGTTGGCTGCCGGTCAAATTTATCAGTGAAACTAGCCCAGTTAGATTGCATTGCAGTAACTGGATATGGCAGAAGTGACTTTCTTCTTCTATTTCAGTCCCTGGAGGCCAAGAAAAAAAATATCCTCCACCCCTTCCTCCTTGGCATTGTTAGGAGCTGGGATTAGCACCTAGAAAATGCCGGTCAGGCTGTGGTGGTGGTGGAGCAGGGCCTTTGCTCCACTGTGGGGCACAAGGACAGGATGGGACGGGATGGGAAGGGATGGGAAGGGAAGAGAAGGGATGGGATTATCGGACCACAGAAGCAATCGCAGAAACCAGCCCAGGAAGCTGATGGTTCTCTCCATCCGAGGAGCCGCAGGGCTGTGTTTTGCTGCAGGATGGCATGAGAACACGGAGCCATCCGAGCATCCCAGGCGGCTCCTGAGCTCTCTCCCAGCTGCTCAGAGCACCGAGGCCTCCGATGACAAATCCCTCTCCCGTATCAGTGGATTTCATGTCGCAGCAGGCAGCGGAGCACTTGTGCCTGCCAACACTGGTGATGTGGCTGCACACCCACAGTGGTGGCATCACCCTGGGGGTGTCCATCCCTGCCCCTCTCCCTGGATGCCTCCCAGCATCGTGCATCACAAACCCACGCAGCCCCCAGCACCCCAATTAAATCCATTGAGCGAAACCTTTGTAAGTGAGATGCAGACTCAGAAGGGAAGGGGACGAAGGGAAGCGTGGGCACGAGCGCAGGGAAGGAATGGGAGGCCCTTCCAGTGGGACTGGCCCTCTGGACATCTGGAAGATGTTATCCTGCGTCTGTGGTGTCTCTTCAGTGGGGAGGGGCAGGAGGTTAGATACTTGTCCTTGAACTACAGAGAGATTACAGGTCAGTACAGAGAGTTTATAGGTCTGTAGTTGCATGAAGGCACTGAGGATAGAAAATATTAGGGATTTCCCAGCCCAGCTCCGCGGTGGAGCCTTGGACTGTACCATTATTGCTAAAACTCATTTTGCAGAGCTGGGAGGTGGCTGGGTCGCAGCCTGCCAGGACCGGGACCGGCACCACACTGACCCAAATGGCCGCACTCCTCTCTCCCTACCTATTTTTCCTCCTCCCTTGTGTTCTTCCCTCCCTCCTTTGCCCCCTCCTTCTGCTGGTGGGACGTTGGCTGTAAGCTGGGATGTGCAGGAATTGATCCAAAGTGCAAAATAAGGTATTTTAAAGGGAAAGGTTGAGTTTGTGCCCATCTCGCGGTTCTTCTTGCAGTCATTGCTCTGTTCTTGGACTGGCTCCAGGCACCCCCGTTTCTTTCTAAATATTGGGAGAAGTGGGTATATTTAGAAATATTGTAACTACATAATAGCACGTCTTCTTAGTGATGAAAAGGGCAAACTTGGGTAACTAGGAAGCAGTTTATAAACAGCCCAAAATAGACGTGAGCTTTGCCCTAACTTCTCCGCACTGGGAAGCCAAATTCATGTCTTGGTGATGTGTTAATTAACTAATCTTCATTTTGTATTGTTAGCGAGTGAAAGTATACCCCAGTTCAACAAGTGTGCCCCGGTGGGGCTTGGGACAGGGCTGCTCTTCGGATGCACTGAACGAGGCCTTCTTGTAGGTCCCTGTGTCACAGGAGCCAAAGTTAAACTCATATTCACGAGCAGATAAATGATGAGATGACCTGATCAAGGCCGGGCTGGAGGGGGCTTTGAGCAACCTGGTCTGGTGGGAGGTGTCCCTGCCCAGGGCAGGGGTTGGGACTGGATGGGCTTTAAGGTCCTTTCTGTGATTTCTAATAGCTCGTGGCTCTTTCTGTAGGAGGCAAAGACAAAAATGAGAGAGAAATTCAGGATAGAAACATGCTGTAAAGTTGAAACCGTGGCATTAACCGAAGGATGATTTACCTGGAGGTGTAGCTATTACCTGAAATCTTTGTTCCGTGCCTGAGATTTCTGTTCAGAAGAGGAAAAGCTGCCTGTGCCAGGGGAGAGGGGCTCGGGTGTCTCTGCGGGATGGGTTTCTCTGGCAGCTGAGCCGTAGGAGGAGATGGGTTTGTGACATCTAGTCTGGTTTTGTCCAGTTCCTCCTCTGCTGTTGGTGACATCTTCTTTAAAAAGCATGTACCCGTGCATACAGCACTATGATATACAACCTGGAGATACCCCCATCTTTCCCATTGGTGTTCAGTCACCTCCAAATCCCCTCAGGGATACTTTCGCTGGGGGGACCTGTCTGGGAAGAGCTACCCCATGGGAAGGACCGCTGCTCCATGTGAACCACGTGTGCTGTGGGGCCAGGTGGCCGCGTGGACGAGAGCTCCTTAGCGGTTGCCATATCCATAGCAGGAGGTTTTACTTTTCAAAACATGCCACAAAATCCACCTGCCGCTGTTCCTGCCTCTCCGTGGATTCCCACCTGACCTCAACGCAGGGCCCTGGCGGCTCCAAAACACTGAGCACCCGGTGGCAGAGGCAGCCCCTCCTTGTACTCTCCTTCTCCAGCATCACCAGCTTTCCTGCGGGTGGATGGAGCCTCCTTCCCTCAATATCACTTGTAAGGAGAGGACACTTGGATGTCCCAGTCCCATCAGAGTCCCCAGTCCCGCCTCCCAGTGAGGCTGCACTGATTTCGTGCTGCTTCAAGCAGGGATGGCTGGGAAAATGCAGGGAAATTGCATGTGAGGGCATTATCCTGCTGCTGGAGGGGATTCATTCTGGGGCCTCTAAACCATTTCTTTTAGCAACACATGGTGGATGACTCCTTCCTTGTAAGCCTTGGCAGCAGCTCCTTGGAGGAGAAGGCTCTGAGCACTGGAAGCCAGGGCAGATGTGCCCAGCCAGGGCCAACTGTGCACAGTGCAGATGATCCCTGTATTTTTAGCTCCTGAAGGTTGAACACCCTTCCCACAGGAGAAGTTGAGGTGGATCAGGAAAGTGTCTTCCAATGCCTTTCCTCTTCCTCTTGGATGTCCCATTCCCCCCACACAGGCAGGGCACCCTCCTAGTCCAGGTCCCTGCATCTCTATCCCTGCTTTGCCTGGCCCAGAGCTCCTGGGGACATCCTTGTGACCCCAAGCACTCTTTGGTGTGGGCTGCATACAGCTGACAGTGAGTGGTGGGACACCCTTCCTCATGGCCAGGTTTTTTGATGCAGAGAGAAAAGCAGTGACCTGGGAGGGAGTTTACTTCATCCAAATGCAGCACATTTGAAGGGTGCTGGTGCCAGAGGGCAGCAGGTCCCATTGCCATGGGTGAGGACTACAAGGATGAGGTTTTGTAAAAAGTCCTGCCTTCCTTTCCAGTTTACTGGGGTTGGCACTCACTGCAGGGTGGTGTTTAACCCACTTACTGGTGGCTGTATGTGGAGGGAGATACCATGAAATGTGAAGGTCCCTACCAACGAGCCCTTCCTCAACAGCAGGGAAAAACAAGTTAGTATTTAAATTTCTTATCAATGCTCAAAGCTTGTCATCTTTTCGTGAAGGTATCTGGAGGAAAAACAAGCTCCACATTTAAATAGCTGGGTTGGACTCGAGGGAAATTGCAAACAAGGGAAAAGAAGTGGTTGTATCATTCTTTAAGCATCTTACCAGTCTGTGACTAACACATATGTATTTAAACTCTGCTGTTCTGTTTATCAACCAGTTCTGTCGATACGCCAAGATTGTTCCTTCTCTCTTCCAAGAGTCTTCACCACTTCCCAGCTCTTGCCTTTCTTTTAACCATGTCCTGGGCAGGTCTCCAGCAGTCCGGGTAGCTGCTGTTCCCTCAGCAGAACATAGAATCATAGAATTGTCCAGGTTGGAAGGGACCTTTCAGATCATCAAGTCCAACCATCAACTCAGCACTGCCCAAACCACCACTGACCCATGTCCCTCAGCACCACATCTGCCCGGCTTTTAAATACCTCCAGGGATGGTGACTCCACCACGTCCCTGGGCAGCCTCTTCCAAGGCCTGACAACCCTTTCAGTGAAGAAATTTTCCCCAATATCCATCCTAAACCTGGTGCAACTTGAGGCCATTTCCTCTTGTCCCATCGTCAGTTCCTTGGAAGAAGATACTGACCCCCCCTGGCTACACCCTCCTTTCAGGGAGTTGTAGAGAGCGAGAAGGTCTCCCCTCAACCTCCTTTTCTCCAGGCTGAACATCCCCAGCTCCCTCACCCCCTTCTTATGTTCTACATGTTGTTGTTCTGCCCAGCTCCTGGCCTCCAAAAGAGGTGTAAGGGGTGGGTGACACTGGGGCATCCTTTCTCCTGGTGCGTCTCCAGCAGCACCTGCCTCACTCTGGGGTGGGCAGAGAACCAAGGTGTGGATCCTTCCACCAGCACAGAGTGGGAATAGAGCTGGTGGCTCCCTGGTCTTTGCATTACGATAGCCAGGGGTATCCAGAATAGTCCCACATTTTGAAGGAAACCAAAGGTATCATAGAATCAGAGAATGGTTTGGGTTGGAAGGGACCTTAAAGCCCACCCAGTGCCACCCCCTGCCCTGGGCAGGGACACCTCCCACCAGACCAGGTTGCTCCAAGCCCCCTCCAACCTGGCCTTGAACCCCTCCAGGGATGGGGCAGCCACAGCTTCCCTGGGCAACCTGGGCCAGTGTCGAATGGTTCGTATTTGGTCCTTAAAGGAGGCCACAGATGGTCTCTGCTTTGGGGCCTCTCCAGGGCTGCAGAACATCCCGTCCAGGAGAGCCCTGTTATTGTCTCCTTTCCTTGTTCAGAAACGAAAACTGCCGTTGCCTGCGCTCAGATGTTTCCTTCATTCCTGAAAACGTACCAACCCTGTAACGAGAAGGACGAGCTCCAGAAGCGAGAGCTGTCAGTTGGCAGCAGAGGATAAACCAGATCTCCGAGGCGGAACGAGAAGCAGGACCCATCCCGTGACAGATAACTGGAGGATCTGCAGTAGAGAACAGCTGAAGCCAGCGAGGAGCCAACGCACCCCGCATTGGAGCCGCATTTCTGAGCAAACGGGGCCAGAAGGAACCTCAGGGCCAGATTGGTGCTTTTGTAACCCCGTTGGGAATCGGTGGCAGGAACTTTCTTCTGCT
Organism: Numenius arquata; assembly: GCF_964106895.1. Taxonomy (NCBI): domain Eukaryota; kingdom Metazoa; phylum Chordata; class Aves; order Charadriiformes; family Scolopacidae; genus Numenius; species Numenius arquata. The sequence goes on along the minus strand of NC_133599.1, from coordinate 5,846,243 downwards.
GTGACCGGGGCGAGGGGCAGCACAAAGTGTTCCCAGCGACTCGTAGGACACGCTCTGTCTGGGAGAGACACGGTCCATCTAAGGGCACAAGCAGGAAAAAGAGCTGAATTTCTAGTCAGTCTGAAAAAAAAAAGGAGTAAAAAGCTGAATCCTATATTTACATAAACCACGACTGGGATAAATCCATGGAAATGCTTGGAGTGTTCAGCTTATATGGGCCACGCTGCCCAGGAGATTTATTATCTGTTTATGTTGAGCTGATAGATAGACATAGAGAGGGAGAAAAAGAGCTGGGGTCCTTTACGTATCGCTTGCTTTCGCAGAGTTATGACATCATTTGGATGCTAAAATGGTCTCGGTGACTCAGCTCCCAGCAGGACGCCGGGATTATCCGGTCGTGTCGCTCAAACCCACCCTTTGCCATGGTGGGAATCGCAGCATGGTGGGGCAAGAGGACCTCGCTTCGCCGGGGCGGGAGGTACCAGGGCTCTTGTTTCGGAGCCATGGGGTGGACCAGCCACGCCGTGAGGTGACACGAGTCCTGCTCAATCCTGTCCTCTGCCCAGAGCATGGTACAAACAAGGTTGAAAACATGAAGAAGAGCTTCAGAAATGCAAGAGGAGAGGTGACAGCCCAGGGTGACAGGGGTGTTCTGCTGCATGCAGCCCGTTGGCGTTGGGTTGAGTAGCCCAGGGCTGAGATATTTGGGTCAGAATTTGCTCCAAGACCTGCTAGATGCTGCCGAGGGCTCCAAGTGGTCCTGCCTCCTGGCAGGGGGACTACGGCCAGTATGGGAACCAGCACCCTCACAGCCACGAGATCTGCCCGCAGCAGAAAGGGAGCTGCAGTTTACTTCCTTTCAGGGAAAATCTTCTGTTTCTGAGAACTGGAGATCGTGACTCCTGGCATGCCCTGCTTTATCTCATGAAGTGCTGTGTTCTGGCTACAGCTCCCACATGGAGTAGGAGCCCGAGGAGCCAGTGCTCCTGTTTCTCATAACGCTGGTAAGGGTTTTGACCAGCACCCCAGCTCTCTGATTTGGGCAGTGGGCACCTGGGGCTGGGGCTCATCTCACCCGTTTCAAAGACCTTGATTCATCCTCCCACACTGGGTACCCACGGCCACTGGTGATGCCATGGGGTGTCTGTGATGATCCCATGGGCTGGCTGATGGGACCCATGGGGGCAAGGGGCCAGGAGATGCTTTCCATGTAGTCCCAAGAGGCTGGGAGCCAGAGTCCTGCTACTCGAGCATCCAGCCCCCATGACACAGAGGACGGGAGATGGGATTTAAGACGCGCTGGGGCTGAACTGCAGTTATCGTGTTCCTCAAAATCTGAGGAAAGCTCTTTGTGGGCTGCCCACAGAAAGCACACCAGGCAGAAATCCAGCCTTGAGGTGGCCGTGGTGTGAATCACTGAGGATCACTGCCCTTGGCAACCTCTGCCAAGGAGGAGGCGATCAGAGAAAAGGTCTCATCTTGGCAATATCCAGTTCATCCATGGCAGTGCCAGGAGAAGGGGCTGGGAATATGATGGATAGAGGAGTAAAAACCCAACTTCTAAAAGCAGATTTTATTAGAGAAGCAAGTTTCCATTTGCAGAGGATCCAGCGGCTTTAAGGGCTTTCTGGAAATGGCTGCATGTCGCTGTGGAAGGGCTGGAGCTCTTCTATTAAAGGAAACCCAGTTGAAATGTTTGTTATCAGCCTTAATTCAGCAATGAAGGCAAAGCAAGACAAAAGTCAGGGCCAGAAGTTGTCCAGTCTCTGGAGAACAGCTCTGCATCTCAGGAGGAGGATGTTTTTAAAAACGTTGGCCTGGGAAGTGCAAAGAGACAGTGATATTTGGGGTCAGGAGGGTCTGAGCAGAAGGGAAGGGGAATAACTGAGCTCCTCGTTAAAATAACAGTAATAGCTGGGGCGGGACAGGGCAAGAAGTTGTTTACATCGCTTTAGCACATAGAGTCTGGGGGGGTCATACTAGGTCTGCGTGTGTCCCAGCGCTGGAAGCTGAGGTCCTTTCACCCTTGCTTTGTGCCAAAAATCCCCAAACATGCCAAGAGAGAAACTTTGCTGCCGGGGAAGGGTCCCACCAGGGAGCCCATTGGGGTCAGAGCTCTGTGGGGCGTTCGGGGGCAGGGCGAGCAGGGGATCTCACAGCACCGGCCCACGATGTTTGCTCTTTGCTAAGGACCAGGAGGGTCACCCCAGCACGGCTGCAGGTAGAACCATGCCAGGTCCCCCCGTGAGTGGGTGGGTGTCACCTAGACCTGGACACGGCTGTCCTGGGTCAGCAGGAGCTTCACGGTCCCGCTTCCTCTGCCGGTCTCTGGCAATCCAGGTTTAGCAGGTCTCAGGATTCGGCCAAGGACACAGCATTTTTTCCAGGAATGTCCTTGGCTCTGAGTTGTCCCCGAGTTACTCAAAACTGGCAGAGGAATGGAGGAAAGGAGCAGCTTGGCCAGCTTGTTGTGGTTTAGCTTGGCTCCAGCAACCTTCTCACATGCCTGGAGAGTAATGGCAGTGGGTCCCCAAATACCCAGGAACGTCAAGTGCAAAACAACCTGCCTTTGCCACACTGGCCACCTCAAGGGACTTCGAGCTGTGGGACACTCTCAGGAGACATCCCCATCCCCTGGGAGCTCTCATGTGGCTTGTGCCTCCTCAGCACCCTTCACCCGTGGTCACACTGAGGGGTGGTGGGATGCTGATGCCTCACTCAATCTCTGGCTGGGAATTGGGGTGGCTGGGCAGGACAGAGGGGACATTGGGGCTCCTTTAGAGCCCACACAACTCAGTAGGTGTCTCCAGATGATGATGCAGATGCCCACGCTGTGGGTTGGATCTCAGAGTCTCGTGGTGGCTCTGGAGACCTTTGTAGGACTCGATAGCATGTGTAGGGCAGACTGAAACCCCTCAGGCAGTGATTCCAGATTGGCTTGTTAATTATGGATCCATAATTATGCCTAAACCTTCTACATCAAATAACCAAACCCAGTTTCCTTCTCTTTCCAGTCTGGTCTGGCAGCCCCCTGACCGACAGTTCTTGGTGAGCTGTCTCTCTGTCTCTCAGAGGTCTCCCCTCATCCCTGGGGCTCCCCCACTTCCCCGCTCTCCCACCTTCCAAAGCCTCTCCATCACTCAGGATTTGCATGGGACCAATGGAGCTTTGCTGGTGGGTTGCTGTTGCCTAAGCCGTGCCTTGTCAAGAGACGAACTGGAAAACCTCCTGTTGACAGTGGGAGAAATTTATTATCCCAGCAGAGGCTGGGAGAAAGGGAGAGTCTCTTGGCCTGGGCTTTATCCCCCAGCCCTACATCTCTGGAGGGATTCTGGTTGGTTTGCGAGGAACACGGCTTTAGGTGGAGGGTCTCTATTGGTGGCCAAAGCCGCGTGCCAGGCAGCCAGCATGCCTAAATGCCTCTGCTGGTGGAGTTTCTGGAGAGGAGGGAGGCAGTGAGTTGCAAGGAGAAGACTCATGGGCTCTGGTGGACACATGCAGAAATTACCCCGTGTGGCTGAAATAATTGCTGGATTAATTAAGTCCAGCTGGTCCAGTCGTTCTTAAGCACACATCTGCATCTTGGTTTAGGAGGGCCGTGAGCTGGTGTAGGGCGGTTTGGTTATAAACAGTGATAAACCCTTGGTGCGTGCAAGAGTGTAGGGGCAAGAGCTGTGCCTACGAGAGGAGACGCAGCTCAGCTGACTTGGCTAAACAGGCGAAATTTCCGCCTGTGGGCAGTTTCTGAAGGTGCTAACACTTCCCTCTCACTTTCCTCCATGTTTTCCCCTCGTATTCCTCAAGAACAGTTATCCCCATGCAGGCGAGGACCGTGCCCCTCTGCTCAGCTGTATGTGAAGCCCGTGTCCCCATTGTCCCCCGCAGTGAGCAGCAGCTGGAGCCATCAGCCACCTTGGAGCCAACCGGATTTTCCAGGGGTGCTGATGGTTGGGGCGGGCCCGATCCTGGCTCAGGCTTCCCCTCTCGTGCCTTTGATGCTCTCATAGAGGGTGATGTCTCCCAGCTGGGGGATGATATCTTGCAGTTGGCTTCCAGAGGCCACCAGAGCTGCAAGTGACATTAGAGACCGAATCAGTGTCAAGCCCCTGGGTTGAATTCACTATTTCTGGAGCCATTTTCATGTGAACGGCAGGTGCAGGTTTGGCCCCGAGATCTTTTGCTGACAGTCCCATTGAGGAAACGGGGCACAGCATGCCACATGTCCCCAGCAGTGACCCTCATGGAGGAGCCATCCTGGACTCTTCTGGCTTCCCCCTTTCAGCCAAGCCCTCCTCGGACCCAGATGGGCACGGCTCCCTGAAGCCAACACGGAGCTGCTGGGCAGCACATGCCGCCCAAGGCTTCCATCCTCGGGTCTTGTTCTTTAGCTGTGCCGAGGACACGGCTGGCGTGGTGGGGCAGTACGTCCAGCCTGGGGATCTGGGCCACGAGGGACTCTTCCCAGGACATGCCTCTGGAAATAACTGCAGGCGGGTGAGAGCTGGCCCCTTCCAAAGACACAACATTTCTGCCACAAACACATTTCCATATGTCCCCTCTGCCAGGGACTGGCGTAACAGCAGCAGCCAGGCCACAAAGTGACCCTTCCCTCCAGCTTGGGAACAGACTGGTGAGTCCCTGGGTAACCCATTCTCTCCTCTCCTCTCCTCTCCTCTCCTCTCCTCTCCTCTCCTCTCCTCTCCTCTCCTCTCCTCTCCTCTCCTCTCCTCTCCTCTCCTCTCCTCTCCTCTCCTCTCCTCTCCCTCTCCTCTCCCTCTCCCTCTCCCTCTTCCCCATCCTCTTCTTTTCCTCTCTAGTGTGTTCCCCTTTCACTTCGAAACCTGGGCGCAGCAGGGTGACCAGCTCCCATTCACCGCCCTGAGCAGCCAGCCAGATCGATACCCACCACCCAAGCAGCGTTTTTCTACCCCAAAAACGAGGTGTGGAGCTTTCGGGGCAGGAGACGAGAACCTCCCTTCACCCTCACATCCCCACCACCCACAGTGGACCTCGGCAGCCCCTCTGCCCCACTCCCACCCATCCCCAGCTCGTCTGGCTGCTCCGGCCCCATCCCTCGCCCGGCACCGGGAGCGGGGCTGCGAACGCTCAGATTCCAGGCAAGAAGTTCCCAGTCTCCTTTGCCTTTTAAGGAAACATCTGAGTGGGTTTGAGGGTTACAAATGCTAACAAGCAATGGCAATGCTCATTTTAGTCTATTTAGAGGAAACGGGAAGGCATTTCAGTTCATCAAAACACTGGTGATTAATCAGCCAAGTACCAGGCTGTTTTCATTAGGCTTATTTTTAAAGGTCTGACACGCTGTGTAAAAATATTCCCCTAATAACGGTGCTCGCGGCAGAGGGAATGGCACGGGAGGGGGTGCAGCGGCGCTGGTTTCTAGGTACCCAGGGTAAATATGTCAGCGCGGCGGAGAGGAGCGAGCGGGCAAGGCTCAAGATGGCAATGGAGAGGGGACAGGGCTGGCACTGGCCGCTGCGGATGGAGACAAGCCTGGCCGGTGGCCTGGGCTGCAGGAGAAGGTGCGCTGGTGGCTGCGGGGACAGCCAGGGTTTGAAGACCAGGGGGGAGGAGGCTTTTCTCTGCATCATCCTCCCAGCAGCTCCTCTGCTGAGCTACAGCTGGAGCAGCACCCTTCATTTCCAGCTCAGAGGAGAGGACTTTGGTCACTGTCACCAGTGAGCGGAGCTTGGGCTGGTGTCACCACACGGAGCTGGCACCTGCATGGAGCCGGGCTGGTGGAGAACACCGAGAGCCCGGGGATGGGTGCGAGGGCAGGAGGGGATGAAGGCACGCTCCCTCCTGGGCTCATACATGGCCTTGGGCAGGGCCAAGACCAGCTTCTGACCTGGCTTGAGAGACGTGGAAATGTTCAAGGCCAGGCTGGAGGGGGCTTTGAGCAACCTGGTCTGGTGGGAGGTGTCCCTGCCCAGGGCAGGGGTTGGGACTGGATGGACTTGAAGGTCCCTTCCAACCCAAACCACGCTATGATCCTATGTCCCCAGTCTCCACCAAGGGATGGAGAGTCTCGTGCAGGCAGAGACAGACAGATAAGAAAGACCCTCAGTTTTAGAATCACAGATCTGATTTCTTGCCTGGAACTTTTTGCTCCCAGTTCCTCCCCTTCTGCTGCTGCTGCTGGAGCCAGGTGTTTGCAGAGGGCCTTCCCCAGCAGGGACAGGGGGAACAGGATCAAGGCAGCTCTGCTTTAAGTGAAACAGCTTGAGCACCTCTTACCCGTTGCTGCCAGACAGCACCTTCTGCAGTAACTTGGAGCTCTTTGACAGGATCCTTCCAGCGCATCCCAAACTTGCTGGATGCACGTGATCCTACAAACACTGCTTGTGGTGACAATAAGACCCGTGGCCGGTCACTGCACATAGAGTCATAGAATGGTTTGGGTGAGAAGGGAACTTAAAGCCCACCCAGTGCCACCCCCTGCACTGGGCAGGGACACCTCCCACCACACCAGGTTGCTCAAAGCCCCCTCCAACCTGGCCTTGAACCCCTCCAGGGATGGGGCAGCCACAGCTTCTCTGGGCAACCTGGGCCAGGCTCTCACCACCCTCACAGCAAAGAACTTCTTCCCCACATCTCAGCTCAATCTCCCCTCTTTCAGTGTCAAACCCTTCCCCCTCCTCCTATGGCTCCCCTCCCTCATCAAGAGTCCATCCGCAGCTTTCCTGGAACCATTTTAGGGACTGGAAGGGGCTCCAAGGTCTCCCCGGGATCTTCTCTTCTCCAGGATGGACACCCCCAACTCTCTCAGCCTGTCCTCACAGCAGAGGGGCTCCAGCCCTCCCAGCATCTCCGTGGCCTCCTCTGGACATCTGTTACCTTCCCTTTTTCCCCTGCCCAGGGGCACAGCTGGCTCCTTTTCCTCCAACTCCTTTTCCATGTCCTGCTCTCTCGGTCTAGTTCCCTCCTTCCTGAAGACCTGCCCCAAGCCACAGCACCTGGACATGTGGCAACATATCTGTGGATGGATGTTTTAATGAGAACAGCACTAACGATGTGATAACAAGACATTCCCAGCAGCTTTACAAAGCAGGGATTTGCTACGCATCTTATTTTGCTCTAGTTTCATCTTGTTTGGAGAAATTTGTTGCCTTCTCTGAGCATGGGAGATGTTGTAGGTCCTTCTCTCGGCGGTTTTCCTCCCTTTCTCCAGGATCTGTTCATTCCTGGCCAAAGCCTTTGCTCTGGTTGGTCTTGTGTGGCCCAGGGAGTTCAGGGGAGACTCAGGGCTCCCCATTGCCAAGTTGTGTGAGCTCAAAATGGGAAGGAGAAGGTTTTTTGGAGAGCTTGGTGTGGAGATGAGGCTGCTGGCCCTGACTGGAGGCATCAGAGTGGACACCTGTGGACACGGAAGGGCTGCAGAGCCTTTGGGGGGCAACTGCCTCTTCTTGCAGGGTCCTGCAAGAAACCTCCAACCTGGGACATCCCCAAACACCTTTGGAAGTCTCTGTCGGACACTGGTGTGGGGGGACAGAGAGAGGCAGCAGAGTCCTTATCCCTCCGACACCTCCTGCCCAGCCTCCTACCGGGAGACATGGCTCTTTCTTCACCGATGGATGTCACTGATGTTCCTTCATCCTTCAGGATGTCACTGGGAATCCTTGCACCCCTCCAGCCCTGGAAACAGGGCACCTCTTGGTGGCTCAGTGCCAGAGGAGGTGGCATCACCTGCTCCCTGCAGCCCATGGGACAGGGAGGTGCTGGCATTGGGGCACCTCTAGTGGCCCCATCCCTGGTCTTTGGGGTCTGTGGGGCTGTGTGGACACACGGACAGGCTCTGGCATATGCCTTTCTGTTGCCTGTTTAGGTTCGCGCAGGGGAGCCAAGAAATCTCTTAGCTAAATAAACAGCTCTCTCCTCCCAGCTGGCATCTGTTTATACGCCAGGTACAAACAGTCCCCACGGCTGCCCCGCTCACAGCCGGGCCAGTTCTTTCCACAAAATAGCAGTCCCTGAGGGCCAGCAGTGCCGGGACGGCAGAGCCCTGGGCCGGGGATGACACCGCGGCCGGGCCATCGTCTGGAGGAGGAGGCCAGCCCTGGCTGCAGACCAGGGGGTCTGGACTCGGATTTGGGGGTTCAAGGCAGTGGGTGAAGCCACGGTGCTGTCCCAGCCCTAGGAGGACCCAGGGAACTTGTAAAGGTGTCACAGCTGCATCTCCCAGAGGTGTATCTCTTCCTTCTGTCCCTGAAGTCCTGAAGTCCTAAAGTCCCTGCAGCAAAGATGACATTTGCGTTGCCACCCACTCACCTTGGTGCTTTCTCCTCTTCCTCCTGCAGCTGGCATCGCTGTGGTTGAGCTGAGGACACACAGATTAATCCCACAGCTGTAGATCTGAGCCTAAAGAAATCATGGCCCCCATCTAGCAGAGCCCCAGCAGGTCACCCTCTGCTCATCCATGGAGATGGCAGAGCCACCTTTGGCAGAGCCAAGCCATGCTGCCAAAGCCCGGCACCCAGGAAGAGCCGGGCCAGCAGTGATGGGCAGGAGCGGTGTGGTCCCTGGCTGCGGAGCAGGGAGAAGGAGGTTTAAACTGCCAAATCCAGACCCAGGCTTTATGGTAGGATCCTCCTCTGTACAGCAAACTTGGTCCCAGTGTCAGGGGTTCATCTGTCCTCAGTTATGTGCTTGTAGAATCATAGAATAGAACCATAGAATGGTTTGGGTTGGAAGGGACCTTAAAACCCCTCCAATGCCACCCCCTGCCCTGGGCAGGGACAGCTCCCACCAGACCAGGTTGCTCCAAGCCCCCTCCAACCTGGCCTTGAACCCCTCCAGGGATAGGGCAGCCGCAGCTTCTCGGGGCAACCTGGGCCAGGCTCTCACCACCCTCACACCAAAGAAGTTCTTCCCCACATCTCATCTCAATCTCCCCTCTTTCAGTGTCAAACCCTTCCCCCTCCTCCTATGGTTCCCCTCCCTGATCCAGAGTCTCTCCCCAGCTTTCCTGGAGCCCCTTTAGGGACTGGAAGCGGCTCGAAGGTCTCCCCGGAACCTTCTCTTCTCCAGGCTGAACCCCCCCCAACTTTCTCAGCCTGTCCTCACAGCAGAGGGGCTCCAGCCCTCCCAGCATCGCCATGGTCTCCTCTGGCCCTGCTCCAACAGGTCCGTGTCCTTCTGATGTTGGTGGCCCCAGAGCTGGAGGGGGAGGTGTCTCCCCAGAGCAGACCAGAGCAGAGGTGCAGAATCCCCCCCCTCACCCTGCTGGCCACGCTGTTGTGGATGTCAAAATAATGCTACTGGGAGAGTCTTCCCAGCCCCATGGCCATGGGTGAAGGCTGCAACGAGGTGTTTGTTGTATCCTAGAGCTGCTGGTGCTTGTTGTGGTCAGTAGCAGTCACAGGACAGGTTCTGCCAAGGGTTCAGGTTCTTGAGAAAAGGGGGTTTCGCTGACAAGAGGCAAATGACCAAATGACCCTAGAGCATGAAGGGAAAGAGGAAAATCCTTTGCTGCCAGAGGTGGCTTGTAAGGAAATAGCCATGGAGCCATGGGGATGCATCCTTCTGCGGGCTGGGAGGATGCAGGCGCTGCCTGAAGGTCAGCGCTGGAGAGCCCAGAGCCAGACTGAGCTCCTCGAAATCCCACAAACACAACAGCGGCATCGCGGTGAGTGAAAAAGCCGAGGCAAAAATTGCTTTTGAAGAGTGCAAATGCAAAGAGGCAGACAAAACAAAAGCAACGTTTGCCGGCCCACTAAGGAACGAGTGGGTGCCTTGGATGGATTGGAGATAAAAGAAAAAACTCGGGAGGTCCAGGGCACTCTGCTGCATGACTTCTTGGCACAGAGGGACAGGGACATCCCAGGGGCAGGGGGTGACACTGCTTTGCCCAATGCGTGCAGCAAAATCTGCCCGAAACAACCTCGGTTAAGCTCTTCCCTCCTGTGATGCCTTTGGACACGGCAGGAAGATGGGCTGGGAAAACATCATGCGTTACAAGGCAATAAACACCGTGTCCCCCAGGGAGCCAAAAAAATACAAACTGAGGTTAAAAGGAGGCCCATTTCAGAGAGCCCAGGGCTGGGTGAGACTGCTGGATCAGCGGTGTCCCCTGTGTCACCACCTGTAGATGCTCCCCTGCTTGCACACGCATCCAGACCAGCACGGGAAGCACGCTGGGCTCTGGACCGGGCAGAGCATCCAGCTGGAAACCATTTAGGAAAGCTGGGAAAGCACCTGGGGTTCACAGAGTTAGAGGCAGTAGATCCATCCCTGGTTAAAAAGGTGATTAAAAAGAGGATAACTCTGAGGAGGTATGACGGGAAGGGGTCCAACAGCGCAGTCTGCAAAGGGAGGTTATCGTCTGTTTGAGGGGGATGAAGGAGGGCATCTCATGGATCTCTGGAGCCCTTTGGGAAGGGACTGGAGGCAGAAGGAGAGCAGAGATGCCATGGGGAGCCACAGCGGGACCTCGGCACGCCTGGATCCTGCAGGCTCTGCCTACAATCGGGGCACTCAGATGCTGAACCTTCCCCTGAACCCTTTAACCTCAGCTGGGTTAAACTTTCCTCTTCCAAAGCACAACCACGGGCTGCAGTGTGGGAACACGCGGTGGTAAATCACGCCAGGGAGATGGAGGAGACTCTGGCTCGTGTTCAGGGCTAAACCATCTGGATTTGGAACAGGTCACTTCCTCCCTGATGAGTCCTGGCTGTGGGTCTGTCCCCTGCCACAGCACAGACCAGCGCTAGCTGTCCTCGTGCTCCCCCACGGCACCTCCCTGCTGCCTCCTGGGGACCTTGCATGATGTTCTCACCAGGTTTCTCTCATAAATACCTGGTTTAGGGCAGTTCATCCCTCGTAGGTGTAGTCTAAGACCTTCCCAACACCTTCCTGCATCTTCCTATGCACCTTCTCCAGCTGTGGTGCTGCCCTGAGGGGCCCCATGGCTGCTCCCGTGTGACAGAGGTGCAGAAGTGGTGACAGTGGGACTGGGGTGACGAGTCTGGAGGTCGGAGGCATCTGCCTCTGTAACACCTTGGTGTTTTTCTCTTGTTAGGAAAGCAGATTGAGTGAGAAGAATAAAGGAACCAAGAATGAAGAAGAAAAGGGAAAAGAAGCCCCTTCCAAAGACCTGGCCCGGAAACAAGATACAAAAGTGGGGAAAGACTCTAAAAAGGAAGAAAACGTTCCGAAAAAAGACCCCAAAGTGAAAGCTGAGGCTGAGACCAAGACCAAGGAGGAGAAGGCTATCAACGACAAAGTCAAGGCCATGGAGAAAAAGCTGATGGGGAAGGACAAAAAGGAGGAAGACAAAGGCTCAGCGTTAAAGAAGGATGTGAGGAAGGACAAAAAGGAGGAAGAAAAGGGCTCAGCATTAAAGAAAGACACAGGGAAGGATAAAAAGGAGGAAAAGGGCTCAGCGTTAAAGAAAGACACAGGGAAGGATAAAAAGGAAGAAGAAAAGGGCTCAGCATTAAAGAAGGATGCAGAGAAGGATAAAAAGGAGGAAGAGAAGGAGTCAGCAGCAAAGAAGGACACAGGGAAGGACAAAAAAGAAGAAGAAAAGGGTTCTGCATTGAAGAAGGGCACAGGGAAGGACAAAAAGGAGGAAGAGAAGAGTTCGGGATTAAAGAAAGAGGCAGAAAAAGACACAAAGGGAGAAGATAAGAAAGAAAAAGATAAAAAGGAAGAGGAAAAGAGTTCAGCTTTGAAAAAATCCAAGCCAGACGAGAAGGAGAAATCCCAACCAGAGGCAGAAAAGGCAGCGGAGGAGAAACAGGAGGCCAAGGCAGCGGCCACGAGCAGCCCCTCCAAGCCCACCACCACCAGCTCCCCGGATCAGGCCAAAGATGACGAAGCCTCCAGCATTTTCGACGAGCTCATTGAGAAGGTGAAGAACAACGATGCCGAGGTCACGGAAGTGAATGTGAACAACTCGGACTGCATCAACAATGAGACTCTGGTGCGCTTCACGGAGGCCCTGGAGTTCAACACCGTGGTCAAGCTCTTCGCCTTGGCCAACACCCGCGCCGACGACCACGTGGCCTTCGCCATCGCCATCATGCTGAAGTCCAACAAGGTGCTGACGAGCATCAACCTGGACTCCAACCACATCACGGGCAAGGGCATCCTGGCCATTTTCCGGGCGCTGCTGCAGAACAACACGCTGACGGAGCTGCGTTTCCACAACCAGCGTCACATCTGCGGGGGGAAGACAGAGATGGAGATCGCCAAGCTCCTGAAGGAAAACACCACGCTCCTCAAGCTGGGCTACCATTTCGAGCTGGCCGGCCCACGCATGACAGTCACCAACCTGCTGAGCCGAAACATGGACAAACAGAGGCAGAAACGCCTCCAGGAGCAGAAACTGGCACAGGAGCGTGGGGAGAAGAAAGACCTCCTGGAGGTACCCAAGCCCGGAGCCCTGCCCAAGGGGTCCCCCAAGCCATCCCCACAGCCATCCCCCAAGGCTTCCCCCAAAAGCTCTCCGAAGAAAGGGGGGGGTCCTGCTGCGCCGCCCCCGCCTCCTCCTCCGCTTGCCCCACCGCTGATCAACGAGAACCTGAGGAACTCGCTCTCGCCAGCCACGCAGAGGAAGTTGGGAGACCGGGCGCTGCCAATCCAGGAGAAGAACTCACGGGACCAGCTCCTGGCTGCCATCCGCTCCAGCAACCTCAAACAGCTCAAGAAGGCAAGTGCAGAGCCACGGTGGGGTCCACCCACGGGGTTGGTCTGTGGGCTGAGATCTGAGGTCACGTCTGTTGTCACTTGGGTGGCAGAGAGGTGAGGACTGTCCTCCAATGTAGGGTATGAAGCGGGGCATCCATGGTCCCAACCCCTGTGCCGAGCACATGGGGTGGCAGATCCATCCCTTCGCTGAGCACGTGGGGTCAGCAGATCCATCCCTTGGCAGAGCATCCAACAGGAGAAGACCCATGCCCTGGCAGAGAGCATGAAAGGGGCAGATCCATCCCTTGGCAGAGCACCTGGGGTGGGCAGATCCATCTCATTCCAGCAGCCAGGTTTGGCTCCAGGGTTTGGGACTCAAGGAAGAAGCCAGCTTTAAACTTTAACCCCAGGAGATGGAAATCCAGGAGCTCCTCATGCAGAGAAGGAGTGATGCTTAGCTGCAGGGGGGCAGGCTCACACACACCCACAGAATCACAGAATGGTGGGGGTTGGAAGGGACCTCTGGAGACCACCCAGTCCAACCCCCTGCCAGTGCAGGGTCACCCAGAGCAGGCTGGACAGGAACATGTCCAGGCGGGGTTTGAATGTCTCCAGAGAAGGAGACTCCACCACCTCTCTGGGCAGCCTCTTCCAGGGCTCTGACACCCCCTAAGGAAAAAAGTTTTTCCTCATGTTCAGATGGAATTTCCCGTGTCCCAGTTTGTGCCCGTTGCCCCTTGTCCTGTCCCCGGGCACCACTGGGAAGAGTCTGGCCCCATCCTCTTGCCCCCCGCCCTTTAGCCATTGCTCAGCATCGATGAGATCCCCTCTCAGGCTGCTCTTCTCCAGCTGAACAGCCCCAGGTCCCTCAGCCTTTCCTCAGCACAGAGATGCTCCAGCCCCTGAGCATCTTCGTAGCCTCCGCTGGACTCTCTCCAGCAGTTCCCTCTCCTTCTGGAACTGGGGAGCCCGGAACTGGTCCCAGTGCTCCAGATGTGGCCTCCCCAGAGCAGAGGGGGAGGATGACCTCCCTCCACCTGCTGGCCACGATCTTCTTGATGTGCCCCAGGAGATCACTGGCCTTCTTGGCCACAAGGGTACAGTGCTGGCCCATGGGCAACTTGTCGACCAGGACTCCCAGGTCCCTCTCTGCAGAGCTGCTCCCACCGGTCTTCAGAAAATCAAACACTCTGGTGACAGAGTCCTGCACCCGTGCACCACCCCAGCCCATCCTTCTTCTTTTTGAGCCCCTCTGGCTTCTTGCCCCACACGAAGCCTTTACTGGAGAAGGGTTTCCAGCCTGGAGAAGAGAAGGCTCCGGGGATACCTTGGAGATCCTTCCAGTCCCTAAAGGGGCTCCAGGAAAGCTGGGGAGGGACTCTGGATCAGGGAGGGGAGCCATAGGAGGAGAGGGAAGGGTTTGACACTGAAAGAGGGGAGATTGAGCTGAGATGTGGGGAAGAACTTCTTTGCTGTGAGGGTGGTGAGAGCCTGGCCCAGGTTGCCCAGAGAAGCTGTGGCTGCCCCATCCCTGGAGGGGTTCAAGGCCAGGTTGGAGGGGGCTTGGAGCAACCTGGTGTGGTGGGAGGTGTCCCTGCCCAGGGTAGGGGGTGGCACTGGGTGGACTTTAAAGTCCCATCCTACCCAAACCATTCTATGACTATGGATGTCCCCAAGCGATGTCCCTGGAGCACTGAGCATCCCCAGCAGCAGCAACAGAGAGAGGGGCTCAGCTCCACCACGGTGGGTCCACACCCCTGCACCAGCCCGGTGTCCCCTTCCATTTCCCCCCCCAGTAACGGGGTTTCCTCTCCGGCAGGTGGAGGTACCGAAGCTGCTGCAGTAGGGAGCGGGAGGGCGCTCCCCCCGCGGCCCCCGGGACACCGGCCTTTCTCGTGCCTGTTTCCATGACAAGCCCTTTGGGAGCCTGCAGTGACCGACGCCGAGGAGCAGCGATCTCTTGGGGACAGACGGACGGACAGAGGGACAGAGGGACGGAGGAAGGGCCACCACGGCCGTTGGACGCGGCGCGGGAGGAAGACGTTGTATTTATTATTTTTACGGTTGTGACACCTTCAAGCTCTTTCTTTTGCCAGCACCGTGTCCCGCCCGGTGACACCGAGGATGGAGGAGGGAACCCCCGAGGCTTGGCACCCCCCCGTCCCAGCTTGCCCACCGGGCCCCCGAGGTGGTCCAGCCCGGGGTGAGCGGAGGTACCCCCCCCCAGCCATGCTTGGAGGGGACAGCCAGACCGTTGTCACGACGTGCCACCCCTGGGGTGTCAGGGACAGCGGTGGGGTGGCAGCTCGTGGGGTGGTGGCTCGGCGTCGGGGGGAATTGGGATGGGGGGAGAAGCGAGCGGTGGGGGGGACAGGGCAGGAGGGGATGGGGGGGCTGGAGCAGGGGACTCGGGGCATGGTGACATCGGGGACCGCCAGACACACACACCCCCCCCCCCCCGAGTGTGTTATGCCACAGCCCGGCCCATCCAGTACCATTTTTGACACTTTTCAGCCCAATTTCAATGGGGTGTTGACCCCCCCACCTTCTTGACGCCACCCCCGACCACTCCGCCTGCCCCCCCAGAACATCCCCAGGGACACACGGGGGGGAAAGAGCAGGGGGGTGGCATGTGCCACCTTCACCCCTGTGCGCGGGTCCGGGTGGGGACACAGCCTGTCCCCAGAGCGGGTGTTGGGGGCCGTGCCACGTGTGTCCCCCTCCCACCGACGCCCCCCCCCCCCATACGACGCATACGACTGCGGCACAGCATCGGCAATAAAGCTCACCTGGCGCTTCCTTCACCTCGGGGACGGCTTGGGGACACGGGAACACGGGGACATGGGACATGGGGACATGGCACGACTGGGGGGTACCAGGGTGGTTGGAAACAGGCTCAGCGCCCCCCCAGCCCCACCACGGGGCCACCTCATCTGGGCGCACCGGGGCCACCCCAAACTGGGCATCCCAGAACCATGTGGTCACCCCAAACTGGGCACCATGAGGCCATGGGGCCACCTCAGCTGGGAATACTGGGAACACCTCAGCTGGGCACTCTGGGGCCACCTGGTCACCCCAAGCTCGGCACCATGGGGCCATGTGGCCACCCCAAACTGGGCACACTGGGGCCACGTCGCCACCTCAAACTGGGCATCCTGGTAACCACGTGGCCACCCTAAACTGGGCACCCTGGGGCCACCTGATCACCCAAAACTGGGCACCCTGGGGGCCACCTGGACACCCCAAACCGGGTACCCCAGGACCACGTGGCCACCTCAAACTGGTCACCGTGGGTTCATGTGGCCACCACAAACTGGTCACCCCAGGGCCGTGTGGCCACCGCAAACTGGGCACCATGTGGTCACCCCAAACCGGGCACCTTGGGGCCACCGGGACACCCCAAACTGCGGGGGTGACACCCCCCCGGGGGCTCCCCGGTGACGGGACCCGGGATGCAGGGTGGCCACCGGGGGGGTGGAGGGTCCCCACTGGCCCATCCCATTTCCCCCCCCCCCAGTGATGAGCCCGGGCTGCGAGGCCGAGTCGTGGCTCCTGAATTGGGGCAAAATGCCCATATTTGGGCATTTCACAGGAGGGCAGCGCCGTGTCCCCAGCGGGAGGGGGGAACCGGTTCCGGGGAACCGGGAGGGGGGAACCGGCGGGAGGAGGGCACACCGGCAGGCGGGGGGTGGGAGGGGGGGTCCCTGCAGCCCCCACCTCGCTCCTGCCCCATGGGGTGCCCACCGCTCACCAGGGAGGGACTGGGTGGGGGGGGGGCGCTCAGAGCCCCCCCGAACCGGGCACCGATCCGGGCACCCCGGGGGAACCACCACCCGCCAACCGGTCACCCCGGCGGCCATTGGGCCCCCCCTGAGACAGGCACCGCGGACCGGGGCACCCCGCCATCCCCGGAGCCCGAACACCGGTAGGGCGCGGGGGGGGGGGGGGCAGTGCCCGGCGGCAGCCGGCAGGGAGCGCTATAACCGACCGGGACACGGCACCGGCAGCGGTGCCCGGTGGCGACCGAGAGGGGGCGCTATGACGAGTGGCGGCAGGAGCGGCGGCCGGCAGGGGGCGCTATAAGGAGCGGCAGCACCGGCACTGACAGCGGTCGGCGGCGGCCGGCGGGGGGCGCTATAACGAGAGGTGGCGGGGTCGGGGGCACGGGCAGGGGGGCGCTGTAACGAGCCGGGACGCGGCACCGGCGGCGGTGCCCGACGGCGACCGAGAGGGGGCGCTATAAGGAGCGGCGGCGCCGGCAGCCGCTATAACCAGAGGTGGCAGAAGAGGCGGTGCCCGGCGGCAGCCGACAGGGGGCGCTATAAGGAACGGCGGCACCGGCGGCCGGCAGGGGGCGCTATAACGAGCAGCGGCGGAAGCCGTGCCCGGCGGCGACGGAGAGGGGGCGCTATAAGGAGCGGCGGCACCGGCAGCGGGCGGCGGCGGCCGGCGGGGGGCGCTGTAACGAACGGGCGGCGGAGGCGGTGCCCGACGGCGACCGAGAGGGGGCGCTATAAGGAACACCGCCACCGGCAGCGGTCGGCGGCGGCCGGCGGGGGGCGCTATAAGGAGCGGCGGGGGAGGAGGCGGTGCCCGGCGGCGGCCGGCAGGGGGCGCTCCGAGTCGGCGGGGCGGCACCGGCAGCGGCCGTCAGGAGAGGCGGCGCCGCCGGCCCCGCTCCGCTCGGTACCGGCGAGACAAAAGGCGGCGGCGGCGGCGGCGGCGGAGGGGGTCGGGGTGCGGTGGGGGGGGGGGGGGGGGGAAAGAATTGGGGAGGGGAGGCGGTCGGTCGGGGTTGGCGATGGACGTCGGGGCGGCGCCATGAGGAGGAGACGGCGGCGAGCATGGCGGCGGGCGGCGGCGGGGCGCGGCGGGGGCTGCTGAAGCGGAAACCCAACTTCACGCTGCAGGAGATCGACATCCTGATGAGCGAGGTGCTCAAGTACGAGCAGTTGCTCTTCGGCGCCGCCGCCAGCACCGTCAACGCCTACGAGAAGCAGAAGATCTGGTGGCGCATCACCAACAAGATCAACGCCGCCGGGCGCAACCAGCGCGACATCGGCGAGGTGAAGAACCGGTGGCGGGGCCTACGGCGACGGGCCAACGATAAGATCACCCGACACCGACAGGAAAGGCAGGGACCCGCCGCTCGGCCCTCCGCCCTCAGACCCGGCAACGGCAACGGCAACGGCAACGGCTCCGGGCCGGGCCCGCCGGAGCTCGGCCCTGGCCCCGCGCCCGGTTGGGGAACGCGCGGCGCCGCCGGTATCGACCCGCCGGTTCTCAGCGTGGAGGTGGTGGCGCCTCACGGTGGGTGCGCGGGAAGGGGGGGGGGGGGGTTGGCGTCGGGGGACAGGGAGAGGTGCGTGGGGGGACACGGGCATGGAGGTGTGGGAAGGGGAGAGGGACACGGGGAACAGGGACTGGGATACGGGGGGACCAGGACAGGGACTTGGGGGGACCAGGACTTGGGGGGATGGGGACATGGACACGGGGGACTGGGACATGTACACGGGGGACCAGGAGAAGGACATGGGGAACAGGGACTGGGACACGGAGGAACCAGGACAGGGTCACAGGGGACCAGGACAGGTGTGGGGGGTGACTGGGACAGGGACACGGAGGGCCGGGGCATGGAGGGACAGGGACATGGACACGAGGGGACCAGGACAGGGACACAGGGGACACGGATAGGTTTGTGGGGGGACTGGAACAGGGACACAAGGGACTGGCACAGGTGTGTGGAGGGACTGGGAGAGGGACATGGGGGACCGGGACTTGGGGGGACAGGGACATGGACACGGGGGACAGGCACAGGGACACGGGGGAACCAGGACAGGGACACGAGGGACCAAGATCGGTGTGGGGGGGTACTAGGACAGGGACACGGGGGAACAGGGCATGGACGTGGGGGACAGGAAGAGGGACACGGGGAACAGGGACTGGGACACGGGGGAACCAGGACATGGACACAGGGTACCAGGACAGGTGTATGGGGGGACTGGGATAGGGACACGGAGGACCGGGGCATGGAGGGACAGGGACAGGGTCACAGGGGACCGGGACAGGTGTGTGAGGGTACTAGGACTGGGACACAGGGGACCAGGACTTGGGGAGACAGGAACATGGACATGGGGGACAGGGACAGGGTCACAGGGGACTGGGACAGGTGTGTGGAGGAACTGGGACAGAGACATGGGGAACTGGGACTTGGGGGGACGGGGACATGGACACGGGGGACAGGCACAGGGACACAGGGGAACAAGGACAGGGACACAGGGGACTGGGACATGGTTTTGGGGGGATAGGGGCAGGGGGGACTGGGACATGGACATGGGGGACAGGAACAGGGACATGGACATGGAGGGACAGGGCAGGGACATGGAGAACTGGGACAGGTGTATGGGGGGGAACCAGGACAAGGACGTGGGGGGACCAGGACATGAACACGAGGGACTGGGACATGGACACAAGGGACAGGGAAAAAATGCATGGGGGTACTGGGACAGGGACGTGGGCGGACCAGGACAGGGACATGTGGGGACCAAGAGAGGGACACGGAAGACTAGGACAGGGACACGGGAACCAGGATATGAACATGGGGGGCCAGGAGAAGTGTGTGGGGTGACCAGGACAGGGACATGGGGGAACCAGGACGGTGACATGGAGGAATGGGAGCAGTGACAGGGGCACTGAGACCAAGACATGGGGGACCAGGACAGAGACATGGAGGACTGGGACAGGGACATGGGACAGGGACACAGGGACCAGGCTGGGGGGGAACTAGGACCAAGGCGCTGGGACCAGGACAGGTGTGTGGAGAGACTGGGACAGGGACACTGGGACATGGATACAGGTATGTGGAGGGACTGGGACAGGGACACTGGGACCAGGACATGGGAGACTGGGACATGGATACAGGTGACCAAGGCAGGGACATGGAGGGTTGGGACAGGGACGTGGGGACACTAGGACTAGGACAGGTGTGTGGAGGGACTGGGGCAGGGGCAGGGAGGATCAGGACAGAGACCAGGGGACATGGAGGGGACATAGACACAGGGGAGAAGGGCAAGGGACATGGGAGACTGGGACAGGGACGTGGGGAGACCAGAGTAGGGACATGGGTGACAGGGACAGCAACAGGGGCACTGGGACCAGGATGGGAGGATACCAGGAACTGGCCTGGGACGTGAGGCACTGGAACCAGGACAGGGACAAGGGACAGGGCACCAGGGCAGGGGACCAGGACAGGACCAGGAGCACGGAGACCAGGGCAGGGACATGGGGGGACATGGAACAGCACAGGGGACTGGCACTAGGCCAGCAGCAGGAAGGGACAGACCAGGCCAGGGATGGGAGTACCGGGGCTGGGACAGGGACACGAGGGGACCAGGATCAGGACAGGGACATGGAGGAACATGGACCAGGGCCGGGACAAGGGACGGTGGTACTGGGATCAGGACAGGGATATGGGTGTCTGGGATTAGGACAGGGACAAGTGACAGGGGGTCCTGGGACCAGGACAGGTGTAAGAGGGGGGCTGGGAGCGGGATGGGGATGCGGTGGGATTGAGACAGTGACATGGGCAGGACCAGGACAGGGATGGGGACATGGGTGGGACCAGGACAGGGCCAAGGGACATGGGGATACTGGGACCAGGGCAAGGACATGAGGGAGCTGAACTGAGACAGGGACATGTGGGGACCAGGACAGGGACATGGGGGGGTACCGAGACCACCCAGGGACATGGGGGCACCACACTGAGGACAGGGTTATGGGACCACTGGGACCAGGAGAGGGACAAGGGACATGGGATGGGGCTGGACCACGATGAGGGACCCGGGGCCATGAGATACCTACGGATGGGAGCAGGGACCAGGAGAGGGGACATGGGAGTAGAGGGATGGGGACACGGGAGAGAGACACGGAGGAAGCAGCGGCAGGAGGGGGCTGGGTGGCTCGGTGCGTGGGGCGCTGGGGAGACGGGGGGGGGGGGGGGGTCCCGCCAGCTGCCCCGCGCTCTCCGTC